>NW_008338999.1:5805843-5809134 GCF_000622305.1 Nannospalax galili
CCCATATAGCTCCCTCCCATAGCCTCCCTCCCCCAACTAGAGCCCTTATACTCTGTTATCACTGCTACTGTCCGCTATGTTGTCGGCATCCCCAGCCGTTCCCCACTACTTGTCCATCTGGTGAATCTAGTCAGCCTATCTAGAGGTCTTTGTTTTAGGAAGATCAGCTGTTACTCATCTAGCAGCAATCAGTTCTCAATATTCCTTTAGATAAGATTGGGGTTTGCTGTTCATTTTCCCAGTTCTATGCTGGGTTGCTGTCTGGGAATCTTTTGGGCCACCCTGGCCAATAACTCAAAGGAAGGTATCTCCTTTCTGGCATTGTTTCTTGTTATGTAGCCTTTAGCTATACATGTGGACGCTTAAAAATTGTATTGACCCCATTAATCTTTGGTTATACTTTCCTTTTTGATGTTTAAGACCCTACAGTTGGCTCAGATAAACCAATTTATTTTTACTCTTAAGGTCATTTGGGGATCTGTTTTTCAGGGGTAACATGGGCTTGGGAGGAGCTTCTGTCTCCTTTCTTTTACCAGTTCCACCTATTTGAAGATAAGTCAAAAATCCTGCTCAACCATAGCAAGCATGGAAGAAATGTTCCCTCTGTGTTGACCCTCCTCTTTGTAGACTGGGCACTGGTTCAGGTCCATCTGGTGGGTTCTTCACGGCCTCCTTGCACAAGAGGACAGGTGACTCACCACAGTTACAGGGCATTTTAAGAGATTCTTATAGTCCCCTGGAACTTAGTCGATCTAGGTGGGCAAGAAGCAAAAACTGTCCTTTATGCTGAGGTATGTTCCCTCCAGTCCAATTCCCTCTAGGACTTTGAACATAAATGCATGCTGAATTTTGTCAAAGGCCTTCTCTGCATCTATGGAGATGATCATGTGGTTCTTATCTTTGAGTACATTTATATGATTTATGACGTTTATTGACTCATGTATATTGAACCATCCCTGCATCTCTGGAATAAAGCCAACTTGATCTTGGTGGATGATCCTTTTGATGTGTGTCTGTATGCGGTTTGCAAGTATTTTATTGAGAATTTTTGCATCTATGTTCATTAAGGATATGGGTCTTTTTTTTTGATTGGGTCTTTACCTGGTTTGGGTATTAAAGTGATGCTGGCTTCATAGAAGGAATTTGGGAGTTCTCCCTCTTTCTATCTTTTTGAATAATTTAAGTAGCATTGAATGTAGATCCTCTTTAAATGTCTGGTAGAATTCTGCTGTAAACCCATCTGGTCCTGGGCTTTTTTTCAGTTGGGAAGTTTTGTATTACTGTTTCAATTTCCTTAAGTGTTATGGGTCTGTTTAAGATGTTAATCTCTTCTTGGTTTAGTTTTGGTGGTTCCCATGCCTTTATATATCTGTCCATTTCTTATAGGTTTTCAAATGCAGTAGCATATAGGATTTTAAAGTATTCCCTTATAATGTTCTGGATCTCTTTGGTGTCTGTTGTGATGTTTCCACTTTCATCTCTGCTTTTGTTGATTTGGAGGTGCTCTTTCTTTTTTTTTGGTTAATTGGGATATTAGTCTATCAATCTTATTTATCTTCTCAAAGAACCAACTCTTGGATTCATTGATTCTTTGTATTGTTTTCTTTGTTTCTATTTCATTAATTTCTGCTCTGATTTTTGTTATTTCTTCTTGTTTGTTGGGTTTGGGTTTCATTTGTTGTTGCTTTTCAAGTGTTTTGAGTTGCAATGTTAAGTCATTTATTTGTGTTCTTTCCTATTTTTTGATGTAGGCATTTAGAGCTATAAACTTCCCTCTAAGGACTACTTTCAGTGTGTCCCAGAGGTTTTGTCGTGTTGTATTGTCCTTTTGGTTTAGTTCCAGGAATACTTTTATTTCTTTATAATTTCTCCTTTGAGCCATTCATCATTTAGGAGTGTGTCATTTAATTTCCATGTGTTCGTGTGGTTACTGGGGTTTCTTCCAGTATTGATTTAAGCTTTATTGCATTGTGGTCTGATAGAATGCATGGAATTATTTCAATCTTTTTGTATTTGCAGAGGTTTGTTTTGTGCTCCAGTACATTGTCGATTTTGGAGAAGGTTCCATGGGGCACTGAATAGAAAGTACATTCTTTGCTTTTCAGGTGGAATATTCAGTAGATGTTTGTTAGGTCCATTTGATATATGGTATTGTTTAATTCAGATGTCTCTCTGTTAACTCTCTGCCCTGCTGACTTATCTAATGGAGACAGTGGGGTATTAAAGTACCCTACTATTAATTAGTTGGGATTAATCTGGGTCTTAAAGTCCTGTAGTACTGTTTTTATGAAGTTGGGTGCACCAGAGTTTGGTGAATATATGTTCATGATTGTAATATCTTCTTGGTTTATTGTTCCTTTGATCAGAATGAAGTGGCCCTCTTTGTCTCTTCTGATTAGTTCTAGTTTAAAGTCTATTTTACCAGATATTAGAATTGCAACACCTGCTTTTTTCTTAGTACCATTCTTTTGGTATATATTTTTCCATCCTTTCACCTTGTCCTAGTTTGTTTCTCCATTGCTGTGACAAAACACTCTGACCAATACCAACTTGGGGAGGAAAGGGTTTATTCAGCTTACCTCTCCCAGGTCGCAGTTCATCAGGGAGCCCAAGGTAGGAACTCAGGGCAGGAACCTGGAAGCAGAAGCTGAAGCACGGGCCATGGAGGAATGCTGCTTACTGGCTTGCTCTTCTGGCCCCTACTCAGCCTGCTTTCTTATGCAACACAGGTCCACCTGCGCAGGGGTGGCACCACCCACAGTGGACTGGGCCCTCCCACATCACTCATCAAGAAGATGCTCCTCAGACATGGCCACAGGACCGTCCAATAGAGGCAATTCCCCGATTGAGGCTTCCTCAACCCAGGTGTGTCAAGTTGACACTAAAGCTATCCAGCACATACCTTAAGATAGTGCCTGTCCTTGAAAGTGAGATGAGTTTCTTGCAGACAAGAAAAAGTTGGTTTTGTTTCTTAATCCATTCAACTAGTCTGTATCTTTGATTGGGGAGTTCAGTCAATTGATATTTAAAGTTATTAATGAAAGATGAGTATTGAATCCTATCATTTTTATTTCTGTTCACATTCTTGATATAGCTGTGCATTTCCACAGTAATACCTTCATTGAATTTCTTTCTGTCACCCCTTGTGTATAGTTGTTCCTTTCTTCAGCTCTTTGTATTACTTCAAGAACTCTCTGAAAGGCTACTTTTGTGGTCATGAATTCTTTCAGCTTATTTATGTCATGGAAGATTTTTCTTTCCCCTTCAACTATAGTAGACATTTTGGCTGGG
>NW_008338999.1:5809186-5832523 GCF_000622305.1 Nannospalax galili
AATCCTGATGGGTTTTCCTTTATATGTGAATTGTTTTTCTTTTGCAGCTTTCAGTATTGTCTCTTTGTTCTGAACGTTTAGTGTTTTTACTATGATATACCATGGAGAGTTTCTTTTCTGGTCCTGTCTATTTGGTACCAGGACACTGGAGGCTGTGCAGCCCAGGAAACAAAGGGATATGAGGGCAGGACCCAGCCCAGAGGACTCCTGGGAACCGCAGGGAGGAACTGGGTATTTAAAAGATATATGAAAGGTAATCAGAAATAGGAAAGAAGACACACAAGGAAAGAATATAGATATATATTCTTCTATATATATTGGAATATATATATATTCCACCTAGTATATATGTATATGCTCATGAGTTCATTTTAATGAATGTAATGGAAAAGGCTAAGGATTACTCTGATCAAAGGAAAGGGATGTAGCCTAGCATGCATGAAGCCCTGGGTTCCCAGTAGGTGCAGGTGCTTGCAATCTCAGAACTGAGGAGGTGGAGGAAGAAGGAGCCAAAATTCAAGGTCATCCTACTTCATAATAAATGAGCAGCCCATCTGGAAGAATAAGACTGTGTCGAAAGAAAGAAAGAAAGAAAGAAAGAAAGAAAGAAAGAAAGAAAGAAAGAAAGAAAGAAAGAAAGAAAGAAAGAGAGAGAGAAAGAGAGAGAAAAAGAGAGGGAGGGAGGAAGGGAGGGAGGGAGGGAGGGGAGAGAAAAATAGATGATAGGTGATATGGTATTCCAGCCTTTTCCATCCTTTCTTTCCTCCCTTCCTAATTCAAGGAACACTTAGCAAGGACCTTTGTATATGCCCTGCATTAAACTGAGGATGTAGGCCATTAGCAGGTTCCTCATCTTTAGGGTACACTGGAATAGTACCAGCTAGAAATCCCTCACTTATTTCTGCAGATGTGTCTCACACTTAACATGGCATTCAGACTCAGGGCAAGATGCCCCACTTCTACAAAGGTGATTAGATAAGTGTGACAAGATAACTATGGGGGTCCCTTTGACCTTTTCCCCCTCCCATGTAGTCAAATATCTTTGCTTCTTTTAGGAATGCCTCATCCTGCTTACTTTCCAGAATATTCTCACTTTGTCTGTTCTCCAAAGGTGAGCTAAACAGGAGAACCCAGTGTCTTCTGATTTGGAACTGAAATCTACAGATCTATGAGTACAACCGGAACCAGATGAGACCAGACGTGAGAAATGGTGGAGACACAAGCTTTGGAGCCAAACCCAGCTGCATTCCATTCTGGCTATGCTATGCCTCTTACCTGAATTCCTCTCCATAGGTTCAAACACCGAAATTGTGTTATCGCTGAGATAAAATACAATAACAAACAACCTGTCCACATCAGCACATTTATCTGTGATAAGTTTTCCAAAATACCGGAGTATATTGCTTACATTGCTATGGCTAGATAGAAGAGAAATGAGAGTTAGAGGACTAGACAAGTAATCTTCTGTACATGTATCACAATAAAAAGACCTGCAGTAGCTATGCCATGGCTTTGACATGGGAGTTTATACTTTTCTAATGGTTCAAACATCTTATTAAGGTCCTAATCTAAATACTAAAGGATTTTCTCAATATATTAAACTTTCTCCTACTCTTGATATGTCCTGGGAAGTACATTGAACCATACAGAAATTTTAGAAACATTGGGGAGATAGGTCACTTGGGAAAGTGTTTGCTGAGAAAGCAGAAGGACCTGAGTTCAGTTCCCAGAACCCATGTAAGAAAGGTAGGCCTGGTGGCACATGCTAGTAATTCCAGAAGAGGGGAGGGAGATCCCTGGGGTTCTGTGGCCAGCCAGCCTAGCCTAATAATTAGTGAACCACGGGCCAATAAGAGATCCTGTCTTGAGAGACAAGCTAGATGGTTCCCGAGGAACTGTCACAGTTAATCTCTCACCTTCATATGCACCTACAAGCACATGTACTCACATGAACATGAACAAATATACACACACATTAACACAAAATGCTTTATAAACATGATGCTCAAAGCAGAGGAATTAGTCAACTGTTCTCTAATCAAGAGGATAGAGCACAGTTGCAGTAATTATGTCAGGTTGACGCACAAGTGTAATCCTATGCCCGAGCCAATCCAGAAGGCACACTCTACCCAGTGCCTGGGACACCTGTCTCATGTCGCATGGCTTTTCTGCCATGCAGCTCACATCTTCCCCTCCTTGTTACTCCACCTCTCTTGGATCATTTTCAGTTCCTTTCAAGGGAAATGTTAATTATTCCACAAATATTATAAACATGCCTCGACTGTGCTAATTGTTTAAATTATTTGTAAGTAGCCATTACAAGTCTATTTTCCAAGAAGGAAATACTATATTTTATTAACCATTATCTAATATAACACTTTTTATGTTATAAGGTATTGCATTAATGTTATACTCATAATGATTAGAAGCTGTACTTAGAACACTATGCATAATAGCAGGTTGAAGAGGAAATCAAATGGAATTTAAATTTTCCAAGGTGTGCATGAACATACACCTGTAGCCCCAGCACTGAGGAAGCTTAGTGCATGAGTTTGAGGCCAGCTTGGGCTACATAGTGAGACCCTATCGTAAAAATAAATAACTCATGTCCAGAGTTGATAGCATGGGCCTTGAAGAAAGCAACTTTTATGGTCTCTCAGTAGAAGCACAGCTGCAGGTATCAGCTAGTGAAATCCAACCTTCCTAACAAATAGTAAGTCCTTGAGGAGGTAATTTAAATCCTTCACCCTAGGAAGTGACCACTAAAATCTACATGTCCTTCATCACTTATATATGTCACAACTGTAAGCAGAGTGGTCAGCACTTGTAGATTCTCATATCCTGAAATCCATTCATATTGATAAAAAGCACAACAAAGTACTACTGATTTGCAGAGACAGAAAGTGCTTTTCTCTTCTGCATTATTTGACTATCCAGGAAGCTGTGTTGAGAAAGCACAGGGGCAAGATTCCCAGCTTGAGATCTCATGAGATCTCATGTGAGATGGAGCACAGCAGTTTGTACGGTTCATCCTGGAGCAGCCTGGGCAAGTACACACACAGTTCTGCTTTTTGTTAAGTGCGTAGTTCCCAGACCTCAGATGGAACTTACATAGTGCTAGGGTCAGGGTCTTTTTTGGTATATAACTGAACTTAAAAAAAAAAAAAAAAGTTCATGCCTCACATTGGGCACATTTCTTTGCCAGGCATGGTGGCGCACGCCTTTAATGCCAGCACTCAAGAGGCAGAGGCAGGCGGATCCTCTGTGAGTTAGAGGCCAGCCTAGTCTACAGAGTGAGTTCCAGGCAGCTGGAGCTACAGGACGACCCTGTCTCAAAAAAACAAACAAACAAAAAAAAGGTTTATTTTTACATGTATGAGTGTTTGGCCCGAGTGTAGGTATGTGTACCATGTGCATACCTAGTGCCAAAGAGGCCAGAGGAGGACATCAAATCCTCTGAAACTGGGACAGATGGTTGTGAGCCACTATGTGAGTGATGGCAATCATACCTGGGCCTTTAGCAAGAGGAGCTAGTGCTTTTAACCAGCCCCTATATTTATTTAAGTAATAAATATTCAACACCTCCCTTTTAACTTTACAGACATCTAAAATATCAACAAACCGTCGAATGAGGTCTAATCTAAGGGCAAAGGAATACTATTTCAAATTTAGCATTTTAGAACTTACATAACTTTATAAGTACATATGTTTACTATGAATTTTTCAATGTGTCATTTTTTTCCTCTTAATTCTAGTATTTTGAGGATCTCATCAATTGAAAATAAAACCTAGCAATTCACAAAGTTTAGTGTATATAAAAGTCACAGGAAACGTGTTACATATGCAGAATTCATAATTTCACTGCCAGATATATGGACTCAGGAGTGAGCTTGGCTCTGTGGAAATGTGCATTATTAATAAGCTGCCAGGGGAATCTGATGAGATGGTCCCCACAGCACACTGAAAGAAATACTCTAAGTGTCTTCAGATATTTCATTCATATAACCTAACTATCAAATGTCTTTGAAGACTCTTTTCATCACAGTCTCCGCCCTCCCAGGTGATCAACTCCTCATAACTCCTGCACCAACCATAATGTCACACCCAATTAGCATTATACAGACTTCTACTCTTGACTGGTTATCTCAAAAGATGTTTATCCTCATTGTGCTAAAAAACTTATAAATTCCTAGCTCTAGGAGCCATGTCTTAACTTTTTCTACATACAGCATAGTGTTAACTACAATCACTGCCCTGGAATCTTCCCACACCCTTCCACTCCCTCTTTCTTATCCATGCTGGAGATGAGACCCATAGCCTCAAGTATGCCAGTTGGTCACACCCCCAGACCCTTCCCACTTCTCTAAAATCAGTTTCTATTTGGGTTGCTTTACTTAAACTGCTCTTATGGAGACTAACAAGGATCTTCGCAATGTCAAATCCATCCTTAACTTTTTGTCTCTATTTAATTCTACTAATCAGCAAATCAGCAACTAGTACAATTGACCACGTACTCTTCCATGACACTTGGCTTGTAGCATTACACATTCTCTAAGGTTTCTCTCCTTCCTATCTTGTCTTCACCATTTTACCCTCCTTTGGTAGTTGCTTCTCTTTCCTCCAGACTTGTACTTTGCGGTAGCCCAGATTTATTCATACACTTCTCTACACATATTCATCCTTGGTGACCTAACACAGCCTCAAAGCATTAGTACACTTTGGCATCATGAATGGAAAGACTATCTACACGATTATGACTTCCAAATTTGTACCTCTACCTCCAAGTTGCCTCTTGAACCCCTCCCTCTCTCTCTCCCTCCCTCTCTCTCTCCCTCCCTCTCTCCCTCTCTCCTTTCCTCCCTCCCCCTCTGTCTGATACACCCTCACCCCCCACATACATATATATACACACACATCTCCATTTGATATTAAAAAGGCATCTCAACTTGTTCTAAAACTGAGCTTGTGCTCTTGTCCCCAAGCCTACTCTTTCTATAGTTCTTCCTATCTCAATGGCTGCCATCTCCACCCTTGCAATTGCTTGGGCCCAAATTTTGAGATATCCTTAGCTCTTCAGTTCTATCACACCTCGTATCTCGTGTCAGAAAATCCTATAGTCTCTACTTTCAAAATATGTTTAGAATCTGCTATTTAATTTCATTCCTTCCACGCATCCAGCTACAAGCCAGCTTTGTTGGACTACTGAAGCAGTCTCTTAGCCTGTCTGAATTCTACCGCTGTCTTTCTACAGTCCACTTAACACGCATTGGAGCGATTCTTCCAATATGCCAGCCAGATCAAGTTACTTGTCTGCTCGAATCTCCTTATCTTTCTAAGAGTCAAGAGTCCTTATGAGCCTGCAAGCATTATATGAGCACATGTTGTGCTTCTTCCACCTTATCCCTGTGAGCTACACTCTGCCCTGTCCTCATCTTTTCTATCCATGTCATGACAGCTTCCTTAATGGTTTCTGTATATCCCCATAAATGTACACTGCTCAGAGTCTTTACCCTGACTGTCTCTTCTGTCTGGAACACGTCTCCTCTCCTCAACAGGTAACATAACACAACTGAAAACCACAACTGAGGATATTTATCAACTCCCACCTTCCAGTTCCCTTTATCCTTTCCATAGCAACTTAAAGTGTTCTTTAACATGGTACTTAACATAGTCTATATACAATGTAAAATACTTATGTATCTTTCCCTTATTGCATGTCACCCTCAAGGAGAATAAAGTTATATGAGGGCAAGTAGGCTTTTACGGTTGCTTTGTTCATTGATTCATCACAAGCCAAGTAAATGCCTGGCACACAGCAGGTCTTTAGGAAGTATTTGTTAACCAAGCAAAAGAATTGCTCACCCAAAGCTACATACCCTCTAAAGACCAGAACAAACAAACAAACAAACAAAACTCTAGAGCTATACACTCTTCAGATTAGAAAACATGTAAAGGCTGTTTTTCAGTAATAGTTGGAAAATACTAAGGGGGAAGACATGGGTGATGAAAAGAGCAGATGGACAATATCTGAAACAAATAAAACATTAGCATTAAACCGCGACATTTTAGGTGGTATATGCTCATATAGAGCAGAAATATGTGATAGCAAATTTCCTGTTAGGAAGCTGTCTGTCCCCTCTACTTCTATCCATCATTAAGAACTGGATTAGTGAGCATTTATTTTACTACCATACTCACTCATCCACACCTTTTCTTATTGGACAAAACACTTGCGAGTCCTCAAGTATATAGCCAGAACCGTTCTAACTCTTAGGGAAACAACAAAGGCAGTCTCTGCCTTCAAGAGCTCTTAGGCTGGGGAAGCCCAGAAAGTACACACATGATTAATCCCCAGCCATATGATAAGCATAGATTCTATGGCAAGAAAGGTGAATTCCAGAACTGAAATTTCCCTCGATTCAATTCCTTGTTCAACTAAAAATTAGCTGTGAGTTTGGACAAGTTGCAGAGCTTCTCTGAGTCTCATTTTCCTTGTTTGAGGAATGAGTGCAAGAATATGATCTAGTTTCTTCCAAGGTTATTTTAAGGATTAAATAAAATCAAATATTATAGAGTAGTTAATGCACAGGAAACTACTAATTGCTTATTGTCACTACTACTGCTACTACTATAGGTACATTCAGCAGAGTATTGGGGCACACACAGAACAAAGTCACTACTTCAGCCCTGCATAGGCAAAAAGATATTCTGACTCTCCCAAATCAGACTAGACAATCTGCCCAACAGGCCACTATAGTGATGCTTACCCAGACAATAAAGGTCTTCATGCTCATCAAAAACTTTATATGCTTTAATTTGGAATGACTTCCTCCAATGACTCACAGTAGACCAATAATATATTAACCTCTTAACAATAGCACCCAGTAAATTTGTTTTAGTAGCAATCTATAAAATCAATATGCCCTGTATAGTTTCCTATCTCAATTGGTTTTCGTATTTGTATGGTGAAACTATCCTTTGAATACTCTGTGAGATCATTTTCCTTAGGTTCTCAGAGTTTTGAAACCTAGGGTTATTCACACTCATGTATGAGTCTTCAGCCATGTATGTGTCTGACGGTTACTATGGAAACAAGGTCACTGTGTAGGAGGAGCTTGATGGAAGTATATTCTTGGCACAAAATGAGCAGTAGACAAAAAGAAATAAGATTAGAGAGATTTGTGCCTATATGCCCATCCTTTAACCACAACAGCATGACACATAAAAACAATAATATCTGTAGTCAGGGTCTGAAGGGCAAGTTTACACAGTGCAGACAGAAAGAGAGACTAAGGCGACTACCCACAAAGAACTGTTTTCCCCTGGGTTCCAGAAGCTACACCCTGGATAATATTTCATCTTGTTTACTTATAAGAAAATTTCCCTCTCCTTTTACAATAGGGACATTCTTCCTGTCCACCTCCTCCAGGTGGCTGGCCTTAAAATCAGCACTTAGTGAAAAAGGGTCCATTGAAGTCCCACCCTAGAATCCATATAATATTGCTATCAATAAGGGAGCAAAGGGGATACTGTGTCAAAATCAGTGATTCTCAAATACTGGTGTGCCTCAGAATCCCCCAGAGTGTGTATGAGAACAGAGTACTGGGCCACAACCCCAGCATTTCTTTCTAGGACCATGTAGAGAGAAGCACAAAAGCTAGTATTCTAACAAATATGGGGATCACACTTTAAGAAATACTAAGTTTAAAATTTCAATAAAACTCCAAAATTGTTAAAAATAAAAGATTATTTCTTGAAAGAGAGTGGACATCATGTCACGGCAAAGGCAACCTTTCCAACAAGATAGTTCAGTCACTTTTATAGATACAGGACAGCTGTTGGTCTCCTGCCTTTGAATTTTTGACAACAGCCTGTGACCCCCCTCCCCATGCAATTTTACAAATTCAGGATGGTTTTTCTTCTTCTCTCCTTAGTCTTAATACAGGTTCCCTTTATCGTGTTTCTCCTGCATCTCCCAACCCATTATCTCCCTCACAAAAGGCTGCAGGTTTTAGTTCACACCCTATTCGAGCATCTGCAACATTTCCCCACTATTTTTCCCTGACATCTTTCTCCCAGGCCTGCTCTTTCTGTAGAAACAAAACATAACCATAACCCATGTCCACATTCTACATGCATGATTCAGGAGCAGATTTTGCCTCATGTATTTTAGGTATAGTTCTGAAAATCTACCTTTTGAAATTACATTCTTCTGTATTAACAATCTGCTTGTTACTGATTTCAACCAAACCTCTCAAGTCAAAACAATATTAATTTCCAAAATATCATTTTGCAAAACACCTATAAATCACTGAAATCTGTACAACAGGGGTTAGCAGACTACAGTCTGTGAGACAGAGCCAGCTGGCCACCTGTGTCTATATACCTTTGAGCTAAGACTGGTTTGTACATTTTTAAATGGTTGAAAAAATATCAGAAGAATTATATTTTTGATAGTAAAAATTGCATGGAATTCAAATGTCAATATACATAAAAAGTTCTTTCCATTGGAACACAGTCACACATGTGTTTACACGCTGTCCATGCAGCTTTCATGCTACAGTGGCATATCTGAATGGTTGTGACAGAGATCGTATGGCCTACAAAGCCGAAAGTATGTACTCTCTGACCATTAAAATGTGCTGACTCTGCCTCTGCAGCATTTCCTGCAACTATCTTCAAGGGCAAGAAGGACAGAAAGAGAGACAAACCGATATGGCAAAACAACAGACAGAGGGAATAATATGACTTTAGGGTCCTTCAAATAACACAGTAAAATGAGCACTCAGCAAGAAGCTGGAAATACCAGTGTGTTAATCAACCTCAATGAAAAACTGCAACTTGTTCCTGGGCTCAAAATCTGATGAGCTGTGTGACAGCCCTTGTATCAACAAGGACATGTCATAAACTTCAAATATGTCTGGAAAAGATAGGACTATAACCATGGTCCCCTCAAGCACCTGACGTAGTCCATGAATTTCCTGAAGTTCTTCCGATGAGGTGTGGGCTTGAGGCCTATGCAGGAACAGAGAGAATCCTCTTCAGACCCAAAGCCAGTGTAAGGTGGAAATTTCCTTTCTATTTTTTTGAAGAGGAGGAGGCTTGCATGAGATGGCGGTAAAGTTACCTATAACAAAACACAGGCAAAAAAAACATCAATATTTTTTTGCCCTGATTGTGGCTGGTTTGAAAGGTTTGTTATGATTTCAGGATGAACATGGAGATCTTTGCAGACTATTTTAAACCTTCAAACAAAGCATGGTAAAATACTGTGAGAGGAGGTTTCAATCATGTTTACAAACCCACAGAACTCACAGCCATTGGTTCTAAAGGAAAAAAAGAAAGAATCTGTGTCAAATAAGTAAACATTTATCTTTTGGCATCACATCCTCATTTCTGAGTATTTTTTGCTCTTCCTCTGATTTTTCTAATGCTATGAAAATTTAAACTGGAAACTTTATGCCACCAGCCCCATATTTTAGCCTGTAATTTAGCCCTGTCCTATCTTCAATCAACACTCACTAATAAAATTCTTTTCCAAATAGGACTGACTTTTGCCTTATTTTCTTTTTAACTTTACCCATCAGCCAGCTCCTCCTTCTGGACCCACTTTTTTAGGTCCCCCCCTTCCTTGCCTCCAATTCAACTCTAAGGCACTTTATTTAATCTCTAGTTAAAAACAGAAAAAAAAAGAATTTCCTTTCTTTCACAAGTCACTGAAACTGTTCTTGTAATGAAGCAAAATCCAAAACAAGAGAAATCCAAACAAGGGATATTTGTGGACACAAACTTGACTCAATAGGTCTTAAAACATATAACAGAATACATGAAATCTAGTGGGGGTTATGGGTGTGCAAATAGGGGAGGGGGTCTAAATATGATTAAGATGTATTGTACGAAATCCACAAAAATTCAATAAGAAGTAGCAAAAATTTAAATAATTAAAGATATCCAGAGTGCCTATTCTCTCAAAGGGAGTATGATATGGTAAATAATGTTGACTTTATTTTTTATTTTTCATCTGTGCAGAAAGAGAGGTTGGGACATATTTATAAAATCTCCAGAAGCTCTTAATCATTCATAGGCTGTGCCATCTCTGAGAAGCAACTGTCCTTTCTAGAAGAAATAACATACTGACCCAATCCATCTAAGTCACTCTCTCTAGCCAACCACAAATGGCAAAAAAAAATTCCAGAATCTTTCCTAATAAAAAATTAAAGTGTACATCCATTTTCCATGTCTTCCTCAAGCTTGATAGGCGTTTCAGCTGTGAACAAAAGTTCTACACAAGCAAAGGTTTGTTTTTCCATTGTCAAACCTCTAATAGAAGAAAGAACATAGAATTTAGTACACGTTACCATTAGAGAAAGTGTGCATCCATTTGTCATCTAAGATAACCTAACTCTAAAAACTGAAGTGAATTCTTTGTAAATGATCAAGAAGCTAAGGGTTTAAAGCCATTCCTAATTCTGATTGAAAAATACTTGCAGCTTTCACCTTTTCTTATGCTTTAGCTGCCTTTGTGTGAGATTTCCCAAGGCACAATCCCAAAAGAGTATTGTTCTATGCTAACAGAAAGTGCTCAGAGCAGACATGTTGACAAAGGAACTGCCGTAGAATATTTTGCACTGACTCAGTAAAAGGGGACAACCAGTGCGTCCTTGCAGAGAGTCCTTTGAGCCTCTCTTAAAGATCATTTTGTGATTAAAGAGAATTCTTGGTAATAAGAAGAAAGCTCGAATCTTGGAATTAGAACTGCAGTAGACTCTACCCTTGCTCATGGTTACATCAAACGCACTACTGTCTGGTATCTTTGTTTCAGGGCAAATATCTAGATGGCAGGAGAGTGCTATGTAATTGGAAGGGGGTGAGCGGTTTCCTCCAATAGGGAATATACATACACATACAACACTATGAACTCATCCAAGCATTTTAACTCAAAGAAGAGACATGCTGAATCACAAAGTGATTAAGAATATATTCTACAGCCATCATTACAAGTCTTATAACATAGGGTTGTTTTCTCAACAACCTAATTTTTGCAACAGATTAAGCAACAAAAGGCCAATTTAGAGCTTTCCTCTGCGCCCACAGTGCCATCTGGTGTATAAAAGCTGAGAATTGCTCCACTGTATCACCTCTGACTTTTACAACACCACAAAGATATTTTTGCAAATTCTAGCTCAAGATTCAACTTTAAATTTGAATTGCATATCTCTGGGTAGCTAACATACATTCACAAGGCTGTGGACTCATATATGAATGACAAGTTGACTATCGTTGGGTATTCATCATCCCAGCATCCTGCATATTTCTTGTGTTCAAAAATATTGATTCAGTAAATGCAAAGGAATATGAAAAGCATCTTCCCAAATGTGTTCTATACCTGACATTTTGCTAGACACTGAAACATACCTGTATTCCAAATACTTTGATTCCTCTAATTCCAAATGACTTCTACACATATACGTATTGAATAGCTATCCATGACTGACCGGATTCCAACAAATTGCAAGGAGATTATGTATAAAAAGTTGTCTAATGGTCCTTCACAATGACTTTTCAATTCACTATCTCAGGTGGTAGTATTACTGGGAAAAGTTACCAATCATGTCAAAGTTCATCTTCTATGATCCAATAACCCAGCGATAGATCCAGACTTCAGGAAACTTGAAGCTTATATAATTTGGACAAAACTTTTCAAGACTAAGAATGCCAGATTACTAAAACAAAATTAGGCCAGGTCTTTGGCTTGGAATTCCTCTAAAGAAAGAACCATGAAGACTAAGAAATCATTACCTCAAACTAGATCCATCTCTGTTTGTATCCAATACCTAGGTCAAATAATTTGTGAGTCACACAATGTCAGAACTATAAGTTTTTGGATCCCTCTACTCCTCAAACACCCTCACTTTATAGGGGGAGTGAAAGAGGCAAAATTGTTAGGTTCATCCAGGCCATGTGGTAACACCATAAACTAATGCTATCCCTATTGCTACAATTAGTGGTGGTCAATTTCCTCAAATGATCACTGAATTTCCCTCTAGGATAGTCTCCTCTTAGTCCCAAGAGTTCAGAGATGGTCAGAAATGACTGTAGAAAATGAAAGGTGCTTTAAGACTTTTGTTGAACTTTATTCTCAATATAACCAAATAAGCATTCAAACCCAATGGGAATGAATGATCATGTGACTGTTTTATTTTGCTTTTGAGACAGGATCTCACTATATAGCCCTGGCAGGCCTGGAACTCAATATGTACACAAGGATGGCCTCAAACTCACAAAGATCCATCTATCTACCTGCCTCTGACTCCCGCGTACTGGGATTAAAGGCGTGAGCTACCATGATTAGCCAGATTTAGTTTTGCCCATCACTAAGAATCAATGATCAGAAAGTCTTCTTATAAATTGAATATGGTGTTATATGCCTATATATCCCAGCACTTGAGAGGTTGAGACAGGAGGATTGCCATGAGCTTAAAACCAAACTATCTTACATAGCGAACACCAGGCCAGCTATAGCTACACACAGCAAGGAGAGAGAGAGGGTGATGAGGCAGAAAAGGGAGGGGGGAAGGAAAGGAAGGATGGGGGGATAAAGGGAAACACATCAATACCGAAGGACTGATCTACTGCAGTCTGGCAATTAACTCACCACTAGCAGGATGGTCACACTGCTTAATTCAGGGGTCACACTACACAAGACATCTACGGAATTGACTTTTCCTTGAAATCCTGAAACACATGAAAGAATCATCTTTCTACAAGACTGACTCTCATACAGGGGCTCACTTGTCTCTCAGAATTCTATCAAGCCCTGTGCTTCTGCAGGAATAGAAAAGTTACCCATGCACCTTTCTGGGGACTGAGGCCAATTCCTTGTCTTTGTGTGCCATTTCTTTCTCCTCTAATATAAGTTGGGATGCCACTAGATAGGATAAGGTTCTAAAGTACCAAGGCTAAATAAATGCATTTGACTAAGGAGATGGCTCAGTTGAGAAAGTGCTTGCTGCACAAATGTGAAGACCTAAGTTCAATCCCCAGCACCCACGTAAAAGCTGGGTATCACTGGCCAGTCAATCTAGAATTGATGAGCTCCAGGTTCAGTAAGAGTCTCTGTCTCAAAAATTAAAGTGAAAAACCATTGAGAAAGACATCCAACATTGACCTCTTACCTCCACATATACATACGCATACATCTACCCACATGAATACACACACACACACACACACAGAGAGAGAGAGAGAGAGAGAGAGAGAGAGAGAGAGAGAGAGAGAGATCTGTCCCCAGTTTCCTGCTGTGATGTTGGCACTTGTCACCTCCTTCCTGCTACATAATGGAGATGCCCAGATATTCTACTGATCACGTTAACTGACAAAGGAGTCAACGTGAGCACAGTTACTAACAAGGTCACAATTACTGATGACACTTTATTCTGGTTTGGACTTTAAAGATACCAAAATATAATGTATAAAATTCTGTCTTATACATTCTTTAAAAGATTCAGAAATAGGGGAGGTGAGGTTAGGGGATCTAAATACCATCAAATTATACTGGATGAAAAATCACAAAAATAAAATTAAAAAAAGAAAAAACTGATTTAAAAATAATTATTTGTATGTGTGCATGTGTCCATGTATGGGTATGTGCATGTGAGTGTAGTTCCCCTGGAAGCCAAAGGAGCCCCTGGCGCTGGAGTTACAGGCAGTTGTGGGCCACCCAACATGGATCCCGAGAATCAAACTCTGGTCCTCTGTGGGAACAGTATGTGCTCTTAGCCACTGAGCAATCTCTCCAGCCTCCTGTCTTAAATAAAGGTTTAAGTCACATGAATTATAAACAAAATTATCCCCCTTACTATCATATTAATACTGAACAGAGTCTTCATCAAAATTGCTATTTAATGTTTATATCAAATGTTACAGTATAACTTTTTCTTACTTATATTTTTATCAACATGTCATAGCCACTAATGAAGAAAAATAAAGATCACTGATTCACATTTTTTAATGCCAGAAATAAATCCATTTAACTAATATAGACTGAACTTTACAAAGACATCAAAAATGTAAATGTGAATATTAGAGACTATCAATCCACTGCCCCCATTCCACCACAGTAATCATAGTCATTTATAACATTAAATATGCCATTAAAACTCAAAAATGTTGTATAATAGTGCTTGTTAAATATGCATGTTTTGAGACATATTAAAAAGTCAGTGTGACTATGAAATGCATCATAATTTTATATTTGCATATATTTTCTCTTAAATGCATATGTTCATGTTATGTTAACTTTAAAGATACAAAGCATGCTTTAGATGTAATATAGTAAAGTCTATAGAGGGAACAAAAGAAGTGGACAGAAAGAAATTAAGCACTGGGACAGACTCAACCAGAACAGATTACAGGGCATTTAAAGTTGGTACACTTACCCAGGACAGCTAGATTTGGAGTACATCGGGGAATTCGCGCTGCCTCAGAAAAACTGCTACGATATGGACAATTGTCCCAGTCCCTTTTGTGCAACATTTGTTTGCCCTAAACAAATATTCTCAAAATCAAGCTCACAAACATTAGTCAAATGTTGGACTCTCTATTTAAGGAATCATTCCATGTTTTGGAATCATTAAGATAATCTGTCAATCTTTCATTGATATCGTTTAGATGAAAGTAATCTTCAGGTATAAGTTAGGGTGTTAGTGAGTCATTGATAAATTTTCAGTCTTCATTGAAGACTTACTGATTCTAATCAGAAATTTATGCTTATTAGAGGGAAATTCTTCCAGCCACTAGAAGGTTCTCTAGGGCAGGTGCCATCCACACACCCCTGGGTGACTCTTGTCTACAGTCACCAAAGTAAATATGTTCAACTGAGTTCACTGAAGAGAACTAAGTTTAGAAATTCAAACAAGAAGAGGCCACCAAGTTGGCCTTTGCAGGACCCAGACATTTTCACTAATCTGGCATGCAGATGTGGTAGAACAAATTTCCTTAATGAGCCTGGAAGTGAAACCGAAAGCCCTTTTCATTCTAATGCCTTTGTGTGTTCTAGTGCAGCATCTCTCAGAGTAAAAAGATTCCTAGGAAGGTTGGGCATGGTGGTGCATATCTTTAATCCCGGCACTTGGGAGGTAAAGGCAGGTAGAACTCTGTTTGAGGTCACCCTGATCTACATAGTGAGCTCCAGGACAGCCAGGGCTACATAGTGAGACCCTGTCTCAAAAAAGAGTTCAAGGCCAGCCTGGTCTCCATGGTGAATCCAGGACAGCTGGGTCTACAGGGAGACCCTGCCTCAAAAAACACCAAAAAAAAAAAAACTATAACTCCTGTTCCAGGGGAATCCAACGCTCCCCCGACCTCCACAGGCATTGTGCAACATGAGTGCACCTACCTACATGCAGGAAATATACACATAAAAAAATTATATATTAAAAATTATGTGCCTGTGTGTGTGCACGTGCACCAGCACATGTGTGGAGGTCAGAGGACAGTTTGCAGGAATCATTTCGCTCCTTCTCCCATGTAGGTCCCAAGGATCAAACTCAGCTTGTCTGACTTAGTGGCAAGTGCCTTTACCTGCTGAGCCATCTTGCCAGTCCCTAACTGTGATTTTGTTTTGCGTTTGGTGAGATCTTGTCTCAATTTAAATAAATAAATAAATAAATAAATAAATAAATAAAATGAGTATACAGGATATGCATAGGTTCTTTACAAATATTACACCATTTCATGTAAGAGTCTTGGACAACCCTTAGATTTGGGTATGGAACAGGGGATAGAACCAGACTAGGCACCCTCGCCCCAGTTCCAAACCCTCCCCTGGTAGTTCAACAGATCCTACCAATTGCAGCAGTAGCAGATAGGTGAACTCTGATGTGTGTAGAGCTAGAGGGCAGAACTCCAGAAGACTGAGAGTGGAAGTTTACCAAATGAAAGTTTGGATTTTAGATTTTATAACCCATCCTTTGCCAACTTCTAGACTCTCATAATATTGTGCATTGTGCTACAGTGGACCAGCTCCTGTCTTCTAGTCCATAAACCTCTTCTATAACTTTGCATCACCTAAGCCTACTGTGCTGACATATGTATAGTAGGTACTTAATAAATCACTGGCTTTTATTCTGAATGGAACTGAACTGAACTTACTTGACTGCAGTGGAACTGGAATCTATGAAAAGAGAAGCAGGAAACCTGGCTGAACCTCACCAGGAACGGAAGAACAAATGGGACAAGAGATTTCCTCAGAGAACGCAAATGAGCCTTGCCCTGTGTGGTAAGCAAGAGTTAAATGGAGAGAAAGGATTTAAAATTTCCGGTATAATTGTCCTACCAAAATACTGTCTACTGTAGTGAAGCAGAGAATTATTGGGGAAAATGGAAGCCCCTGGCAGGAGCAGACAACTTCATTTCTTGGCTCTTTCTTTGCTGCATGACCTTGGACAAATGTGCTTTAAGGGCCTTTGTTTCTTCACCTCTAAAATGGGGATAATGAGCCTACTTGTAGAGGACGGTTGTTACGGATACATAAGAGGAAAAATGCCTTGAAGACAACAAATGCACAATAAATGTTAGCAATTATGAGTCTAACATTTGACACTCAGAAGGAAAATCTTAACTAGGGTATGAACAGCCAAAGTTTGAAAAATATTTTCTAATTGGCATAAATATCACTTACCAATTCTATATTTTGTCTTATAATAATTCTTGGTAAATTCATCACAGTCACAGAGGAGGACTTTCCTTCCCCACACATTGAGGGTGGCTCCTGCGGACAGGTCACGGTCAGTGTAAAACTCGTTTCACTTTTCCTAGCTGACAAAAACAGACAAGCATAGCATTGGCACCATGGATTGTCCAGAGAACTAGGTGTCATTTCCCAAGGAAAAAAGAAATTTTTAACAATCTTTAACTATAGGATTTATAACTAAATTTTAAAATAAAATCAACTCCAAGCATTATTATTTTTTCTTTTTTGTGTATGTGTATTTGCACGTATATGCTCATATGTGTGATTCATGTGAAGTGGATGCAACCATGCCATGGCGTGGGTATGGCAATCAGATGGGTATGGAACCATGCCATGGTATGGGTATGGCAATCAGATGGGTATGGAACCATGCCATGGTGTGGGTATGGCAATCAGATGGGTATGGAACCATGCCATGGCGTGGGTATGGCAATCAGGTGTATTGGTTCTTGCCTTCCACCTTGTCTGAGACGGAGTTTCTTTGTCATTAGCCACTGTGAACACTAGACTAGGTGGCTTTGATGACTAACCATGCTTTGGTCAATTTGATACACCAATCGAGGAATTTCCTCCATCAGATTGCCCTGTGAGCATGTCTGTGGGGCATTTTCCTAACTGCTAATTGATGTAGGGGGACCCAGTGCACTGTGGGCAGTGTCATCCCTAGTCAAATGGGCTTAGGCTATATAAGAAAGGTAGTTGTTCTAGTTTGTTTTTTGTTGTGATAAAACACTGACCAAAACCAGCTTGGGAGAGGAAAAGGTTTATTTGGCTAACACAGAAGCTAATGCAGGAACTCAAGGCAGGAGCTTTGGAAGCAGAACCTGAAGCAGAGACCAGGGAAGAACACTCATTATTGGCTTGCTTGCTACCTTTCTTACACAGCTTCTTACCCACCTGCCCTAGGGATGGTACTATGTACAGTAGGCTATGCCCTCACACATCAACTAGCAATTTAAAAAATGCCTCACAGGCATGGCCACAGGCCACTATGATCTTGGTAATTCTTCAGTTTGCGTTCCCTCTTGTCAGGTGACTCTAGTTTGTGTTAAGTTGACTAATACTAATCAGCACAGCAGATGAAGGTGAGTCTGGGAGCAAGTCAACAAGCACTGTTCCTTCATGGTCTCCGCTTCAGTTCCTGCCTCTAGGTTTCTGCTTGAGCTCCTGCCCTGGCTTCCCTCCATGATGGACTGTAACCTGTAAAAAGAAATAAACTCTTCCAAGAGTTGTCTTTTGTCATATTTTTATCACATCAAGAGAAAGCTAACTAGGACAATGGCCTATGAGTTGCTGGGTATTCTTCTGCCTCTGCTTGCTATCTCAGCACAGAGCACTGAGATTACAGATGCATGTTACCATGTCTGGATTTATGTGAGTTCTAGAGAGTCAAACTCAGATCTTCACACTTGTATGGCAAGCACATTATGCACTAAGCCACCTCCTCAGCCCATCTAACCATTATTTTAATACTGTAGCTCTTGCACATAGCAATGCAATGCATTTTTTCTATATAGTTAAATATGTTTATTATTTGTAAATGCAACAGAATGCACATATTTATGTATTTCTTGATTTCATTCTCTATATCACAAAGAAGAATATGAAGTTTACTCCAGTGTTCAGGTTTCTGGAAGTTACATTGTAAGCAGTAATAAAACATGATGGTCCTCACCCGGTATTTATCCAACAGATAGCCATTTGCTCGCCACCCTGATAAGCCACCATATATATTGAGAACAGCTCGATCTGTTATCTGGCCTGGTTGATAGACTCCAGGTGGGCCACACTGTAAGATAAAACCACAACAAGGCATGGTAGATGTCTCTAAGCACAGTGATGATCCAGTCAGAGGATACATGCCAGAAATATGCATCACAGGGCTCTTTTCTACCATCCACAGGAAACCACATCCTCTACCTCTTCCTCTGCTGCTCCATCTTATGGGTTGGCTTACATTCCATATACCTTTCACAGACCTGATAAAAATCCATCTTACCTCTAACCCTTCTATCCTACATGTTTCTACCTTTTTTCTGGCTTTTTGGGGGGCAGGGGACAGGTTGACATGTCAGTACAGGCTGATCTCAGACTTACTATATAGCTGAGGATAATCTTGAACTCTCGATCTTCCTCCCAAACTGTACATTCTGCATTTCTTTCTGTCTCATTTGTTCTTTTTCACTGTAGATCTCCATAATAGTCACCATTAATAACCACACCACTGATTCTATGTTAGGCTGTCTTGAAATTTCCTAGCCAAAGAAATTAGCACTTCCCAAACTTCTGTGATTACAGGCCTGTGCCACCACACCCAGCCTTCCACTTTACAGGTAACCATCTACTTGGTTCCCCACGGAACCAGCAGATACATTAGAACTGTTCAATCTGCTGGAGCAGTGAGGTGGTTGGAATGAGAATGTGCCCCATAGGTTCCAAGTATTTGGACAGTTTATCTCCAGTTGGTGGTGTTGTTTTGCCTTTAGGAGGTATTGCCACGTCAGAAGCACATCACTGGGAGCAGGCCTTCAGAATTCTTATGTCTTGCCAGATTCTCTCTCTCTCTCTCTCTCTCTCTCTCTCTCTCTCTCTCTCTTTTGCCTGCTTGAAGATGTGATTGCTTGGCTGTCTGTTCTAGCCACCTCTGCCACCATGCCTTCCCCACCATTAACAGACTCTAACCCTCTAGAATCATAAGCCAAATAAATTCTTCTTCCTTATATAAGTTGCTTCAGTCAGTGTTTTATCACAGCAACAGAAAAGTAACTAAAGAGGAAGTTGGTACCAAGAGTGGGGTGTTGTGAAGAATATGACCATGTGAGGTTTTGGGGGAATGTAGAAGACTTTGGAAGTCTGGAATAGAAAAGTGATTGAATGCTGTGAGCAGAGCTTAATAGGTCATTTTAGTAGGAGCCTCTAAGAAAGTAGTGCTGAGAGAAAAGTAGTTCCAGAGGGAAATAAGGACTTAAATAGTAACTGGGATGTTTTGGCAAAGGATCTGTCTACTGTATTCCCTCAGCCTAAGATCTTGCTTGACTCTCAGTTGAAAAGCAATGGGCTAATTTCTTTGGCTAGGAAATTTCAAGACAGCCTAACATAGAATCAGTGGAGTGGTTATTAATGCTCAATACTATGGAGAGCTACAATGAAAAAGAACAAATGAGGCAGAAAGAGATGCAGAATATACAGTTTATAGAGGAAAAGAGCACTATGAAGTTTAATGTTGGAGCAAAGCTATGTGCTGGAGAGGCTCTCTTTGATAAGGAGACTAAAGTTTTTAAGGAGAGGCATCAAGATTTTCATTTAAAAAATGGAAAGAGCACCCTTAGGGCAAAAACCATACCCTGCTAAGGCTCCAACTTGTGAAAGGAAAACACCTAAGGAGTTTTCTTCTAGAAAACTACAACCCACAAAAGCTGTTTATGAAGCAGTCAGGGCTCATCCCAAACTAGCAACCAAACTTGGCAGTCATTCACATTGTACTGGCTTTAGAGCCACAAAAGATGCAAGAGTGAATGGGTCATCATTTCTTCCTCTATCGTTTCAGAGAGCTACAGAGGCCAGACAACATGTAACATCAGAGTGCCTGCGTAAAGAAGGCCCTCACAGGCCAAGAGGCTGTGACAGGCCATTGTGTGAAGCTATGACTGTGAAGCCTGGTTGGCAGTGGAGACCCCAAGAAGATGTTAAAAATAATAGAGCCATGAGACATCTGCCAAGGAGAGCTATATACAAAGAGTGGTGCCACTCCAAGAGAGAGATGTACAGTGCATTCAGCAAAGCTGGAGGGGCTGAGCCACCTAAGCCCTTTGGAAGCAAAGTCCTATAAGTAGGACATGGAGATACTAGATTTGGTGTTTGCCTGCTGGTTTTGGGTCTTGTTTTGGTTCAGTATTTCCTCATTATGCCCCCATTCCTCCTCCCTTTGAGAACAGGAATGTGTATTCTGTCCCATTATATTTTGGAAGTGTGTAATTTGTCTTTTGATTTTACAGGGGCTTACAGTCAAGAGATTGTCTTGAGTCTCAGAAGAGACTTGGAACACTGGGCTTCTGAATAGTATTGAAACTGATAAAGACTATGGGGACTTTCGAAAGTGGACTAAATGTATTTTACATTTTATATGATCATGAGTCAGGGAGTGGAATGTGGTTTGAATGAGAATGTTCCCCATGGGCTCCAAGTATTCGGACAGTTTGTTTCTAGCTGGTGGTGCTATTTTGGGAAGCTTTAGGAGGTGTGACCATGCCAAAGGAAGGAAGGACATCACTGGGGGTGCGTATTAAGAGTCTTTCTATCTCTCTCTGCTTTTTGTGCCTGCTTGATGACATGATCGCTTGGCTTTCTGCTCTGGTTATGCTTCCGCTACCACTATGGACTCTAACCCTCTGGAGTCATAAGCCAAATAAAATCTTCTTCTGTAAGTTGCTTTGGTCAGTCTTTTATCACAGCAAGAGAAAAAAAAAAACTAATACAAGCAGTCAGTATGAAATCCTGGGGTGGGGGAGCTATGGGGCAGGTGCAGATAGGGAAGGGGAATCTAAAGATGATTAAGATGTATTATATGAAATGCACAAAAATTCAATTAAAAATACATATTGTAAAAAAAAAAAAAAAACATTAAAACTAAAGAACTATTCAATCTGTTGCCTGTCTCTATCAAGACCTTAAAGAGCCCTTACCATGGAATCCAGCACTTTCTATATTATTCTCCATTGCTGTGCAAGCAGTCATCTTTTCTATTCTCTGAACTGAAAACCTCCCCAAAGAAGAATTGCTGCCTCCTTGCTACCTTTTCTTTGTTCCGGCTAGCATGCTGCCTGATCCTAAGCTCGGGAGTACCGGCTAGCTGACTGGACTGTTCTCAGAGCTTTCTTCAACTTTCTGGCCTCAACAACATTACTTACTCTTTGCTTTGAGTGTCTAAGAAGCACCTATTCCCTCTGGACTCTCCCCACAGAACCTAAACTCCATGAAGTAGGACTTAATTCATTTTCTTTCTCATTGAAACCCAAGAAATGGCATATAGCATACAATAAATATTTGTTGAATAAATGAATAAAATGAAGCTATTGATGGCAAGACACACTGCAAATGTCAGGTGCATCATTATTTCATATTTAACCTATTTTTCAAAGACATTCTAAAAACAGATTTCTCGGGCACCTCCTGGCCACCAGCTATGCATATTCCAGAGCTTCCTTGGGGACAAATTCTACCTCCCCCTGCCTTCAAGCAACACAGCATGACATCTGGAAGTGGGCACAGAGACTCTGGGAGAGCCTCCTGTGAGGACTGAATGGCCAGCGGTCGCTTGCATAGGAAGTGAGTGCCCCTGGTAACCTTTTCAAAAACAATAAGAATGAAGTTTAAAATTACTTTGTCCAAATTAGAAATACAATACAACATAGAAGTGTTCAAAAAACGCTTTTCGTTTCTAGGTGACCTGATAGGTGCTAATAAACAGGTCCTCAGATAGTGGCTCGTACTATATCATCTCATTTAATCTTTACAGTTACAGAAGGGGAGCTCCATTAATTGCATTTTATTTATTTTTAATTTTACTATTTTTTATTTTATGTGTATAAATGTATTGCCTGCATGTATGCAAGTGCACTCATGTCATGCAATGCCTGCAGAGGTCAGAAGAGGGTGTCAGATTCCCCTGGAACTAGAGTTATGGATGGTTGTTAGCTGCCGTGTGGGTGCTGGGAATTGAACCTGGGTTGTCTGCAAGAACACCTAGTGCCCTTAACCACTAAGCATCTCTCCAGCCCCTGTTAACTGCATTTTAAAGATGGAGAAACAGTGAGACATGGTGGTACAAGCCTTTAATCCCAGCACTGGGGAGGCAGAGGCAGGTAGATCTCTGTGAGATCAGAGACTAGACTTGTCTATATGGTGTGTTCTAGAGCAGCTGTGACTACAGGGTGATCCTGTCTCAAAAAATAAATAAATAAATGAACATAAATACATAAATAAATAAATCTAAAGCCTAAAACCAAAAATAAATAAAGATAAATAAGCTCAAAGAGGTTAAGTGCTCACATGGCTATTAAAGAGACAAATCCACAATTCGAGTCCAGATCAGCCTCTATACCATTCCTGTTATACACAAGTTACATTAGCTCTCAAATTATCACAAGCATTTCTACAAGTGTGACAGCTCCTTTTCATAGTAAATAAAATGCCAGTATTATCAATGACACTACCTGGTGGTCACCTGGTGACTAGTCAGTACACGTAGAATTGTGAGTGGCTCCTTTGCATTTACATGTGTGTGCGTTTGTGTGCACATGTATACATAACATGTGGCTGCAGGTGCACACGTGTGTGTGTGTGTGTGTGTGTGTGTGTGTGTGTTGACCAATATTGGACTGTGTCCTTGATAGAGTACAGAAGTTACATGCCAGTGTCCCATTCAAAGCCACAGTCAATCAATTTCAAGAGAGTCCCTTTTTTCATAACACTAATCGTTGATAGTGAATTCAACTATACATAGATACTTTCCTTACAGACAGTTCCTTTCCTTTACTTGCCATAAGTCTAGAATGTTCTAACTTCTCAGAGTCTCTGGATTTTTT
>NW_008338999.1:5833278-5840033 GCF_000622305.1 Nannospalax galili
GCCAGAACAGTAATTGCTTCTGCACAGGGATTTTAGTAAGAAAAGGCAACACCAGGATACTTGATCAGAAAGAGGAACAAAGGAATTTTCTGAGGTGACAAAAATAGCCCATCTCTTCTATCTCTTTTGTAGTGCTAGTATTTGAACCCAGAGTCTTATACATGCTAGGGAAATGATCTACTAGTGAGCTACATTCGCCCCAAATATTTTACAACTTGATTTTCAGATTGGTTAGTTATATAAATATTTTAATTCAATTCGTTGACCTGTATTGATTTCTGATCTGTATAACCAATTCCATGCTAATTATATTTCAATTTAAAATGTGTCTTTTCACTAGAAATTCATCTATCTAGTTATCTATCTATCTACACACACATTTCTTACTCATTTACATTTTTTTGGTCTTTTTGAGACAGTGTCTCCCTATAGCCCCAGTTGGCCTGGAATTCACTATGTGGATCAGGCTGGCCTTAACTCACAGACATCCACCTGCCTCCATCTCCTGAGTGCTGGGATTAAAGGCCACCATGCCCAGCTTCATTTACATTTTTTTAGAGGATAAAAGGAAAAAGCTATATCCATGGTCTAATTTTGCTCAAACAGCTTCCGATATCAAGGATATTAGCCCAGTGGGAACAGGAGCAGGGTAAATGGGGAACTTCAGGTCCACACAGAACAGAGACCCACTTCAGCAGTGCTCTGCCCTTAAACAGTGCTCCACAGGCTCCTTTGTAAAGCTTTTCCTTCACTTTGCATCTTCCGAGCCCTGTCCTAGAGTATAACTGCTTCCATTCTATCTGCTATAGTCAAATGGCATGGTTATATAAGGAAGGATTCATTAGGGAAATGTTATTCCAATCACGTTACATCATCTTTTTATAGTCTTTAAATTTTCTGTCTATCCAGGGCCATCTAGGTATACTCTGACTGCAAAACAAGAGAACACAATAGCTTCTAGAGGCTCTTCAAATCTCATCCTTGATATTTAAGTGAAATTATGAGACCTCTACCTTCACTAATTAAAAATGCTTTTAATGTATTATAAGACTGGTAAGAAATACATTATTGATCATACACCATTAATATCCTGTTCAATTTAAGTTAAATAGTTTAACTTTACATTTCCAGGCAGTAAACACTTAAGAACTTAATCCTTAAAAGTCAATATAGGAGCTGGAGAGATGGCTCAGTAGTTAAGAGCACTTGCTGCTCTTGCAGAGGACCTGGGTTTGATTATCAGCACCCACATGGCAGCTAACAACCGTGTCTATAACTCCAGCTCCAGGGGAATCAGATGCCCTCTTCTGATCTTTGTATTCTAAAGTTTATGTTATCTTTCTGGAAGGAAATGAATTACAAGATTTGAAAACAATAAAAATTAGATGAAACTAATCTATGGGGATAGAAATGAGTGAGGAGAGCAATTGATTAGACGAATGAATGAGGGATTTTCTGGGAGGGGTAGGGAATGGAAATTTCAACATCTTGATTTGATTCAGATTATACTGGTACATGCATTTGTTAAGACTCATCCAAAAGTACATTTATTATCTGTATATTTTATTGTGTGTTGTCATATTCCAGCAACAATAAAAAAGATCTAGGAGTGGTAGCATGTATCTGTAATAGCACTCAAGAGGCAGGAGAACAGTGAGTTCAAGGCTAGCCTGGATTACACAGTGAATTCAAGGCCAACCGTTGTTACATTAGTGACACCCTATCTCAAAAAGCTATGAATGAATAATACATAAAAAAATAAAAATTAAAAAGGGAAACAAATGACAATAATGAAAATCATGGTAAGAATCCAGAAATTCCTATCCTAGTCCCAACAAGCAGACTGGCCAGGTATGTGACCTAGCCAATAATACTTCCTCTTTTCACTATTCATATTTTTCTTCTTGAAAATAGAAAATGGGGTCAAGGGATTTTTTTTTTAACTGTAGCAAGACAACACCGAGTCTTTACTCCTTACACTAGGGTCAGACTTTAAACAGAAACAGGTTTCATAATTGGGAGACATCAGAATCATGACCCACTTTGCACTTCCAGGACATTTCAGCATCCAATGCCAGAGTTCCAAGAAGGAAGAAAAGTGATGTATTTAAGGTTTGATTCATTCAGACACTATTGCAGAAAAAAGATTTTCCTAGCCTGAAATAGGCAACTAAAAAACAGAAAAGATAAGCAGAGGAAATGTGGGCCCAACTACATACTCACAGTGATCACAAACTAATCATGAGTTTCTAGAAATTATCCCACTTAAGCAGCTTTCTACATACTCTGACTGCCTGAAGGGAGGCACTTCAAAAAGAACTGGGGGGAGAGATGGAGCAGGTAGCAAATGGGGGAATAAGGGGCTCATTCCCATTCTGAGGCCCACACTCAGCCTTCCCTCCAATCCAAAACAGAGCAAGATGGCTCTAACAACTATGGTCTTCAAAGTTCTTCTGCATCTGCATTCAGAGTGCCAATACCCTTTTCTGACTATCTGAAGACTTGTTCCGCAAACAAGAACTTATAGGTACACCAATTCTTACCTCTCTTCTCATCTTCATGTAAGGATCTACTGGACACTTTCCTGGAGGATTCAATTTGGTTCCTATTCAAAAAGTTTTTTGTAAATGTATCACAATCATAAATCCTGAATTTCCGGCCATAGAGGACAACATCTATGTTGATATTGAAATGGGACACAGTATAAAACTGGTCATCATTAGGAGGTGGCAGAGAAATCCAATGACATCTGATAGAAGTTCCTGTAGAATGAAGTAAATACAACTGTCTTATCATGTGGCTAGCTGGAAGTTATGCTACATGTGAGCAACAATTCCTGAATGCTTTCCTGTAGCAGGGTAGTGAGTAAAGGGCTCTTCCTAGGAGGCAGCAGTAAGCATTCAAACTCAGAGTGAAAGGGAGCCAAGAGTATGGAGGCCAGAGTTTTCTGACCAGCCTAGTGTGGCATATGTGTTCTTTAAGTGTTGTTAGGGCAGTATTTCTAGAAATTATAAAGACTGGGGTAGGCTTGGATATAGAAGAGGGATGGTGCAAGCAAAGTAAGCAAATGCCACTCTGTCATCTACCTTTCCTCCAAAAATGGGCTTACTTTCAGCTTCTAGCACTCAACGTGTTCTACTAAACAAAGATTAAGATTTGAAGTTAGGTGTTCATAAAAAGGTATACCCTTGGCTAAAAATAAAAACAACAGCAACCTAATAAGCTTTAGTTTGTATGTGTCCACACTATTATTTACAGCTTCAATAAGCATGAATGACTTTAGCCTGCCTGAAGCTTCATGCAGTGTTCTTTCTTCTGCAAACTCATTCTCCCTTCTTCCTCTACAGCCTCTGCCTAGATCTACCCAACAAACCCCATCAAACGAAAATTCTTAGAGACTCCATAGTTTCAACTAGAACTTCGGGTCATGGGTTCCTGATTTCACCACATCTTCCATTTCCAAACCTACGATGCCCATTCACTTCTAGGTAGAGACAAGGACAGAGGTTAACAGTGGCAAGGAGCTGATCATTTTGGAGCCAGTTTCCCAAGCCTCAATTCCCAAGGGGAGGGAGACACAATAAGGATGAGATAACACCTGCATACACACGTGACATGACAGGAAAGGAACCCTCTTATTAGACTAGACAGTAAACATGTCTGCCCTTTGTGCTGCAGGGAGACCATGCCTCTCTCTTCCAAGACTATAAGCAAACCTGTACTTTGTACTAAAGGGAGAGACTATCTTTTCAAAGCTACATATACACATATCATTCTTAGCACCAGGCAAAGAACAGCTGGTGACTCTGCTTGCAAGATGCACAGAAACATGGGATACCTGTGCAGAAGTGTCTCTCAACACCTGCAGCTGACACAGGCCTGAGAACCTACCCTAAGAGCAAAGAGAAAAAAGCAAAGCAACCTGAGGAGCTATTGATCCAGTAACACTCGGCTTGTATGACCCCAGTTAGAAATATTTTAATATAAAGATGCCAACTTATCTTCTTTGTATCTTGTATAGTGCTAAGAATAGGGCCTTTTCTCAGAATCTAGAAATACTTCAAATTATTTATTCTTGTTCACTAAGGAACATTTAATGACTATCTTTAAGGTACTGTGTTGGGCTCTGTTTCATTATTCCATTTATCTTTTCAGTTTGTTAAGAAGAAATTAAGTAAAATCATTTTCATCTTCTTTTCTTCATAGCAATTTTTAATTAAAATAATAAAACTATAAAATTAGAACTGGCTAGAATATTTTTAAATATACTACACTACATAAAAGATGATATAATTTTACTGTAAAGAATTATACTTCAATTAGCCTTTAATTCATGCCACTGAAAACAGTATGCAAATTATTTAATCATTCAAGATTAGACATTTAGAATAAATTGCATTCTTAAACATCTATAAAAGGATCGGCATTTCAGATATTTCCAGGAACCATTATATATCTCTCTAAAATACTTACATTGTGACAGGCTTTTAAAATACAAAAGATTTACTTAACAGCCTGGAGCTTCTTCAAAAATTTCACGTAGGGGCCTTGGGAGATGGCTCAGTGGAAAAAGTACTCACTCTGCCAGTGTGAGGACCAGAGTTCAGATCTCCAGAATCCACATAAAACCCAGGCAAGAGTGGCAGCTGCCTGTAATGCCAGCATTCAGGAGGCAAAGACAGGGGATCCCCAGGGCAAGCTGGCTAACTAGACTAGCCTGAATCAATGAGCTCAGGTTCAGTGAGAGACCCTGCCTCAATAAACAAAGTAGAGAACAATTGAGGAAGATGCCCAGCACCAACCTTGCACCTCCACACACATGTACAAATAGACACACGTACAAAATTCCATCTATATTTTACCTTTGTACTCTGTTGTAAGAACTTGAATAAACTACTTACAGCTTTTTGTTCAATAAAAATGGGAATCCTACCATTTTTCTAGGTACGGAATAGACTACAAGGCATTTAAATAATAGTAATCACAATCATCGTCATAGCCCTAGAAAACATTTTCATTTACAGTTTCTCATTTAATCCTCAATAATTCCTGAGACAGACAGTACATGAAATATGAATGCTCACTATGTAGATGAGGAACCAAAGCTAAGAATGCTTAAGTGCCTTGCCCATCGTGATGCCCTAACAAATGACAGAGAAGTATTTGAACTTGTGATTTCAGGCTGTAACTAAATACCTTTATTTTCCACAATTTTCACTGACTTATATCTCACTTTACATCATCTACAAATTACTTAAGTGAGAGAAAAGAGGAAGACCCACAGGCAAAATAGAATAGAAATGAGTTAGAGAGATGCCAGCTGCCAGGAAAAGAAGATAAATTGGTGACAGAGCTGCTCTTTCAAAACAGCCTGTGCCCATTCTGAGGGAAAATTTGCAGAGCCAGCCTCCTGCCCCTGCAACAATTCCTAACACAGGGCCAGCCCCACAGCATTTCTGCCCCTCTGGAGCCTGTGTCTCAGGCTTCCACACAGCTTCCTTATCTTAGCCCACATAGCACATTTCTCTCACCAGATGCTTTCGAAAACACCAGGTGGTAACTGAAAATGGCCTTGACCATCCATGGGCTGGAAAAGAGAAGGCAGGTCTAACAACAAACAAAAAAAAATTGCTAACAATAAGACTAACATCACTATTCTGCATTAATATGAAAACCAACATGAACCTTTGAAAATGCGTAAGTGCACATGAGAACTTTCAATCACATATTCCTGGGGTCGCTCAACTGTGTCCTCTATTTATTGGGATTTGTGCGTTTATAGGCTTCTATGATAAAGGACGGAAACTCTAGCAGACGGAGTTCACTCTAGAATGCCAAAGACATGGCCAGGATGCCATGTCTTTGGCATACATTGAAGAACAGCTTGCAATTAAGGTAGATAAATAAAAATAAAGTCACAGAATGAAAGAAAAGCACCATATCTGCCCCTTAAATTCTCAGGTGTTTATCTTCTCAGCTGTCCATAAAGCTAGCTGAGACACACATCTAGGCATCAAGTATGTGCTTTCCAGTTTGTACTTATCTTATTTTGTATCTCTCTTCCTTTTTAAAAGCCCTGGTATCTGACTATACCATGAAAGCTTTAACTTTCCAGCAGTTCTCTATGGTGAAGCTCAAAGCTGCCATATATGCATTTACATTTAGCATGATTTTATGTCATTAGGTTAGGACCTGCCTTCGATTTTGCTCTTAAAACTAAATTCAGGAGGCCTGCACAATCCACCAGCCTCTCTCCTGGTCCCCAGGAGCCCTTGGGGCCTCTTCCTGCCCCCATCTCCCTTTGCATCACTGGGTGGCATGGCCACCAGCTGCCTGAGACCAGCATCTTTCCTGGGCCCTGCTCCCAGGCCAGTCCAACCCCCAAATTCCTGAGTACAACATCTTTCTTGGAGGGATCCAGACCTTAGGAGAAAGCCTGAAAGCATCTGATCCTCATCTGACTTGGACCTCTGTGGGAACAGCAGGACCAAAGCCATCCAGCCCTTCCAATATAAAATCAAAAGAGAGCACCTGAAGCCTAGACCAACCAGCTTTCATGCCCAACAAGTAAACCACAGAGGAATATAAAGTTTACAAATAGAAGCAGACATAAACTCAACAAAGGAAGGCTTGAGTCTCACACAAGAATCAGAAACTATAAATGAAATCCACATCTCAAAGTCACAGTGAAAAAATAATAACATGAAAAACCCAAATAATATATCCCCACCAAGTACCAACAGTCCTGTAGAGGA
>NW_008338999.1:5840336-5841144 GCF_000622305.1 Nannospalax galili
CAAGGTACAAGAAGCATATAGAACACCAAATAGACAGGACCAGAAAAGAAACTCTCCATGGCACATCATAGTAAAAACACTAAACGTACAGAACAGAGACAATACTGAAAGCTGCAAAAGGAAAACAAGTCACATATAAAGGAAAACCCATTGGGATTACAGCTGACTTTTCAGTGCAAACTATGAAAGCCAGAAGAGCCTGGACCAAAGTATTCCCAGTTTTAAATGACCACAGATGCCAACCCAGGTTACCATACCCAGTCAAAATGTCTACCATAGTCGAAGGGGAAAGAAAAATCTTCCATGACATAAATAGGCTGAAGGAATTTATGTCCACAAAACCAGCCCTTCAGAGAGTTCTGGAAGCAATACAAAGAGCTGAAGAAAGGAATGACTATACCCAAGGGGTTGCAGAAAGAAATTTAATGAAGGTATAACTGTGGAAAAGTACAGCTATATCAAGAATGTGAACAGAAATAAATATGACCAGATTCAATACACACCTTTCATTAATAACTTTAAATATTAACAGACTGAACTCCCCAGTCAAAAGACACAGACTAGGTGAATGGATTAAAAAATAAAACCCATCTTTTTTGTTGTCTGCAAGAAACTCATCTCACTTTCAAGGACAGACACTATCTTAAGGTAAAACGATGGAAAAAATATACCAAGGAAATGGTACGAAGAAAAAAGCAGGTATTGCAATTCTAATATCTGACATAATAGACTTTAAAACTAATCAGAAGAGATAAAGAAGGCCACTTCATTCTGATCAAAGGAACAATAAACCAAGAAGATATTACAA
>NW_008338999.1:5843152-5848358 GCF_000622305.1 Nannospalax galili
GCAGAAAAGCAACAAATTCTATAAATATAATACACATAACCCCAAAGAAAGTGATGGCTTGACAAGAAATAAAAGCAAGCCTAAAACTGTGACAATGGCTTACTTGACTCACAACACACACAAATCCCTTTGCCAACAAGAGCTAGTGGATATTAAAAATATGTTGCCTGATTAGAAGCTGCATGTGAACTGAATGACTAGTCTGGTACCATTCTAATGGACGCCTCTTTCATTTCTAGATTTTCCCAACATCCCTGAATTCTGTGAAGAAACAAAATACAATCAAGACAATTCAAATAGTATATGTTATGGGGAGGGTTTTAATTCACCCAGCTGTACTAATTACTGAACCATAAGGGCCACAAGTAACAAGTGTGTCTGGACACAGTACACTGGGAAAATATCACAACCATATACAGGAATAGGAACACAATTAGTGCACCACGCCTAAGCTTGACCCATAGCCTCATTCCCAGAGCCCACAGGTGCATGAAAGGCAGAACCAGAATGCTTAAAATCTAACTGATAGAAAAGACTATTTACTCCACCCTACCAAGGTGCAAACCATTGGCTCATTAAGTCCTTTTTCTTTTCCCAGATCACTTTTTAAGAAATCCTGAAGAAGGTATTTAGATGATTTGTTTCAAACTATGCCCTGCCCAAACAAACCTTCATTATATTAAATATTTCAAGAGACTGGTTTCTCTCTAAAGAGACTGATGACAGAGTTATTAATGTTTACTTTCAACAGCATTTGCTACAGCCCTCCAGGTTTGTGCGCTTTGTTGATAAACTCAGTGTCATTACACAGTGTGATTACTGTGTACTCTATCTGTAACCTTTGAGCTGTATCTTCACCAACAAAATGTCCTGATCACAGTAAGCCAATCCAAATGCTCACTTTTTCCAGAGACATTAAAATAGTCTTTGACTCATGTTTTCTTCCCTTCAAGTCTTTATGAATAACATTCCTTCCTCCTTACATAAAAATAATTTTCAAATGAATCATCATGACTTGCCTTTGGAATCTGCCTTTGTGAAATTTGAAATCAAGAAGTTCAGAAAAATGAAGCCTTAATAAGAGCTTTCCAAAATCCTCATAAGAGGTTGTACTTCTCAGTTCTTGGGATAGTTTAACGAAACAAAACCATACTAGACAAGGGCCAGTGAAGTATAAGAATATAAGCTTTCACTTAAAAGTAATTAATAGGGCAGAGAGATGGCTCAATCAGTAAAGTGCTTGCCATGCAAACACAAGGACTTGTGCTCCAATCCTCAGAAAGTGCATGACAAAAAGAACTGGGCATGGTATCACATGCCTACGATCCAAGAGCTGTAGAGGTGGTAACAAAAGGACCCCTTGGGCTTTCTGGCAAGCTACTCTAGATATGAATCAGCACCAGGTTCAGTGAGAGACCCTGTATCAAAAAGAGTAATGGCGAAGATACATGAATTTGATCTCTGTCCTACAGAGAGAGAGAGAGAGAGAGACAGAGAGAGAGAGAGAGAGAGAGAGAGAATAATGCAAATGCAAGTTTGGGATTTCTTATAACCTATAGTCCCTCATTTGGACAAATTTGGTGTCATGGTAGGAAAGTAATCAGATAACAAACAAAATTCACGTAGGAACTATCAAAGAAAAGCAAGTAAGGAAAAGCCTAGAAGAACATTATTTAGGGGCTAGAGACAGCGGGTGGTGGTTAAGAGCACTGGCTACTCTTGCAGAGGACCCAGATTCCGTTCCCAGTTCACATGGCAGCTCACAACTGTCTGGAACTCTAGTCCAGGGGATCCAACACCCTCTTCTGGTCTCCACAGGCACCAGGCACACATGGGGGTACACATACATACATGTAGACAAACACTCATACACATAAAATAAAAGTAAATAAATCTTTCAAATATATTTTTGCTAAAGTAATACTGACCCCACACCTAAACAAATATACTAGAGTAATAACATGCTCACAGAAATGAAAGGTTTTAAATTTTCTCTTTATGTTCTTTAATATTTAAAATATTCTCTAATATATTCTTGCTGATCTTTAAAAACTGTCTTACAGGTCTGGAGAGATAGCTCAGCAGTTAAGAGCACTGACTGCTCTTGCAGAGGACCCAGGTTTAATTCCCAGCACCCACATGGTGGCTATCAACTGTCTGTAACTCCAGTTCCAGGGGATGTGATGCATTCTCCTGACCTCCGCACGCATTGCACAACACGGATGTGCTTACACACATGTAGGCAATACACCCATATACACAAAATAAAAATAAATAAAATTTAAAAAACTGTCTTACACATGTTAGAAATGTCCCTCAAGAGTGTAAAATCACCTGTCCCTTCAAAAACAAAATGTCAGAGCTAGAGAGATGGCTCAGCAGTTAAGAACACTGGCTGTACTTGCAGATGACCCAGGTTCGAATCCTAGCAACTACATGGCAGCTAACAACTGTCCGTAACTCCAATTCTAGGGGATCCCATGCCCTCTTCTGTCCTCTGTGGGCACTGCATGATACAGGTGCAGTTACATGCAGGCAAAACATGTATACACAAAAAAATAAAAATACTAAATTAAAAATATTTTAAAAACAAATTTTATTTTAAAAATAAAATGTCATACTTTGAGTCTTAAAATTTGTGAAATTCCTTTTTCTTTAATTTTAAGGTACTTCCTTGTTTCTTCAAAGATTTACCATTCAGTCATAAATTCTCCAAATAATGACAGGGAATGGATGTTGTATGAGCTGGAACACAAAGAGCAGTGAGGCAGCTCACCCTGCCTCCTCATACCAGCCCTTACTTTCTCCTTCTACGAGAGGGAAAAGCTGGCAGAAACACCAAGTCAGATGTTCTTCTTCTCTGTCCCACCTCAACAGGAGTTTGCCTCCAAGAAAGGGAAACAAGTTGGTTCTGGTTATGATCTGGGTGCCTGATTCTCAATCCAGCTTTCTCGTCTTGATTTCTTTCCCTACAATGTTCTGTCTGGTGAGTATCCTCATGCAAATGTCCCAACAATGTCACGCCTGCACATGCGAACCCCAATCCTGCTTTATCTTCCATATTTTGGGCTTTACAAAGATGTTATCATCCTCTCATGGCATGGCATAGATCTCTGTGGCACTGAGTTAAGATTCAGGGGGGGGGGGCACTAGAGAGATCACTCAGTGGTTAAGAACACCTGCTACTCTTGCAGAAGACCCAAATTCGGCTCCCAACAACTACACTGGGCAGTTCACAAATACCTTAACTCCAGCTCCAGGGAACCCTATGTCCTCTTTTGGTCTACTAGGGCTCATAGTGCGTATATATTAGACACACACATATACATATAATTAAAAATAATTAAAACAATTTTTAAAAAGAATCAGGTATAGCCAGTCATTTCCCTACACCTGTTTCTTTTTTCTGTAAAAGCTGCCAATGATGGGACCAAGTTTATATGGTCACTGAGCTACAGATAATGATATCAGTAGGCACTTTGCCGTTAGATATTCCCCTTCTTCACCCTGGATTTAGTCATCAGCCACAGCCCACCAATGTTGCTTTCTATTTCTACCACCCCGTCCTGGTTTGGCCATTCAGCATTTCCATCTGTAATAAATGTAAAACTCTGGAACACTGTGCTCCCTTTTCTCTCCAGTCTTCTGGCCTATAAATTCCATGAGACAAGAGGTATGACGGGTCTTACTCCTCTTGTCCATTTTCCCATCAGCCAGCATAATCCCTGGCACAGGAAAGGTATCTGACAAATATTTCTTGGCAATGCTGCTTTGTTCTAAACTCATCGTTCCAAACACCAGATGCAATGAAGCCATGGTATCAGAAAGAAACTGGATCTCCAGAGAGCTGACGAAGTCTTCTGCATGCTGAATGATGGAGCACGACAATCTTTTTTTTTTCTCAGAAATCTCAAATTTCTCTTTCTCCTGCCTTATCTCATCACGGTAAATCACTGTGGAGGCCTTAGGCCTAAGTAAGTAAATAGTAAGCAAAATTATTCAATATAGGCAGAAATCATGTTAAATAAAAATAAGAAGGTAGTAAATAGGAAATGGGTGTTAAATATAGAAAGGATGGGTGGAAGGACTAAGACATAAGACATATTTGATAAATATTAAATATATATGAGGCACCTGGACTCTAAATATTCATGTACACTAAATATACAATAGGTACTAAATATTCATGAGTACTCAATATTCATAAGGCCTTAATTCGGCCACTCATTCATTGGCAACACCCATTCTGGCCCCATATGCACGTTGTACAAGAAACACATATTCATGTATATACAATAGGTACTAAATATTCATGAGTACTCAATATTCATAAGGCCTTAATTCGGCCACTCATTCATTGGCAACACCCATTCTGGCCCCATATGCACGTTGTACAAGAAACACAACCAAAACCCATTACTATTCAATAGACTCACTGGTGAGCTACAGCTGTGGCCAAGCATGCACAGCCCTACATCTTTCCAACTGAGCAAATGGACCCTTTGCCCAGGGCACTTCCTGTCTGTGGGTCTCTTTGCTTAACCCTCAATTTTGGTCTCTAAGCCACACTATTTGTAGGCAAGGCTGGTAAGGCAGAGAAAGGATTATTTTCTAGCCCAGCACTCAGGCAGTGTCTACTTTCTACCCATTTGAACTTGGTCTAAAGTATCTCTTTCCCTTTGCTGCTCAATGTAGTTGTTTTTTTAAAGTTTGTTTGACTGGTTGGTTTGATTTTGCAGTGTTGGGGATAGAACCCATGGCCTTGCAAATGTAATAGGCAAGGACTGTACAACTGAGTGACATTCTCAGTCCTCACTATACATTCTAAATTATCATGTTATCATGCATTTTAATTTGACCATGAGCCTTCTCTTCGGTGGTCTAGGTGAAAACCTACCTACATGCTTGTTGGAGGCCAGCATCGCTTCAAGGCACTATCCCAAGCTGCCACATTAAAAACAGACAATAGAAGGTGCAGAAATACAGACAGGGAGACATGGTAGGTAGCTATCCCATTACCATAGGCAAGAGATGAGAGTAGCATAGGCTGGAAATGTAGTAAAGAAAACAAAAAGACATAGGCAGAGTCAACATATGTTTTGCTAGAAGAATTAAGAATAGGGTGGCAGGTAGGTATGAGGAAATGGGGAGAGGAAAAGGAGTGGAGACTGTGGTCAGAAAGGACTGTTTTGAAGTCTGAAATATT
>NW_008338999.1:5848659-5850158 GCF_000622305.1 Nannospalax galili
GTCTCCTTCTCCACTAAGACACTTCTTTACGTATCCAAAGACATTTATCAAGCACATTTGAGTCTCCCTATTATAAACATCCTTTTACATTGTTCTATTTTGCACATGACAAATTTTCAGTCCTATGACCATCATGTTTTCTATCCACTGAAGGAATCTAGAATTCAGCCTCACCTCAAGGACAAGACCCATTGGTAGCACAAAGAGAAGAAATAAGTTACTTCCTCTGATCTCTTCCATATTCTAATAATGCATCATCATATTAGCCTCTATGCTGGCCCCACTGCAGGATTAACACTAATCTATGGCTGAAGTGGAGTAGAGATGAAGATAACAGGCATTTGCACACTGAAGGAACAAGTGCTCAAGATGCTAATCTTGTTCATTTGATTGGATTCAGAAACATCTAAGAAATTAGTAAAACATACCATTGGTTATATCTGTGAGAGCATTTCCAGAATGATTAGATTGCAAGGTGCTGCATTCATTAATAGAGTAATCCAGACTCTAATGAATTCATACATTAGTGGATTCAAAAGTTGAATAGACCATTTTGGAGGTAGGAGTGTAGGCAGCGGAGTCTAATTGGAGGAAGTAAGGTCATTGGGGGCATGTCACTGGTCTATCTTGCCCTGGTCCCTGCTACTCTTCTACTCTGCTTCCTGTCCAACATGATGTGAGCTGTTCCACAACACTCCCTCCACCAAGAAACCTCTGAAACTCTGTGCAAAACAAATCTTTCCTACCTTACGTTGTTTCTGTAAAGAATTGGTCACAGCAACGGTAAAGCTAACATAGTTAAACAAACATCAAAGTCTTGAGAGCTACCATAAATGGTATTAGTTAACAGTATGCAGGTGAGGAGGGCCATGATGAGAAAATGGCAGGGCAATAAATTCAAGAAAGGAGAAAAAATGCAAGCTGTAATCTGCAGTGGAGAAAAGCTTTCTTTTCATCTAAGGATGTGGTGATGGTGATGTGGGAAAAGAGACCAAAAGGCTTAAAGACAGAGTAAAAGACACAGGAGATTTTACTAACACTAGATATAATAACACAGCATAGCACAGAGGGAGGAGAGAAATGGCCAGTGTGGAGTTCTAAGTGGTGGAAATATGCTAAGTTACTGTCAGTAACTACAGGTTAACAGCATGTTTTTACTCACCACTACCCAAAACTGAGAAGTCTACGTATTAGCCTGGGACCTTTCAAAAAAAACTAAAGAAAAATAATGTACAAAGGCAAGAGTTATGACGGAAAGAATCATAATGCTGCTTTATATAGATACCTTGAGGCAGTCCGCTATTGATCACTTCTGGTTCATTGACTTGAATGGTGTCATCTTCAAGGTAGAAATAGATTTCATAGTATCTTATTCTAAAGCTTTCTTGCCTTTTATCAGGCACTTCATCTTCCAAGTAGGCATCAAAAGATAACACCTGTTGGAATCATAATTAGAAACTGTGAAAAAAAATCAGCAAACTTAAAACCAATAATACACA
>NW_008338999.1:5850253-5854818 GCF_000622305.1 Nannospalax galili
AGCCAGCCAGAAAAACACTGTGAAACTTTTGTCGCAAAAAAAAAAACTGGTTTGTTTTATATATATGTCTTTTTGAAACAGGTCTCCCTGTAGCCCCAGCTGGACTGGAACTCACTGTGTAGCCAGGCTGGTCTTGAACTCACAGTGATCCACCTGCCTCTGCTTTCCAAATGCTGGGACTACAGGCATGCGCCACCACACCCAGCTAGAACAAAGAAATTATATTAAAGTAAATTTCTGCCTGACTTTGGAATCTCAAAATGGGATTCAAAATGTGTATGTCAGAGGCATAGTTTTCTCACATATGAACAAAGTTTTGGGGTTCCCCACTAAAATAACACATCACTAGTTTGGTTCTGGAATAAAATTATCCTACTTACTGATGCTTGCCTTGAGGTAATTCCAAAAATGCCAGACCTGAAAGTCTTCTACAAGCAAGGGTACTCTGCTTAATACTTCTCTAGGAATCTAAATACTCTAGTTCAGCACTAGACCTAAACATCTTACATGCATGTGAAGAGGGGAAATGAAGTAGATTCTAAAGTGGTTATGGTAAAAATCAGAGACGGTCAAAAATATTCTGGAAAATTCCTTAGCCACTTTGGAAAACTGTATCTTTCAGAAAGAAAAACAAATCCTTTTTCTCATGTTGAATGAGGTGACAGTTGTACCTCTTCTGGAAAACAGTTTTAATAGTCTTTATGATTAGGTGCCATGTGCCTCGAATAGTATGTGTCCTTAACCTTTGAAATCACTCTCAACAGGATGGGCTGTTCACACGGAAGGCCAGGGGAACTGAGGACAATATTTGGAACAATGAATTTACACTGTGATTTAGAGCTTGACCTAGGACAGATGCCTTGACAGCTCCATTTAAATATGTACTTTGCCTCTCACATTTGATTAGTTTTTATTTTATTGTGAGATGATGTGTGGCGTATGTATGTGCACACTGTGTGTGCAGGTACACACATCCGTGTATTTACAGAGACCAGGGAACATTGGGTGTCCTGCTCTATCACACTTCACTTCATTCCTTTGAGACAGGGTCTGTCATGAAACCCAGAGCTAGGCTGACAGACAGCAAGCCCCAGCAATCCTCCTGTCTCTCCCTTATAAAGCACTGGTTTACAATGCAACTGTGGTCACACCCAGCCTTTTATGTGGGTGTTGAGGATTCTAATTCTTACCTACTAAGGCTACTCCCTAGACTCTGGCTCAGTTTTATAATTGAAGTTTTAAAAGTTAATTGTGCAGGCCAGGCCTGGTGGCACATGCCTTTAATCCCAGCACTTGGGAAGTGGAGGCAGGCGGATCTCTGTGAGTTCAAGGCCAGCCTGATCTATATAGTGAGTTCCAGGTCAGCTGGGACTACAGGGAGACTCTGTCTCAAAAAGACCAAAGAGAAAAAGTTAATTGCACATATGATGTCAGTTTTGTGTTATTGAAAATGGACAATATGCACATCAATCTATCCCTTAGGAGTGTTCAGTTACCCAACTTAAACATACACATTTGGACTGGCAAGATGGCTCAGTCGGTAAGGGTACTTGCCACACAAGCCTGAAGACCAGAGTTTGATCCCTGGAACCCATGTAAGGGTGGAAGGAAAGAACCAACTAGACAAAATTGTCCTCTGGCCTCATGTGCCGTGGCACATACATGCCTCCATTATACACACACTATAACAATAAAATAAAAAACGAGGCTGAAAATACATTCCAGGAGTGTTTAGCAAATTTCTGTCAGAAGTACAAATGTCAAAATTAGCTAATAAAATGCCCAATTAACACAAGCAGCTTTATTAATTACCATAAATCAGGTTAGAAATGAGTTTTAGTGAAATGATGTATTCAAAATATACAGATCAGTCACAAATATTGGCCAGGCATACTGGCACTTACCAATAATTGCAGTTACTTGGAAGACTAAGGCAAGAAGATCACAATTTCAAGAGCAATCGGGGAAATTTACAGAGTCCCTGTCTCGAAATTAAAAGAGCTGGGCTAGTGATGTGCCTATCATGCAAAGGGCCCTTAGTGCCATCTTCTATTGCAGTCACCAACATTGACCAGGTACTGTCCTTGCAAGAAAATGTTCTAAGAATCTGGTGAGCTCATGGATCCACACTCTTCAAAACACCATCTTTGGCTATGTTTCATATTAGTCCCTATGTTCATCTATTTCTTAGAGAATTTATTGGTCCTGACTCAACCCCACTGATATGACACTATTACATTTTTAATGAATATGAGAATAGTATTTTTAAATTATATTTTATGTACAGCAATATAATTTAAACATTAAATAACATCATAAAAGAATGATGTGGTGTAGTTTTAAACAGAAGAAAAAAGGGAAATTTTTCAGATTAATTCTTTTATATACATTTTGTATGTGTGTACCAGGGCAAAGGTGTGGTGGTCAGAGGACTTTTGGGAGTTGGTTCTCTCCTTTCACCATGTGAGTCCTAGGGATTGAACTCAGGTTGTCAGGCTTGGCAGCAAGTGCCTTTACTCACTGAGCCATCTCACAGGCCCATGGGAATATTTTAGAACTAGAGACATTGTGAATGTACTACATGCCGCTGAATTAGCCACTTTAAAACAGCTAATGTTTAACTTTCTGGTATGAATTTTATCCTAATTACAAAAATGACATAAGACAATTGTGTTGAACACTTTAAAATAGTGAGACTTATGTCATGTGGATTATAGCTCAATAAAAACAAAGTACCAGGATATTAGTACACCTGAGTTCTCAACAGAGATAATACTCAATTGGAGTACTTTTTTCCTTTGTAACGAGGCAGGAAAATATTCTCAGCTACTATCCACTATATGTTGAATTCTACTGGTATAAATTTGTGACTAACTCAACTTTCATAGATCAGTTGGCAAGAAATGTCTTATGCATAGTCATTAAAATATTTACCAATCAAATGACGCATTAAAAGAAGAGAAAATATGTTATGTAGAAATAAAGGGAAAAAAGACATTATTTTAGGCTGGGCATCAACATGTCCAAAAATAAACTAGCATATCATGTTCTGGTCCAATTAAAATGGCAAACTCCAGTGTGAAAAGAGACAGAATAAATCAGAGAATGATAGAGATGGAAAGACTAAAAAGGGAAGATGAAGAAGAGGCAATTGTAAAATACGGCCAAGCAGAATGTGAGTGAAGAGACACCAAACAGATTAAAAGTGATCTCAGGGCCAGCAAGACGGTTTAACAGATAAAGGCACCTCTATATTAGCTGGTGACCTGAATTCCATCCCTGGAACTCACATTTTTTAATAAAACCCAGACACAGAGGCTGAGGTCCATAATCCCAATCCTCATGGTGAAATGGGAGACAGAGGCGGGAAAATCAGCCAAAAGCTCATGTACGCATATGCAGCGCAGCAACAGAAACAACACGAGAGACCTGCCTCAAAAACAAGGTTGAATGACCTCCATGTGTGTCACAGAACATGTGCACCCACGCTCTCACATCCTCTCTCATAAATACTAAATGATGTATTTTTTAAAAAAGTGATTTCACAAAGCTAAATGACATATTTGCAGTAGAACTCAGTCTATCAAAGCCTCCAGAACAGGAAACTTAAAACTGATTGACAATAAAAAACATATGGAAACATGAGTCTAGCCTGGTGGCTCATGCTGTTAATTCTAGTACTTGGGAGGCTGAGGCAGAAGCACTGCCATCAATTCATGGCAATAGTGAGATCCAGGCCAACCCGGGTTACAGAGTGAGACTCTGTCTCAAAAGAAAAATTAGTGGTGATAACGACAGTATAAGGTTTTATCCTGGTTATAAATAAAACAGAGACTGGATAAGTAAGGTTCTAGAGGATGTAGCTGACCGCAATTTTCTCTTAGGGAAAAAAAATTGTTTGGAGACAGGGTCTCACTATGCAGCCCAGTCTATCCTCAAACTATACAGACCAGTCTGGCCTTGAACACACAGAGATTCACCTGCCTCTGCATCCCAAGTGGTGTGATTAAAGGTGTGTGCCACCACGTCTGGCAATTTTCTTTTTAAAAATGTTTTTATTATACTTATTTATGTGTGGGTGTGGGCATGTGTGAGTGTGCACGCACCACAGCACACATGTGGAGGTCAAAGGACAACTTGTTGAGTTCTCTCCACCACGGGGATCTTGTGGATCAAACTAAGGTCCTCAGCCATCTCGCCTCCCCTCTTTTAAATGCAATTTTCTTGGAAGCAATGTGAATGGCATTTGGCAGGGTGAGTGATCTTCAGTTCCCCACAAGCCTCCACAGGCCCTAGAATACTTAGTGTACAAGATTACCTGCCTGATCACGAAGGCATTTGGAGTTTTGATCCTAACCTAGAGATGACAGAATATGACTCAGCTTTAAAAGATAGGAATATGGGGAAATATTTCTAATGTTCTGAATTCAGCTTTGAAGGAAAAAAGTTAATTTTATTTTCAGGAAAACTGAATGACTTGCTTTGCACTGTATATCCCAAGAAGCTAAATCTTCACATTAGTTTTTGATTCTTGTTTTACACTTAAAATGTTCTGAAAGATTACT
>NW_008338999.1:5856052-5869098 GCF_000622305.1 Nannospalax galili
GCCTAAATAAACTGAAACAAGACCCTTCAATAGGTTTAGTATTTTTTTTAAAAACTATGGATAGGATTCAGAGCATGTTAAGCCAAAATATGGCCCCTTAGCATTTCAGAAAACAGTAGCAGATCTGACCTTTTCCCTTCTTTTGCTGAAAACCTTCATGTGACAGGCATCTTCCCAGTACCTGACAAGGAGGATTGTCACACAGGCACACAGAAAAGATTATAAATGATCAAGCAGTCCTAGTTTATTACCAGTAATCAGACGCTTTTGTCCGCTAATCCTCTTTCTGCGTGACTAGCCATATAAGTAGTTTTCCCAGTTTCTTTGGGTCTTCATCTCTGGAGGCTCGTATATCACATGAAACTTTTAATAAATTCATTTGCTTTTCTTTTGTTAATGTGTGTTATAGATGTCTTGGACTACTCCTTCCCCTCACCTGCTGCCCAGATAATTCTGAAATTATCTAAAGTTTAGAACCAGTAAGCTACAATTCAAACATAATTTTGAACGCTCAAAAACCTATCATAAATTTAGAAAAGGACAAAAATTTTAAAAAGGACAAAAGCACAGACAGAATAATTTGAACAAATAAATCCAAGAGCTTTCTAAATAAATAAAATAGATAAGAGTCCAGAATAGCTAATCCAGAGAGAATATTAACATGAATATGTACATTTGTCAAAATTCCTCAAACTGTACATTGAAAGTGGATATATCACATCATATGCAAATTGCTCACCAATAATGTTATTTTAAAAACTGATTTCCTGGGGCTACAGAAATGGTTCCGTGGTTAAGAACACCTGCTGCTCTTTGCAGAGGCCTTGAGTTCAGTTCCCAGCACCCACACTGGGCAGCCCACAACTGCCCATAACACCAGCTCCAGGGCATTCGATGCCTCTGGCCTCTGAGGGTACCTGCACTTGGTTGCATGCACACGCCCATATACAGACGCAGACACATAGACACACATACAAAATTAAAAATAAATAAATAAAAACTGGTTTGGGGTGAATGAGAGCTCAGCAGGTAAAAAAGTGCTTACTGCCAAATCTGATGACCTGCGTTAAATCCCTTGGACCCATGGTGGAAGGAGAAAACTGACTTTGACCCCCACATGAGGACAATGCACATATATAAGCACAAAAATAAATGAAAAAAATATTTTAAAAAATTTATAGTAATTGTAACTTAACAAAAACACAATGATCAAGCTAACAACTAAGATGTAATCTAAAAGCCAAGTCAGAGAACTAAGTCCTGGGAACCACGGTTGTCAACAACAGTCAGCTGTAAACAGCAGCCAACCACGCAGGGTAACAAGGAAGACAATAGTTATCTAAGCACTTACTAAATGTCTGTGTATCTGCTAAGAGTTTTATGGGTATTCAGTTGTTTAGTCGTCTCAAAACTTCATAAGGCCATTGCCATTATTATTTTCATTTTATAGATAAAGAAATGGAACATGATCAAGATTAAATTCTGAACTCGCCATTAAGCAGCTTTTTTTGTGGCAAAGTCTAGAGATGAATGCAGCTGGACATTTCAACTCCAAAAGCTAAAATGGCCACCATACTATGTAAGACCTTACCCAAATATGAAGTCAGGGAAGGGTACGAATAAAAAAAATTTTAGTTTCTCAACACCACTTGGTGGTGTTCAGCAGCTCTAAAGAAGACAAATAGATCAATTTTAAAAACAATCAATATTATGGGTTTAAATGTCTCCAGACAATTTTTTTTTAAATGAAGTTGTATCTTCAACAAATGTTAACAATAATTTGAATTGTTCAAATTCTACTTACTGCCCAAAGACAAAGAAGGAAGGAAAATCGCTCAAGTTTCTAAAAAGAATAACCATCCAAAAATTAAAGATATTTGGGTTATTATTATTATTTTACTTTCAGAGGCCATAGCACCCTTGAAGCTTACATTCAAACTACTGATAAAGCCTAGGTAAACGCCCATTTCCACTTCATCCCTCAGAGTCATCTATGAACCAGGTCTATAGACAACCCTAGAGGACTGTTAGAAATTTTGAATCCAAGAAACCACCACAGACTGATCCTGAGTGTGGTGGTTTGAATGAGAATGTCCCCTATAGGCTCCAAGTATTTGGACATTTTGTCCCAAGATGATGGCACTGTTTTGGGAGGTTTTAAAAAGTGTGGCTATCCTACAGGAAGCGCATCACTGGGGGTGGGCTTAGGGAATTCTTAAGCCTTGCAAGGTCTTGAGTTGCTTTCTTGCTTCCTGTGCCTGCATGATGATGTAAGAGCTTAGCTTCTGCTGCTCCTGTTCCAGCCACCTCCAACCTCCATGCCTCCCTGCCATGATGGACTGTAATTCCCCTGGAACCGTAAGCTCAAATAAACTCTTCCTTCTATAAATTGCTTGGATCAGTGTTTCTATCACAGCAACAGAAAAGTGACTAATACATTCACTATAAAAACTGAATTAAAAATGTTCTTGTCGCAAAATATAACAGGAAGAAGTATGTTCACAGTAGAATAAAAACTAAATAAAAATATAAGAGAGCTGGTGAGATGGCTCACCACCAAACCTGATGACCTGAGTTCAATCCCTGGAACTCACATGGTAGAAGGGGAAAGTTGTCCTCTGACCTCATGTACACAGTGGCACATGTGCATGCATGCAGAAGTACACACACACAGCAAAATATAACAGGAAGAAGTATGTTCACAGTAGAATAAAAACTAAATAAAAATATAAGAGAGCTGGTGAGATGGCTCACCACCAAACCTGATGACCTGAGTTCAATCCCTGGAACTCACATGGTAGAAGGGGAAAGTTGTCCTCTGACCTCATGTACACAGTGGCACATGTGCATGCATGCAGAAGTACACACACACACACGCACACACACACGCATGCACATGCACACACAGTGTACACACACACACGAGTATATACACACTAAATAAATCTAATTTAAAAATTTAAATTACACAACAGGTTTCTTTAAAACCTGATCCATTGGAAACTCAAAATAATGACAGGAAAATACAGGAGAAGATAACTAAAAATGGAGTATATTCTTATTAAGCAGCCTAAAATATTTCAAGTGGATATTTCATTAGGTTTATGAAGAAAATTAAAATAATTCTAAGCGAACCTGATAAAATAAACATGCCAGCCTATTAATGATAATAATAAAATTTAAAGTTATGGATACATAGCTCTCCCAGATTTTATACCTTATTGATGCAATTATTAAAATAGTGCAAAACTAGATTGACAACATACATACTAGTTAGTGGAAAAGAATAGATTCTATTGAGTACAGGAATTCAATATGTAATAAAAGATGAATCATCCACCATTCAATAAAATTACTAACTTTTAAAAGTTGGATGTAAGCCGGGCATGGTGGCCCACACCTTTAAGTCCATCACTCAGGAGACAGAGGCAGGCAGATCTCTGTGAGTTCAGAAAATTAAAAAAAAATTTAAAAAGCAGGAACAAAACCCCCACAAAAGTTGGCTGCATATCCCCACCTAAAATAAACTATAACCTCCAAATAAATCAGTTTTATCCTAACAAATCAACCTCTTTTAGCCTTTAGTCCCTCAAAAATAGGGAAGTGAGGGTGACAGTACATGGGATGAGAGGCAGATGGGGTAGGCAGTCACCACAGGACAGGATGACAGCATACCATAGGCTATTCTAGAATTTTAAAAAAGGAAAATATGTAAGAAAAAATGGCATTTATTTTATAACTATTTTAAAGTAATTTTTAAGACTGAAAGAAATGAGGGAAAAAAGTGTCAAGATGGTCAATAAATAAAATATTCAGTCTAAAAAAGTATCAGATAAGGGCAAATTAAAACTACAACGAGGCATCAGGTTTGTTCAAGTGTGGCTCTATTGAAAGGATTGTTAATCACAGAGAGGTTGTATCCTGTTGTTTTCAGACATTTGCTATGTGACAGACTGGCTATGGGCTCCTGAGCTTGCACCTCAACCTCCTGAGTGGCTGGGACTATCAAGCTATGGAGTAGCACCATACCCTACTGAATGTGGAACGTTTCATTACTGTCATTCTTCTAGGGCAATGTGGTACAGTAAGAAACCATTTAGAAAACCCTACATTACCCCTTAAGAATGTCACTTTTGATCATGTAGTCCAAAGAAACAAACCAAACTGGAAAATCTTAAATGCCACAAAGATGACATTACTTCATTTTTTTAATTGTAAGAAAAAAAATGCCCACAATATAATGAGGGGACCTGAACAGTTCAAAATGGAAGTTTGGTAAATTACCTTACCTCTATGTACTTCCTAGAATATTAACAACTCACTGGTATGGTTTTGAGAACCACCTGGCAACAAGAAAACTACTTTCAATAAGAAAACTATTTTGGCCTGGCATTCTGTTGCATGCCTTTAATCTCAGCACTGGGAAGGCAGAGGCAGGCAGATCTCTGTGAGATTGAGGCCATTCTGGCCTATATAGTGAGTTTCAGGTCAGCTGGGGCTACAGGGAGATCCTGTCTCAAAAAGACTAAAAAGAAAAAAAGATAACTATTATTACATTTAATAATATTAAGTGAAAATGACTCAAAAATGGTTATATGCCACAATTGCTTTAAGAAATACATAGGTTTACACTATGCTTTAAAAACGACAACCATAGGGATAGAGAGATAGTTCAGCAGTTAAGAGCCCTGACTTCTTTTGCAGAGGATCCAGGTTTGGTTCCCAGCACCCACATGGCAGCTAACAACCATCTGTAACTCAGTTCCAGGGGAATCAGATGCCCTCTTCTGACCTCCATGAGCACTGCATGACATGGGTGCACTTATACACATACAGGCAATACACTCACACACATAAAGTAAAACTAATAAATATTTGAAAAAGCCTTAACCGCGCTATTTGAAAGGGGAAGTTGGGAGGGAAGGGAGACTAAGTAACTGATTTTAAAATCAACTTCCTTCAAGCCTCCTCCTCACAAAAATAGGGGGATGGGAGGGACAGCACATGGGATGGGGGGGCAAGTGAAGCAGGGGTCCACCATGAGACAAGAAGTCAGGTCACAGTAGGGCCTTCCAAGATTTTTAATATTTTATTTTTTATTTTATGTGTATGAGTGTATTGCCTGCATGTATGTAAGTGTACCCAAGTCATGGAATGCCCCCAAAGGTCAGAAGAGGGTGGCAGATTCCACTGAAACTGGTTAGGGAGAGTTGTTAGCTGCCACATGGGTGCTGGGAATCCAACTCCGGTCCTGTGCAAGAGCAGTCAGTGCTTTTAACCACTGAGCCATCTCTCTAGCCCCTCTTCCAAGATTTTAACAATGAAAGATATTAAAAGAAAAAAAACAGGGATGGGAAGGAAGGTGGAGGAAGAGGTGGCAGAAGAGAGGAAAGGAGGGGGAAGTACATGCATTTAAACTATGCTTTCAAAGTCACAACTATGCTTTTCAAAAAGGCTATAGATACTGGAGGTGGACAAGGAGTGGAGGAGGGGGAGGGAAAGGTGAAAATACATAAATTATGCATTCAAAGTCACAACCTTGCTATTTGGAAAGGCATGAAAACAAACCGGGACTGGGGGAGCAGGGAGGAGAGTGGGACATGTTGGCACACCAGACACAGATGCACACAATATGGGGGTAGCAACTGTTGGCAGCTCACCGTGTGAAGGTCTGGCTAGGGCTGCGTTGCCAGCCACTAGCCACAAGGAAGAAGGGTAACTGAAGTAAACGCGCCTGTGGGCTAAAGGGGTGGGGCTAAGATGGTGCTGGGCGGAGCTTCCAATCTAACCAATGAAAATGAGAGTAGTGATGATAAACAAGCTAGCCCTTCCTCACTCTTGGAAGCAAGGGCCAGCATAGTGGGGAGGCGCCCTGAAGCCCAAACCAATAGTTACAAGTCTTAGGACCAGGAAGTGCCTCAACAAACAGGAAATAGTCCCCAAACCGGAAGTTCTCGCCTCTCTGGGATACACGCTGTGGTGTTTAAAAGGTTTGCCGCACCTCTCGTGACTCCTGGTTGCCAACGTTTTTGCAGCGCTTCGGAATTGTTTTTGACAATTCAGGAACACTGAAAAAGATAACCAACTTGCAAAATGAGTAAATGTTTCTGAGGCACTGAGTTCCAGTACCACTTGAGCAGTATGAGGTAGGACCTCCCCACAAAAAAAATCCAGCAGTCCCAGGACTTGGTGAAGTGATACAGTGGGAATCAGAAGCCCTAGGGGAGGGGCCCTGAGTAGAACTGCCTTCAGACTGGGATCCCAGTTTTTAAAGATGGCGACTCCAGAGAATACGTCCCGCTATAACTCTAAACAAGGCTGCTCCAACCCTGAATCTGCAGCAGAAGCTGAGGCTCGAAATAAGACTGAGGAATCAAAAAAGTCCCAGAAAAACAAGGGCAGAGTTAAAGAACAAGGGTCTTCTATCATTTATCAGAGAGCTATCCAGGGCATCCTGGGAGAATCAACACCAAAAGGATGGGCAGGCGCTCCCAAAGGAAAGGGGATGGCGCCAAAGGGAAAGAGGATGGCTGATGTGTCAAAAGGAACCAGGGAGGCTGGCACTCAAAAAGGAGGGGCGGAGGTTGGCACTCCAAAAGAGAGGGTGGAGGCTGGAGCTCCAAAAGGGATGGTGGAGGCTGGCGCTCCAAAAGAGAGGGAGGAGGCTGCTGCTAATGCAAAATCCAAGCCTGGCCCCCTTCCTAAGACTGGGGAAGAGCATCTTAAGACTGGAGCTGTGCATTCTAAGGCTGGAGCAAAGTGTGAAGCAGAATGCCTGAAGGCCAGAGGGGCATGTTCTAAGGCTAGAGGGGAGGCTCCAAAGCCCGGAGCAGCGCCTCCAAAACCTGGAGCAGAGCTGCCAAAGTCCAGAGGGGCGGCTCCAAAGCCTGAACTTGTGCCTCTAAGCCCTGGAGCAGAGTGGCCAAAGCCCAGCACGGAGGCTCCAAAACCCGGAGTGGAACCTCCAAAACCTGGAGCAGAGCTGCCAAAGCCTACAGGGGAGGCTCCAAAGCCTGGACTGGAGCTTCCAAACCCTGGAGGAGCAGAACAGCCAAAGCCCAGAGAGGAGGCTCCAAAACCCGGAGAGGAGCCTCCAGAACTTGGAGTGGAGTATCTTAAATACAGAGCAGAACCTCCTGAGCCCAGAGTAGTACATCCTAAGGCCCAAAGGGAATATCCTACTGTCAGAATGGTAGATCCTAGGGTTGGTGGGAAATCATTCAGGGATGTCCCCTTTAGTTCTCATAAAGAAGCAGCCCCAAAGATAAGCAGTTTTAATGAGAGGAGAATGAATATAAATCCTTACAAGACACCGAGTAAGGAGCTACTTACTGAACAAAGGAGCGTCTTTTACGAAAAACACTTTCCACCCCTAGAATTTCAGGATGAAGTAAAGTCTAAAGAAAAGGAAGTAATCAAGGCCTCCTCCTCTTCAGGGAGTACCTGGTCTAATTTTGAGAGTTCCACAGGCAGATTCATTCAGGACAACCCATTCTCACTGAGCCTCCCACTCATCTCAGAGCCCTTGTACTACAAGAGTAAGAAAAGCATCCAGCAGCCTAATTTGTACTACAGTCCTCGGAATGACTATACCAGCTTTGGGACCAGCAATACCAAGTTTTCCCCATATTCTCCCAGCAGCAGCAGCAGTATCACCACCAAAAGTACCACCACCACACCCACATCTATGGATGGGATAAGCATACAGGACATTTCCAGTGGCTATTCCTACTATACAATGACCTCTGAAGAGATGATCAGTAAGATGCAGGGAGCAGATGATGAAGAGTATTGGACTTCTCACATTATTTTATCCTCTAAAGATGCAAGGGTACAGGCAAAGGAGAACATCTATCAAGAGGAGACATTTCCACATTCTTATGGAGCGTGTGCATCTGATTTCCTGCCAAGGAGCATCTTGCATCCAAGCCAAATGGAAGGTTTCATTGATACTCACTGTCATTTGGACATGGTGTATTCCAAAATGTCCTTCCAAGGAAGCTTTGATGAGTTCAGAAAAAATTCTAGCTACAGGTTTCCCAAGGAATTTCATGGCTGCATCACTGGTTTCTGTGACCCCCGTACCTTAAGAGATGGCCTATGGGAAGAGCTATTGAGTGAAGATATGGTTTGGGGGGCATTCGGCTGTCACCCTCATTTTGCAAATCATTACACTGATCAAGAAAGAAATATTTTGCATGCCTTGGGGCATCCCAAGGCTATAGCCTTTGGGGAAATGGGCTTGGATTACTCTCACAAGTGCACCACACCTGTCCCAGAGCAGTTCAGAGTATTTGAGAGACAACTACAGCTGGCTGTGTCTATGAAGAAGCCCTTGGTGATCCACTGCCAAGATGCAGATGAAGATCTAATAGGAATCTTGAAAAAATATGTGCCCTATGATTACAAGATCCACAGACATTGCTTCACTGGCAGGTACCAACTCATTGAGCCTCTGTTGGAGAACTTTCCCAACATGTCTGTAGGCTTCACAGCAATCTTGACTTACTCTACTGCCTGGCAAGCCCGTGAAACTTTGGAGAGGATCCCGCTGGAGAGAATTCTTGTTGAAACTGATGCTCCCTACTTTGTCCCACACCAGATTCCCAGAGGCCTTTGCCAATTTTCCCACCCTGGCATGGCCCTGTATACTGTTCAAGAAATGGCCAGAATCCGAAATGAGCCACTTTCTCATATTTTGGCCACCTTACGTGAGAATACCTATCGCCTCTACAATATTTAAGCAAAAAGAACACAGTCAAGAGTCTTAAAAAATGGTAGAGGGAGACCAACAGCCTGACAAAGAAAAGGAATTTGAACTCTACCCTTATCTCAAATCAAGAATGTATTCAGAATTCATGAAAGCATAGAAAATGTGAACTAGACATCTTCCTCAATATCTCGTAAGACTACTTCTAACTGGTATGGGGGAGTGCAGTAAGATGGGACTGCACTGGACAGCCTTTGATTAAGGTTTTGCCACCTCGCCAAAATGCCAGTCAGTAAAAAAAAGCATCATTTCCAGCTGGTATTTCTGAACAATTGGCCAAAAGTCATCCTCCTGTCTTTTACAAAATGTTGAGAGTTGAGTGGTTCCATCAAAATGTTTGTCATAGGAATTACATAGTTTGTATAGTTTGTTGTTAAGTTCATAAATTCAGTAGCTGTTCACCTTAAAGTGTATTTCTAAAGATAAAGCACAGCATTTTATCTAAAAGAAAATTTAGATAAAACTAGTTAGTAAATAGTCAATGACAAGTTAAAGGGACTGTGGAGGTACTTAGAGTGATAAGAGCCAAATACAGTTGAGAGTTAGCCAATGAGTCTTGAATGTGAACTAGACTCAATATGTAACTGTAGAGCTCTTTGGACACTAGTATATCATCTCAGCATAGCAGCTGTTTGTTTAAATTGATTTCTTCAGAAGACTTCAAAAACATCAACATGATAGAAATAGAAGAATTGCAGCTGTATGCTTATTAGTAAAAGGCAGTCTTTCCAACAATGGAAATGAACTCAATGGTTTAGAGAAAAATATTTCTGTTATGAAACTTAACTCTGAGAGACAAAGTACAGACTCAGATCCAGGAGTTCCATTATTGGATGAGGTATACACACCATTTTGATAACGGAACATCTCTTTTACCTGGAGAACTGAATCATAGAACCAGATTCAGAGCAAGCCATACATCTCTAGTTTCCTTTGCACTCTTTTATCTGAATCCAAAAAAATCAGCTGACACATCTCCATTTGACTCTCTGCTCAAAAGTCAGTTTCACAGAGAAGTCCTCCTTAACCACCAATCTAGAGGGGGAAAACCTTTTGTTTGATTGAATCTTAGCAGTTAACCTGTTAGCAATATATTTGTACATTTATTATCTCATCCTACTAAGTTGTAAGTTTACAAGCTTGTCAATTTTGTTCACTACTTAACCCCCAGTGTTAGAATAGTACCTAGGCACTAAGAAAAGACTTCATGATATACAAATGAGCAACTGATTCCATTTGTACTTGGCAGTAGGTATATGGGAATGGGGCTACTTGGAAGAGAATAGAAAATAAGCTATGACATCCCTTTCTGATTTAAGAGCCTAAGCCAAAGTTAAGGGCATCTGTACTCGGCTCTTAGATACCAAATAATAAGAATGTCAAACCTGACCAGGAAACAGACATTTCATACTTGGTGTAAATAATAGAGTGCATCATAGATTTTCCCCCTTTGTTGAGAATCTAGTCTTTTGAAAAGAAAGTTAAAGTGTAAATAAGCTATACGTTAACAGAACTAAAGAAGTTAGTTGAAGATGAAAGGCTAGATTTTACTGTATTTTTCCAGATAGGAACCTTGAAAAACTGTTTTTAGCTAAGCATCTTTTTCCCCAATTTGTTGTACACTTTAGCTAGATACTACTCAAAGTATCCTTGAATACACAAGAGCCGTGAGCATCTTTTAGTAGACTGTAGAAATCAGGGGTCTGTGAACACATATTGTAGGAAAATACCAATTTTTATAAAGTTCCACATGGTCTTTTCATCTGTTTATTCTAAATTTCGAGACCTCACATGTCCTTTGATATATTACCATGTACCATAAATAACCAAGGAGAGATGTTTCTCAAAGTAGACATTAGTACGACGTACAGCTCAACATGGAGTTCTCTGGAAACACCAACTTGGGGAGAGCAATCCTAATCACATACTCTGAATATGCCCTTAACCACATTTGGTGCCTCTGTCTACTTACCACATTCCAGTATCCTCTTTTACCTTTTCTGCCACCTAAACTCTATGAAAGAGGAAAATGTCATTAATGGGGCCTTGCAAAATGACATTTCCAAGCAAGCATTTCAAAGAAAAGGCTGAGAGGAAAATTGCATTTTGAGCTGAGGGTGTGGCTCAGTAACAGAGCACTTGTCTGAAAGGAACCATGCACATACATACCACCTGCATTTTGTAAGTACAGATCCAACAAGATAGACAGGATCTAACATAAGGAAAGCAATTTTCCTTTTCTAAAGAATGATCTTTTCATAGGAAAAGTATTCTAACCTGCTCCTATCTCCCTACATTTTTATGGCTGCATTCTGTAGTTTCTAAGATCTAGGAGAGCACTTAACCATGGTTGAATTTTGATCTTTCAAGAATGGGAGTGAGCAGTGTTTAAATAAACAAATCGCCTTTTACTGTTTTATACACACACACAAACCGATACTACAAATGTGTGAAATTTGAAGCACTTTGTAAACAGTTTTAAGATTTTTAAAATTGTGTGTGTGTGTGTGTGTGTGTGTGTGTGTGTGTGTGTGTATGAGAATATGTGAATGCAAATGCCCATGGAGTCCAAAAGAGGGCTTTGGATCCCCTGGAGCTGTAGTTGCAGGCTTTGTAAGCAGCCCAACATGGGTACTAAGAACCAAACTCAGGTCTCCAGGAGAACAGGACACACCCTTAACTGCTGAGCTCTCTCTCTTTAGCTCCCTGTAAATACTTTTCTACTTAGGCAATACATATTCTTTTGAACCTCCAAAAATTATTATTTAGCATTTAACTTTTTATATGGCACTTGATGTTTTACTCTCCTATTCAAGGTAGCAGAGACCTATGGGGGTAGCCAGTGGCCTAGAAATTTAATTTTGCTGTTAGTGGTCCCTCATTAAGTTAGTACAGAATCACAGGGTCTCTCAAGTCCATCATCATTAACAGGGCCCTGAACACTGGTGTTTTTTAGTGCACATCAATATTTTGCGTCACTTACATTTTAGAAAGGCAATACTTGGGGTGTAGCACTGTGGTATAGTGTATGATAAGCGTACACTATAGTGTATGTTAAGCAGGAGACTCTGGGTTCCATCAACAGCACTTAAGTGCAAAACAAAAATTTAGAAAGGGAGCTATGTCTGCATTTAAAGCTGAGGAAGCAAACAGACCACTTTGTCTTAAGAAATAGAAGGATTTTGTTTTGTAGTGTGTTTTTATTCATAGCTAACTTTGAAATTCATGCGTGCTTATCGTAGAATTTTCAGGACTCCTAATGAGAAAGCAAGAGGGATAAAAAATGGTTCCCTAATCCTACCACCTAGAGACAGTCACATTAGCTTTTGAGTGGCGTTTTTTGCCATTTTCTCTAGTATTTCTGGGCAATTCCAGTCTCGAGTCAATTTTGCTAATGTTTGCTGCAGTATTCACGCCTCTGTGTAATTAGAATAAGCTGTACATTTTACTTTCCCTGTACTTCTGATTTAAACACGTTGTTTTTACATTCCTGAGCAAACAAGCTCAAAATTTGTTGTTTTAAACAGAGGCAACTTATGCTTATTCAAATCTCTCCTGTTTATTGATTTATAAAATTGGGCTTTTAAACTTACTTTTTGCTTTGTACTGGTAAGTTTTATTGTGCTTTCTCTAATGTCATAAGCTAAGTGGTTCTTTTATGCTTGCCTATAATTATAACTGCTGCATTTGTACATTTTTAATTTCATAAAGCTCCTTCTGTAAAAATGTAATACATAACACATTCCAAAAATATGATAGTAGAGAAGAACAGGAAAAATGTGTCATTTCTATTGCTAAAAACTCACTATTGATGGTATCTTATATAAGTGTGCTTGTAAAGCTGTATTAACGTGTATATTCTTTTAGATAACTCATTCATTCTCATACTTAACTAAAGACTTACAGGCCACAAAAAAATATCATTAACCAATATGAGATGTTAATATTCTGTATATTTTTACTTAAGTTTTTGGTTTTGGCTTCCTTTTGTTTTGTTTTTGTTTGTTTTGTTGAAACAAGGCTTGCTATATAGCCCAGGCTGGCCTTGAACTCTACATCATCCTGTCTTAGCCACTCAGTCCCAGTATATTGCTACAGGCATGTGCCACCACACTGGGCTTGTGATTTTTTTTTTTTAAATACAGAGTGTGTGTACTTTTTAAGCAGAGTAAACTGAAAACATTTACAGGTCATAAAGGTGATATACAGAGAAAGACAATATACAGAGAAGCTTGGTTTATTTTCCCTCCTGAAAGATAAATTTTAGCTATTACTG
>NW_008338999.1:5869248-5877404 GCF_000622305.1 Nannospalax galili
AATGTTATTTATATTTCATAATTACCTATTATATGTTCCCCCCATGGTTGAACAGTTTATTTCTTAGTTGACTGGACTATACCTTCAAACATCATGTTGGGCAATTGTAGATTTCAAGCCACAAACATTTTCCCCTTAGAAATTAAACACATGGCTTCACTTTGTTCAGCATTTCATACCACAGCATTGCCCTCTGGGCTTTAAGTACTTTTTCTGTCAAGATGTTTTATCATTTTGTCAGGGTGTTTCACCATTTCTTTGCTTTATTATTACAGTAAATAGGCAATTTGCAGGTCTAGGTCTTTCTGTATTCCAAACAGTTGAGTCTTTTTTTGTTTCCTTGCAGTATGCTTAATCAACTCAGCCTCAGGAACAGTTGTCAACACAGTGCTGCTCCATCTACCCAAACTTTCATTACCTTTGTCGTGCCAAATTTTCCTTTGAGAGACCTGAGCCAGCGCTCTGTGGGATCCCAGGGTCACTCGGTCCTAACATGGATTGACAAACCACTACAAGGTCCCTCTTAAGTTACAGTTTGGGGAATAAGAATATTTATTTGGGTTTGCCAACAAAGTTTATGCTGTCCGAGAGAGGGTCATTTACAAAGACATGGGCTCTCGTGGGCTCTTTCCCATATTTGAGCTCCATCCACACCACAGTGGACCTGTCCTGCCCGAGCACTGGGTTCCAAAATAGCGACTCTCCTCCTCCTTTTTCCCAGTGTGCTCAGGGTTTCCCAGCTCTCCAGTGTCTGTCCCTGGACCCTCCCCCTGTAAGTCTCTTGGGGTTCAGGTCTAGTTCCCTCAAAGGACACATCTACCCAACAACCTTGTTACTCTTAAACGTGACTTTTTGTCTGGATTTTGGGAGATTTTTCTCATTTCTCTTCCAAATACTCATCTCATTCTCATATTATGCATCCTTTAGCTGCTTGTAATTTTTCTTCCTCAGCAAGATCTTTGCCACTTTTGTCTCCACTGGCACTCAGCACTACTTTTCCTTTATTCCCCGACTCTGTTCCCTCCTTCCAGCTCTCCCTTCACAGCGTTTCTTTTCACTGCCCACTTTCTGTCACATACTTCCTTTATTCAACAGAAAGCACCAAGTACACTGTGTTAAAAAATACTCATTTCCTAGAGAAGACATACTTTTTTTTGAGAAGATACACATTTTAAAAAGGTTTCTTTTTATTATTCCATTTTAAAATTATGTATTAACTCTACTACATATTATCTCATTATAATTTATGTGTATATGTGGGGGAGGGCATTGTGCATGTGGGTAAAAGTGCCCTCAGGGGCCCGATGAGGGTTATCTTATCCCCTGGAGCTGGAGTCAGGTAGTTCTGAGCAGCCCAACACGGCTGCTGGGAATCAAACTTGGGTCCTCTGCAAGAGCAGTTCATCCTCTTAATTGGTAAGGCATCTTTCCAGCCCTGAAAACATGCTTTGGGAATAAATAGATTTCTTCTCTTGGCTCTTGAACACTGCTTCCATTCATGATGCAATGTCTTTTCAGGCGTCTTACATTGAGTTTCTTTGCACATTCTTGAACAAAGAGCAATCTTATCAGGGCTGATTTTTTTCCGCTAAATTCGGTAGGTCCTCATATTACCTTTCACCATCCATCCTAGTGTTCTTAAACCCCCTCTCTCCAAATATGGCTAATACAAATTAAATTGTAACGTGGTAAAAGAATAGAGGGAGTCATGGACAGTTCCTAACAGGAAACAAACAAACAAACAAACAAAAACTTGAATGTTTCCATCGAAATATTTCATAGATTGACTTGACCTCTATTTCAGGAACAGAGCGGCCAGACAGTTGTATCACAAAAAAGCCCTAATTGCAGGGTATGCTGTGACCTCAGTGTGACTGATGCTGAACCTCCAGTGAATATCCTAAGCCATCAACACATAGGAAAGTAAACCAAGTTAAAAGCCCCTGCACATTACCCTAACTGCCAATCTTTTTAGCTTATCACACAATGAAAGTGCATGCTAGTTTTGGTATATTCCTTTCATACATCCCATTTGCACTCACTTTGTTAAGCAGAAATTCCTCAGATTGCCCTATGAAGATGAGGTGTCCCCCGGCCCAGCCTCCAAACACTAAAATAGCCTCTTCTTTGAAAATGTGGAGGTGAGAGCACATCTAAATATCAACCCTCACGTTACAATCTCCCAATTCCATTTTCCCTCCATTTTGGGATATATTTATGTTCCTATGGATACTGTTTAAATAGGCATATCAAAAGAAAACTCAGCTTATACAAACCCTGAATCTCATTTAGCTTGAACTAAGAGAATGATAATGAGTAAATAAGTAAATAAATAACAAAATGATAAATTCTTAGAAGATGATTTCCACAGGAGTTTCTATATTTCAAAAAATATTTTATAAATCTCTTAATCAGCCCATTTGCATGACTAAATCTATGCTCTAAGGCAAAATACACCTGCATGGGAAGGCTGAGCATTCATGAAATTATTTTTAATGTGCTTCAATATGTGATTTTTACAATGTCTAAAAGAAGAAGGGAAGTAGCTAGAGTGTCAGAATATTCTGGTAGCTCGATCACTAATTAACTGTATAACTGGTGCAAACCACTTAAACTTTTTGTTCACTGGTTAACCCTTCAGCAAGAATGTAAAAATCAATGCTTGCTAACCACAGGATACTGCAGCACTATTTAAAGGATAAAGAAAATAATGTATATATAACATAGATTTAGGGAGTAATGAAATTTATAAAAATACCGAATAATATCTAAGAATGCAAAGCTGGAAGCTTAAAAATACTGTGAAAACCATATATAAAATGGTTTTCACATCGTTATGGAGTCTACAGAACAAAGCAATTAAAAAGCCCTTGCTATTAGCAAGAAAAGAGTCCCAGAACCACTGTTTAAAATCAGATTTCCCAGGGCTGGAGAGATGGCTCAGCGGTTAAGAGCTCTTGTTACTCTATCATGAGGATCAGAGTTTGGATCCCAGCATCCATGCTGGGCAGCTCACAAATACCTGTCACTCCAGCTCTGAAGTATCTGATGTGTCTTCTGGCCTCTGTGGGCACTTACACACATACACATGCTTAGATGCATACAGACACACACACACACACACACACACACAAATAATAAAATCAAATTTCTCAGTAAATGATAATAGAATCAATTTAAGGGGCCCAATCTATCTGAGAGAAATCACATTGCTAGCCATCAAGTTTCAAAACTGGCATATTCATGCTAGTCATGGTGGCACACACCTTTAGTCCCAGCATTGGGGAGGCAAAGGCAGATGGATCCCTGTGAGACCCTGTCTTTAAAAAAAAAAGATAAAAATTGGCATATTCAATATGGTTATAATTCTAGTAGTTACCTAACAAACTGGGCTGCAAGTACATTGAATTATCCTAATGGTCCCAACGTATATTATTTAATGCCCACAAGTGCACTAACAGCTAAGACACAAGGTGGCCACCTGTGGCAGAAAGTCTCCTTAACTAAAATAATATAAACTAGCCAAGTTATAGAATACCTACTAACAGCTTTGTGGTAGATATTACACTCCTTAGCAATCACTCTACATATCCAAGAGAAATCAAATTGCTAATCAAGAAGTTTAAAAGATAAAGTTGTGTGACATACACCTTGGCATATATATGCCCTCCCATAAATATGCATTAATAATAAAAATTTTAAAAAGAAAGGCAAGGTTATGTTTATAGATCCACTCAGCATATATTGGTGAATGGCTAGCATTTCTCAGGCACTGTGCTAGGCTGAAAGAATTTAAAGCTAAGTAAGAATAACCAACACTGATTTAAGTGTTTTTATTTTTAATTTATTTAAATGTAGGAGTTTGAGATAGGGTCTCACTACATAGCCCAGGCTGCCTGGAATTCACAGTCCTCCAGCCTCAACTCTGGACCGACCATGCAGTATATTAAGTATATTATCTCATTTACTTCTATAAAGTAAGCTGACTGTGATACTTGTCTCCTAGAAATCAAGGTTTAGAAGTTAATTATCCAAGGTTTCAAGGTAAAAGAATGGGACAACTGATACCAAAACTCACGCTACCCCACTTAGGAGGCCACATTCCTGAACTGTCACAAAAGTTCTGCTTGCTCTTGCTCAGTAGACATAGAAAAGAGTAGCAGGGATTTGTGAAAATGCTCTTAATATACGGGGAAGGCTGGCAAGTTGGCTCAGTACATGAAAACGCTTGCCACCAAGCGTAACAACCTGAGTTCAAACCCCAGGTTCCACATGGAGGAAGGTGAGAACTCACACCTGAAAATTATCCCCTGACCTCCACACGTGCACTGTGGCACACACACACAAAATATCCCCCCACCTCCACACGCGCACTCTGTCACACACACACACACACACACACACACACACACACACACACACACACATAAAATGAACAAACATAATTAAAAAACACAAAATATGGGGAAGTGCCACAGCTAAAAGCATCAAGAAGAAATCACCACATGGAAGTGACAACAGGTAAAAAAGGGCTGACTCTGTAAAGGGATCAAATGTGTGCAAAGTTCCAGGAGCTTGGATATGTTCTGTAAGTGATACACTACAAGTCACAAGTGATTCTGTTCCTAATGGCTCAACGGAGGCATGGTAGCAGAGGAATGACACAAGGGCCAAAAGACGGGCCACACAAAGGGAACTAAAGGATTCTAAAGGTGCCTGTAGTAGAGTAGGCCATGGAGAGGTGGGGTGAAGGCAGAGATGTCACTGAAGCTAGTCTCAGGGGGAAAGATGATGCACTGGGACAGCACCAGTGGTCATGGAAACACTGATGAAAGGGAAATTTCAGTGGAAGGCAAAGAGGATGTAGGTCAACTGACAGCTATCAGAGAGGGGATAATAGTGACTCTAGGACTTCTTTAAACATAAAGTGAGTTAACACTTTGATGTAAGCCAAGCCACCCATGTAGTTTTGTCTCCTTATATTATAGTGCATTCAGGGAAAACGCCTGACAGCTAGCAGCAATTGTTTAGACTTCTACAAAACAAAATCGAAAAGGTGATCTCATTTACACTGTACATCTGCACTTCCCCAAAGACCTTTCCTCTCTTTGGGTCTCAAAAGTTTGGCCACCATCAGCTGTAGGCTCTCCCTCTTGCCTCTTCCTCCCCATCCACCATATCATTTCTCATATCTCCTAAACCTAAGAATTTAATCCTGGGAATCCTACCCTGAAAATCTCAGACAGATCCTTACAGGATGGAGATGGGGATAAGTGAAATAAACAGGCAAATTGGGGGTGTGCAGGCAGGGCAGGGAAGAAAGGAGAGCACTGGGAGCACATAGGACTATGCCCACTACATATCACTGAGATTTGAAATTTTAAATTATATGTGTACATATGTGTCTGGGTCTGGGTATGTGCACATGAGTCCAAGTGCCCTTGGAAGCCACAGGCATCGGATTCCCTAGGAGCTAGATACAGACAGTTGTGAGCCACCCAACTTGGGCCCGGCATGGTTCCTGGGAATTAAACTCAGGTCCCTGGAAAAGCAGCATATGCTCTTAATTGCTGAGCCATCTCTCCAGCCCAAGGAGCAAAGCTTTAATAAAGGACAATTAGACTAGAATGGAACACACCATTTTTACTTACTTTTGAAACATGGCAAACTGCGTTGAGAAATCAATGGCAGAAAATCAACAAGTAGAACCAAAGGTAGACAGAATAAATCTCCAAACAGATTGCATGGTTTAAACCACACGGTGGAAAGAGTAGGATAGATTGCAAAAGAAACAGAATTCCAATTAAGCATAAAATACCAATGGAAATTTTCTTTAACCTACATGAGCACAGTGTAAAATCTGTGAGTACTAGTTATGAAAGCTCAGTGTCAACACAATTGTCACTGGTTGCTCTTAGTTCAGACTAATCCAAAACTATTTTAGCAGGTATTGACTTTCCTCCAGAAGACCATTAAGTATCTGGGCACAGTGGCACACACCTTTAATCCCAGTGCTCAGGAGGCAGAGGCAGGCAGATCTCTGTCCAAGTGAGGCAAGCTTGGTCTACATAGCAAGTTCTAAGCCAGCTGGGGCTACATGGTAAGACCCTGTCTCCAAAAAAAAAAAGAAAGGAAAAAGAAAATATCATTAAATAAATTTGCTAAAATACAGAGACATCACAAAAGTTCCTATTTAAATAACAGAAGATGTAAAAACTACTTGTAGAAGCCCAACTATAAATAGTACACAGAGGAACAACTGGAATGAGCAATACACCGATAGCTTAATAGCTGCTGTGAAGAACACAGTGATCTCAGTGGCAAAATCTGTAGACTTGTTTTCTCCAATATTTTATAATTCATGTCAGAGGAAAATGCAAGAATCCTGCAACACAGGCGATAGCTTACGCATCACTCTCCCTAGGAACACTGTCCTCCTGACCCTTTTGTAAGGAGATAAAACAAGCCCAACGCAAAGGCTAGGAATTGATTCTTCATGACTACTACTATGGCCTGGGTGCCTGACATACGTTGCCCATTTGATGGTCAGGGAAGCGCAGGTTCTATTTTCTCAATGAACAGATGAGGGGAGTAACAACGGCAGAGGTTAAAACCGGGTCAAGGTAAAATAGGAAATATAAGTTTACGATCTAAATCTCAGTCTGCCTGACTGTGGGTCAAGAAGGGTCAAGATTCTGTGTCATTGCATGTGAAGTTAACTTCAGATAACACTCCAGGGCGGGAGATGTATGCACCTTAGCTCCATGTCTAGGGTTAAAGAAAGGGAAAACACTGATAATAATATTGATGATGGTGATGATGGTGATGTTCCCCAAAGCAAGGTCAGCCACTCCTAAGCCCCAAATAGGAAAACAAAGTATGGAAACGGAAGAAAGTTAAATAGGACACTTGTAGGGGGAGATGAAATGGATGAAAGTAAGTAATAGAATGAGAACAGAAGAAGCCCAACAAATGAAAAAGGAAATAGAAAAATGGCCTGAGATGGAAGAGACAAGGAAGTTGGAAAAGATGGGACAAAAGACAAGAAAATGGAACCACACCATAAAAAGGAGCAAAGATAAGTCAGAGGTCCTGCTCGACCTCGGCTGGCTTCACTTGGAACCCTGGAGGAAATGTTTCCTCTGTGTTGACCCTCCTCTTTGTAGACTGGACACTGGTTCAAGTCCATCTTGTGGGGTCTCCACGGGCTCCTTGATCAAGAGGACAGGTGAATCACCACAGTTACAGGAGATGCTTATACTCCCCTGGAACTAGTCAACCTAGGAGGACAAGGAGCAAAACATGTCCTTTATGTCCCTCTGACCAAATTAGTTATAGGCCTCAAAGTATGTCTGTTAAACATCCAAGAAGGTTAGCTTCAGCAGTCTGGTACTTTTAATTACCATGTGCCATGTAGATAAAGCTTGGGCAAAGACCAATTGTTCTCAGATAAACCTTGCCTAGATGTATATTTCTTGATCTGGTATGTGTACTTTGACTTATCTTCACATAGACGGAACCGGTAAAAGAAAGGAGCCAGGGACTCCTCCTAAGCCCATGTGACCGCTGAGGAACAGATCCTCAAACGGCCTTAAGAGTAAAAATAAACTGGTTTATCTGGGCCAACTGTAACACCCAAAAAGGAAAGTACAACCAAAGATTAAAGGGGCAATATAATTTTTTAAGAGTCCACATGTTTAGCTAAAGGCTATATAACAAGAAACAATACCAGACAGGAAATACCTTCTTTTGAGTTGTTGGCCAGGGTGGCCCAAAAGACTCCCAGATAGTAACCCAGCATAAAACTGGGAAAATGAACAGCAGACCCCAATCTTATCCAAAGGAATATTGACAACTGATTACCGCTAGATGAGGAACAGCTGACCCTCCTAAAACAAAGCCCTCTAGATAGGCTGACTAGGTTCACCAGAAGGGCAAGTAGTGGGGAATGGCTGGGGGAGCCAACAACACAGCAGACAGTAGCAGGGATATCAGAGTATAAGTGCTCTAGGGGAGGGAAGCTATGGGAGGTGCTACCTGGGAAGTGGGTGTATAAAGAAATTTTTAAAAAATCTTCAAAGCATAAAAATTTGCTCCTTAATAATTAGTAGATGTGAAAAACATTACCATTGAAATCTACCTGATGACTTTATATC
>NW_008338999.1:5877852-5887549 GCF_000622305.1 Nannospalax galili
AGGACTATCAAATAGAAAGCCAAAAATGACTACAAATACCTAGAAGCTTTTCACAGAAGACCACTGATATGTATTTGCTGCACTTTGTTTCTATATATATTATTAAATCTTGTATCACACATCTTACAAGTCAGTCTCCAGAGAGGACACATTGCAAGATTCCATTTCTATGAAATGCAAGAATGGACAAAACTAAGCTATGGTGAGAGAAGTCAAAAAAATGGGGGTTGAACGTGTATGGCTAGAGAGATAGCCCAGCAGTTAAGAGCACGTACTGTTCTTGCAGAGGACTCAAATTCTGTTCTTGGCACCCACATCTAGTGGCTCACAACTGCGTCTAACTCTTGGGATTGAAAAAAAAAAAAAGGAAGAAAGAAAGAAAGAAAGAAAGAAAGAAAGAAAGAAAGAAAGAAAGAAAGAAAGAAAGAAAGTAACTCTTCAAAAAAGAGAAAAAGAAAACTTCAAGGACTAAATAAAGGGGACATGAAAGAACCATCTCAGGTAACTGGGATATTTTGATCATATTCTATAGTTAGGTAAAATGTCATCATTGGGAAAACCTGAGAAGGGCATGCAAGAACTCACTCCATTATTTTTGTCACTTCCTAAGACTTAAAAATTATCTCAAAAACATTAAAAAAAAGAACTCGAGAGATGGCTCAGTGGTTAAGAACACTTGCTGCTCCTGCAGAGGACCTGAGTTTGGTTCCCAGCACCTACATGGAGGCTCTCAATCATCTGTAACTCCAATTCCAGGGGATCCAACACCCTCTTCTGGCCTCCACAGGCACCAGGCATGTACACTTTGCACATAGTTACACGTAGGCAAAACACTCATACACATAAAAATAAAAAAGAATACTTAGAATTGAAAATTAGTATTTATACTGTTGCCCACCATCGGTATTATAAAGGGGTAAGCATACCATAGTTCATAATTTAGAAAATACAAAATCAAAAGAGGTAACTAAAAGAATTTTAAATAATTTAAAAATAAATCTGTAGCTGGTTTGCAATCAAAGGTGAAAATATATAAATAACTGTGACTTTTATACATCAAAAATTCAGAGAAAAATATGAATCAGCCTAAAATTTAAGTCAAATGGCAAGGGTTTTATGTTCACAGAAAGAAAGCTCTGTGTGTACAGAGAACAATTTGAGAGGCGGCAGGAGGGGGTCATCTGCAAGCCACAGAGACAAACCTCAAGAGAAGCCAGCGCTGCCTTAACTTTGACCTTGGACTTCCAATCCCTAGAACTGTTGCAAAAATGTTTGCCTTTTAAACCACCTAACACATGGTATATTATTATGAGAAAATAATACAAACAAGTATATTAAACCATCATTTATATACCATAGAGTTTACCTCATAACACAAATCAGTGGCTTTTTAATAAATGTATAGTGTTATATAATGATCACCACAGCTTAGCTTAGAGCATTTCTAGCCCCCTTCAAATGTTTTTCTGTCTGTTCCTGATAACTACTGATCTGCTTTTCCCTATATATTTACTTTTTTTCTAGGACTTAATGTACATGCAATCGTACAAAAGCTTTTGTGTCTAGTTTCATTCATTTAGTATAATGCAGCCAAGGTTCATCCACGGTTTAGCATTTATCAGTAGCTTCTTTATATTGCTGAATAATTTTCATTGTGAGAATGTTTTGTTTATCCATTATAAATGAGTAGATGTTTACATTGTTTCCCAGTTGGGGCTGTTATGCATAATGCTATTATAAAAATTCACACGTGGGGCTGAGGAGATGGTTTAGACCATAAAATGCATGTCATACAAGCATGAGGACCTGAGTTCAGTTCCCAGCACCCACATAAAAGGCCAGACATGGAGGAACACTTAATACCAGTGCTGGGCAAGTAGAGAAAAGAAGATTCCCTGGGCTTCACTGGCCAGCCAGAACAGCTGAACTGGGGAGCCCCAGGTCCCAGTGAGATGCCCTATCTCAAAACAATAAGGTGGAAGGCTGTGAGAAATGACACTGAGGTTAACCTCTGACCTCCACACGCACTTACACACATGTACATGAATACCCGCCCAAACATCTACCCACATGCACATGAGCAGGCACGCAAATAAATATTTTTAAAAATTCACTCAAGTTTTTGCATAAATACATGTTTTAATTTCTAATAGATAGGTATGTAAGAGAGAAATTGCTGGCTCATGTATAAGCATATGCTGATTTAAGAAACTACCAAATTATCTCTTGAAATGTGGCTGTCATACCAGGGATATATGACAGTTCCTGCTGTTCCACATCCTTGCCATGACTTCCTATCATCAGTCTTCTGAAATGATAGCTATTCTAAAGGGAATGCACTAAAATCTACTAAAGTTTCAGCATAAAGAGACTAACTTTGGGCTAATAAGATAAGCCAGTGAACTATTGTTCCCCCTAAAAATGTTTATGCCTATGCTGAAGGCCTTAAAATTTTTGTCAAATACCTAAATTCTAGGTTTTACAAAAGATGGAAAAACAAACCCTTCTGTAGTAAGAGTCTCATTCATTTTATTCCAAAAACATTTATTCCAGGTTTGGGGATTTTTTAAATTGTCTTTTAAATTTCAAAAGAAGATTAAAGGAACTCACATTGTATAATGAAACTGGAAACTCATTTAACATAAATTTAAAGACTGTAGTTTTGTGTTTTGCTTAGTGATAAATGTAGGCTACATAGTTGAGAATTTATGGCATGACATGTTTGATTTCAGACAAGCCTTTTGATATAGTCTCTAAACATAAATTGCTAAAGGTTTATGTAAGTGTGAATAGAACATGTGAATTAAATGGTAATGTACTACAATTACTGTATTTATAATTACACATATTGGTTTCCTTTATAAAATGTTTCTAGCAGGAATCAGATAATCTGAAAATTATATAAGCTTATGGAAAACTTGAAATTTAGACACACTTTAGAGGTATAGTGTCTGACATTTTCCAAAGTGCAATTGTATTTTATTTGCCGTGCTGATTATATTTTATAATACAAATAATTAACTTCAGGTAAAGCATCTAGAATCTGTATTTATGCATTGTTCTTTGTTAATCATGTAAAAATATGAGGAACTTAATCAGCCCTAAATCTCCTGGCAGAGAAATTTGACATTTGAACTGGTATTAGACAAGAAGGAGAAAATCAGCCTCTGAGGGCTGCCAACCTGGCATTATCAGCTGGCCTAGTGTTTTCCTATGGAACAAGAACAATTTCAATCACCACCACCAAGCACGGCCACTCTTGACTATAACTGATTAAGACAAAACCAAGACAGCTCCACAATCACATGTGAACACAGACAGAAAATGAATGACATCCAAGACGAAATGTCAAACTTCCCTCTTTCCTGATTCAAAGGATTGACGGCTCCTTTTGCCCCAGTTACAGCTATAGCCTCCTTCTGGTCTGCTCTCTCTGTAAGAGATATTTGTTAAGATGCCCAATCATAGAAGCACCCCGCCCAATTTGGAACAAAGCTCCACTTCTGCAATCCTCCCCCCAAACTACCCAACACAAGGTCAAATCCTATCAGAAGTCTTTTCTAATACTTGCTCCCTTAGACACTCCATGGTTGTTTAAGGAGTGTGTCTCCCCATGATGTGCAAGAAACCAACTTGTTCATCTTTTTAAACTCACATGGCTGGAGATATAGCTCAGTAAACACACTGCTTGTCATGAATGAGGACCTGAGCTCAATCTCTAGCATAAAAAGCCGGGTGTGGTGGCACATGCTTATAATCCCACTGAGACTGGGACCCTGAGGATACCTGGCCAGCTAGCCTAGTCTAATCAGTGAGCCTCACCAATTTCTAAGTGAGAGATTATCTCAATTATCTTCTGAGAAATGACACTCAAGGTTGACCCCCTGGCCTTCACATGTATGTGTACACATGTATGCATACCCCCAACACACATACATATACCTGTACATACACATGCACCTGTACATACACATGCACACAACAAAGAAAATCAAGGTGACCCAAGAGCTTGAATTATTTTTATGTTGTTCTAAGCATAAAGATTCATAAAGTACTATAAAATGAGCTCACTACAAATTCAATGTCGATTAATGCAAAGTTTTTAGAATTCTATTTCTGTGGTCAGTGGTTTTAATTATGATTACGTTATAGTAAATGGAAAAAGAAACAGTAGTTTTTGACTGCATGTATATCCCCATAAGATCAACCTTTATGAAATAGCAAACAAATTATGCTAACTAGCTGCCATTGGAAAATGAAAAGAAATGAGAGCATAATTGTAGAGTCTAAGTAAATGGTGCTTAACATCCAGATAAAAGTCATAAAAACATGCAGTCATCTATGCATTTCTAAATATTTTGACTTTTTATAAAAGCAGCTAACCGAAGGATTATATATATTAGCAACCAACCATGGCATATCACAAACTGCTAAATACCAAGTTTCAATCAGTAATGAAGTGGCGAGTGCCTGCTGTAATTAAAGCCCCAGGTTCAGTTCTAGGAGGAACAAACTCAGTTTGACTTTAGTCACATCTTAGACTGCTAGAGACAAAAGGATCTTAGAGACTGGCTAGTCAGGCCATGTGTTATATGAAGTCAAGGAAACTGAGGCTCAGAGAGGAAAAGTGACTAAGCCACCATCACACAGATAGTAAATAGCTGACCATGACCAGAACCAGAGACCCTAACACTCAGCCTCAGATCCCTGCCCCTCCTCTACACTTTTGTGAATACATGACTCCTTATTTATACATTGAAAGCACTTATCTCTGTTTCTTCTTAATGGAGGTATTGGAAATAATGTGAGTGATACATTCTGTTATTTGGACAACATTCTTTTTGTTTTGTTTTGTTTCTAGTGCTAGGGGTTGAACCTAGGGATTCGCACATGCTAGCCAAGCGTTCTGAGCTACACCCCCAGACCTGTCCCTGTTTTTACTGAGTCAGCATCTCAGGAAGTTGTCCAAGCTGGCCCTGAACTTATTCTGTTGCCCAGGCAGGCCTTGAACTTGTAGTCTTCCTGCCTCAGCCTCCTGAGTGACTGGGATTACAAGCCTGAGTCACCAAGCTTAGAAATGGTCCTGTTCTGTGTTCAAATCTGTTTATGAAGTGATCTGGCTTTTTGGTTGGCTTATGGTGGCTTTCTTTTACTTAGCTTACTTTCCTTTACTTAGTCTTTTCGGAGGTGGGAATAGTGTCAAGCAAAATTGTTTTAGCTATTTGTATAAATCCCCCCAGTAGCAAGGATTTTAAGCAAACAAGAGTCTAAATAGGAGCATAACTGGCATTTTAGGTAGAATGCTTCTTTTCAGTGTAGGGTTGCATTCCTCACATAGCAAATATATGAAATATTCATTTGGCCCCCAGACACTCACTGGAGGCAACACCTCCCAGTAAGTGTTAGTCCCAAAGTGAAGCAGTGTAACCTACCAAAATTAAGGTCAAAAAACCATGATGACCAAAATACCAAAACCTTAAAGATAGGGAAAAATCAGTAATACTAAATTTTTACCTCAGGCTCCAATAAGGATCACATGGCATAGGTACTGATCTTATCATTATTCAAAATCCTATTTTGTTGGCCATGAAATCTGTGCATTAATTTTAAATATATGATACTGAAATATTGCCAAGGTAATATATATCGACTGGAAGCAAATATTTGTTAAGTTTTGGGACTTCCCCCAAATGGAGAACCTAAGACAAGTGCTTCTCTCACCATGCTCCAGTCCAGCCCTTAATGGTACTGATCTTATCATTATTCAAAATCCTATTTTGTTGGCCATGAAATCTGTGCATTAATTTTAAATATATGATACTGAAATATTGCCAAGGTAATATATATCGACTGGAAGCAAATATTTGTTAAGTTTTGGGACTTCCCCCAAATGGAGAACCTAAGACAAGTGCTTCTCTCACCATGCTCCAGTCCAGCCCTTAATCTTTATTCCTTGTGGAAATTCAGAATACCTCCCCCACATTTCTGAATACCCTTCTAGGTTGAGAACTTCCGAATGAGGAGTTGATTTTCTTCACATCTGGAGAGAGGCAGTCCAGGCCTGAAGTGGTTGCTGTATGATGTCAAAGGGGACCTAGGTTCCATTTATCTCTGCCATACTCAAAGGATGGCTGCCAGGGCCGAAGAATTATGTACTAATTACAGACAAGAAAATAAAGAGAGGGTGAAGGGCAAGAAAATCACACCAGCTATGCTGACTCTTTTCATTAGGAAAACAATAAGTGTCCCAGGAACCCACCCAATAAATCTTAACACATATTATCATTAGCAGGAGGTAATATATATCATTGACGGGAAGCAAGTTGCTACAGGGAGCCTGGGAGGTGAAGAGTTTTACATGGACACATTTCCAGCCTCAATGAAACTGATAGTCCACCTGCAAAAATTAAGGGCAAATGAGTGAAAGATAAATGGCAGGACACGTTCACTATGGGGACAATGCAGGATAACAAATACTGGCTGCTTTTGGTGACTGCAAATAGTATTGTTTCTGTTGGTCATGTGATGGTCTATCTAACCAGGGTATATTGATGATCACTTTTAGAATCACAGATGGAAACTGATATTATCCTAGGCTGGGACCCATAGAAGTAGAGCCTGAAACAGGGATTTCGGCATCTGTGATTTATCCTGAGTGAACCTTGTGAGGGATAGAAGCAGCAAAGGAAAAGGAGTAAGCCAAGCAAGGATGTGTTCATAGATCTATGGTATGACATTGGCCTGGTGCATGAGCCCCTTAGCTTTGATGAATCTTGCCTGCCATTCAAGAAGGGTAGGAGTGTGTCTGGATGCTGTAACCTTCCATTAGCCAGGTGCAGGGATTAGCCACAAGAGGGTTACAGGTGTGAGCTGCTTATAAAAGTAGTCATTGCAGCTGGGGGAATGGGAGCACATCCCTAATGTGGATCTGAGTGGGCACCAAGAGCATTTACTATAAACTATCATTTTAGCATGGTCTCAAAAGAACTGCCTTTATTTTTACTTTACATTGCTTGAGAACATAACCCTACATATACTGCTGAGATTAAGAGCTATTGGAAAAACTGGTAACAAGTTGAAAGTGCCTCATTTTAAGAAAAACTGATTAACAGGTGTTGACTTGTTTGTTGAACCGCTAATGGAGAAAGCACTTTATAATTTGCTCTGGGTATTAACTAGGATCTACTCTGTAGCTCACAATCTTATCAGGGCATGTTAATATTTCATAGTCTTGGGGTCTCATTTAAAGCTCAATGAATATTTAATTGATGTTGACCAACAAAATAAGCAAAAGAATTATGTTGTATTTAGTCAGAGCTAAAATGAGCAAATGCTTCATTTTCTTCAGTAGTCTGAAGCTAACCTTATTCCACCTTCATGAAATATTCTATAAAATTGTATAAGCAATTATAGGGCTTCAAAATCATCTTGAAAGGCACATATTAAACATTGTGAAAAACATGAAATAAAATGAATTTTCAAATTTACATGCAAGGGAATGGCTTAATATATTGTATATTCCATAGTGGATTTAAAATATTGTCAACAAAATCTTTTTGACCTAAGAGGTAAAAATGGGATCTTTTCCTTGGATTTTTAAAATGAAATATTCTTTAAGATTCAGAATTATAGAAACCTATGCATAATTGCTCCAAGTCAGTCAGCCGAGAAACTGTTTTCAAGCTCTAGGTCCAGCACTGAGCCAAAAACTGAAAATAAAAAAATACTAGCCTGTGTTGAAAGGAGAGCTGGTTTTCCAGGGAAGAAGCCTCCCTGTGGTCTGTTAGATCTCTTATAAGTATCAGAACTGGGTTTCAAATAACATGTGCTTTAACTGATGTACTGTATCACAGGTGACATGGGGATGTGTCACTTCTACCATATCTGAGGACATTTTAATTAGAATCAAAGTATTGCTAACCAATCCAGGTTAAAGCCGTCTACAAAAATCACCTGATCAATTGTACATCTTATGATCTGAATTCTTTATCTAGTTCTGAATTTTTTTTTTCATTACAGGGTCTAAAAGAATATAACAGGTTCTTTTGGAGAACAAAACATGGGACTGGGATAGAAGGGTTATCATAAACAGAGCACATTCACATAGCTGCCTTATAAGAAATAACTGCTCACCTTGGGTTTCTTTTCCTTTGATCTCTGTCCCTTTCTTAGATACTCAAAGGCTGGGTGTATACCCAGTGGTAGAATACTTGCCTAACATGTTTGAGACCCTGAGTTCAATCCCAAGCATTAGAGGAAGAGACAGAGAGAAGAAAAGATACAAAAATACATTCTGTTTTTTAACTACTGATTCTGTGTGTGTGTGTGTGTGTGTGTGTGTGTGTGTGTGTGTGTATTATTTGCAGACATATACCTTAAAACTTCAAAAAAAGCCAAGTGTTGTGGTATATGCCTGTAATTCCAGCACTTAGAAGGCAGAGGCAGAAGGATCAGAAGTTTGAGTTTGAGGCTATCCTCAGCCACATGAGAACCTCATTTCCCTAAAGAAAAAGTTTAGACGCTTGCCTAATAATGGCATCCCTTCCCTTCCCTTCAGCAATTCCGACCATCTCCCACTTTAGTCCTTAGGGTTGGAGAACCACAATTAGCGTACAGAAAAGGAAGGCAATTTTTTGGTTTCTATTTAATGCCACATTTAGAACACACCAAATTAGTTAATGGCAAGCCACTAAGCAAAATGACATAGTGGCTAGACTCTTGGTATCTGTAGAAAGACAGACGGTCCTACCCAGAGAACAAGATGGAGAAAGGCTGATAAGCATTAGACAGGAAACATGAGCATCTGGCACCCTGTAACAAGAGCACCTAATCGGAAACAGCAGAGCAAGGATAATTTTTCTTTGTTTAAGGACATTTTTGTTATTGAATTTATTGTTTTTTTGTCTAGGTCTTGGTAGGAAGTAGCCCTTGTTCAAAGGATGCAAAATTAGAAAGAGTAAACTCAGGAGATCTATCATATGGCACAGTGACTACAGCTAATAGCAATGTACTTGAAAGCTGTAAAGAGAATAGATTTTTTTTTTGGTCTTCTTGAGACAGGATCTCCCCATAGCCCCAGCTAGCCTGGAACTCACTATGTAGACCAGACTGGCCTGGAACTCACAGAGATCTGCCTGCCTCTGCCTCCCGAGTGCTGGGATTAAAGGCATGCACCACCACACCCGGCTAAGAGAATAGATTTTAAACATCCTCAGCTGGGCATGGTGGCACATGACTTTAATCCTGTACTCATGAGGCAGAAGCACATGGATCTCTGAGCTCGCTGACCAGGACTACATAATGAGACCCTGTCTCAAAAAAAAAAAAAAAATCAACTTGGGGCTGGAGAGATAGTTCAGCAGTTAAAAACCACTGGTTACCCTTCCAAAGGATCCAGGTTCAGTTCCCAGCACCCACATGGTGCCTAACAACCATCTATAACTCCAGTTCCACAGAGTCTAATGTCCTGTTCTGGCCTCCACAGGCATTGCACACATGGGTGCATTTATATACATGTAGGCAAAACACTCATACACATAAAAAATGAGTGAATGAATAAATAGTTTTAAAAGTTAAAAAATTCAAGGGCTGAAGTAGTAACTTAATGAGGTTAATTTGTTTATTTTTTGTACAGTTACTTTGGCTATTGAAGTCTTCCTATATTAGTCCACTGTGTATTTAGATAAGCAGAAGTAAA
>NW_008338999.1:5887765-5903887 GCF_000622305.1 Nannospalax galili
GACAGTGGAGTTCCTTACATGAAACAGTATAGATTTGCATAAACCTTCACACCACCATCACTGTATACTTTAGGTCATCTCTAAATGACTTATGATACATAATACAATAGAATCTTGTATAAATAGTTGTCAAACTGGATTGTATAGAGAATGAAATAAATAAAAAGTCTGCATATATTCAGCACAGATGCTCTTTTCTCCCCCAATTACAAGTTGTTGAAGCCACAGATGTGGAGCCGACAGACACAGAGAGCTAACTGCTTATACTTTTATTTGCCAAATTAGAAAATGATGGGAGAAACACTAAAAATAAAGGTACTATGTACAAAAGCCAAAATGAAAACAACTTTAATATATATATATTGAGACTTATTTTCTCATGTCTACATTTAAAACGTTGAGTTTGAATTTCTTCCAATGTCATGACTTACCTGTTTATCAAAAGCTACCCAAGAGGGTGCATCACCTCCATCCCCTTTAGGAAATGTACTGTACTTTGGCTTTATCTTCTCGCCAAGTAGCAGTTCTCCACCTATTCCAGGTTTCTCATCACTCACCAGCATCCTAACATTGTTGCAAAAGCCCCGATGTTGAGATTCATGGAACTTCTCCTTACCCACCTGTGAGCACAAAAGATAACAAAAAACGGTTGAAGTCACTCTATCTGATGTTTTTTAAAATAGGTAATTATGAACAATATTTATCCATAAAGTTGTGTCACATTTTACATTTATTTTAACAAATTTAAAACTTTGAAAAGCACTAAAAATAAACCTCATATTTCAGGCTATTTAAAACATTTCAAAATAATGATAACTGCAAGCGAACATTTAGAACATCAGTTTCTTAATTGGTCTATCCTACTTACTTGCAAAGAATACAGAGAAAACCTCTACTTCAGAGTACAAAGTGACTGTTTTCCACAGAAAATTAAACATTATTTTCACCAAAACTTAAAACAAAATCTTATCCTCATTAAAATCAATATAAAAGGAAATTCCTCCCAACGAACAGTCTCCTGATTGTTGAGGCCTTGCCTCCCACCGTTTTGGCGGGGTAGACAAATAGAAGGCATAGACAATGCCGGGGCTGACGAGGAGGGAGGCCAGCATCAATTTTCATTCACTGATGCTGGGAAGTCAAGAATACCCAGTGGGAACACAGAGGTGGCAACTCATGGCAAGGTGAAAAGTATGTATGTTCCATCGCCTGGCAAATGCACTCCTAAGAATCTGTGTCCAATGGGCACAAGGAACTAGATAGTAGATGATCTGTAACATCAGTGTTTGCAAGAGTGACAAGAAACATACAACATAAAGACCTGTGACTGCAGCAAAGATACCTCAGCTGTGTTCTCTTTATAAAATCAAATATTAAGAAAGGTCTACAGCTAGGCATGGTGGCATATGCCTTTAATCCCAGCACTCAGGAGGCAGAAGCAGGTGAGATTGAGGCTAGCCTCGTCTACATAGTGAGTTCCATGCCAGCAGAGGCTACAGGGAGATGCTGTCTCAAAAAAAAAAAGGAAAGGTATACAATGACATGTACTTGTATAATAAATGTCAAAATAAGTCTAGTCAAAAAATAGGCAGAGAGTAAAAGGACTATTGTTTGACTTTTCCTGGGGAGACACCTAAACCCCTATTTACCCTACACTGAGCACTGAAATACCAAAGAAACAATTTCATCCAAGTCCAGCTTGGTGTACCAATGAGCTTGTTGGGGCACTTACAAGGGTATGGATAACTCTTGGGCAGCCACATCCCCAGAAAGCCCCATCTGGGCAAGAGTGACAGCTCATGGAAGCCGCATCATTGGAGTCTCTCCCCTCGTCAACCTTTACGTCCTAAACACTCTACTTTAGCACCTCCCAAGACCACATGGAGCTGGGCAGGATTTCATGTAGTTGTGGGGAGCAGAAGGGTATGAGTGGCTGGAATCTCAAGTGAAGGTCTGTTATCCCTTCCCTCACCCTTCCAAGAGGGAATGTTAATAGATCTGATCGTGATCTTGTGAAGATTACTATGGGTAATCACTGTGGCACTGACTTCAAACCCAAATGGCCATATCATTACCAGAAAACAGGGTTCCATAACAAGGATACATAAAATGTGATAATTCCACATATACAAATACTTGAAAATACTCCAAAATATAGTATTAGTTATGGATAATTCATGCATAGAAATAACAAGTAGCAAATTCACAGTTGTATAATATCCAAGGTAATATAATATGCAACACAATCATGAGTGATATCATATAATGAATACTCACATGCCACACAGCTCTGTATAAAAAATAAATATTTCAGGTTCAATTAAAGCACTTTGTGAGTTTTGGTCTTGGGTCTCTCTCCAGGGGTAACCATTTTCCTGAACTTGCTAATTTATCTATTTAGGGGATTGCATATAGCCAGAGCAAGAGCCTCTTTCAAAGTTTGTCAGGGCAGCCTGACAGAAGTCAAAGAGATCACATATCCTTTTTTGGTGAAGATAACCTGGAAGAATCTAGAAGGGCCTGGGCAGTCTGGCAAGGGAAGCCAACAGCCATGACAGCCACCCTAGGCAGGTGACAGCTCTATTCTAAGGCTGGGGTTGAGGGGGGAAGCTAGGAGCAATGATTAGGACTGTTAACTACATATAGCCTGACTCTGTACTTTAGCAAAGCATTGCCAACACCTCCATTATTCCCCTCCCCAACAACACATACACACAATGAGGTTACCACAAGTCAATCTCAAACCACCAAAGAGCAAGGCAGAAATTGGGTTTGTCAAAATAAATAGTGGAATAATACAGATATTTATAACAATGTTCCCTCTCCTGAAATAAGTAATTGCAGGGTTTTTCGTTTCATTGGTTGGGTTTTGTTTTTGTTTTGAGACAAGATCTGACCCCGGCCTTCAAACTTGCAATCCTCCTTTCTCAGCCTCCTAAGATCTGGGACTACAGAAAAGCAAAACACCATCAAGTGTTTCAGAAGCATTTCTGTAGTACTAGATTTGTGCCAGGCGTGTGAGTTAACAGCACAGGACTCCATCCCTTCCTTGGAGAAGAGACTCAGTCTTACAGATGAAGCAAGACTTAGACACAGAAAACAAACAGAAAGCCAGAAAATAGTACAGTTACTATTCTTGACCACTTCTTATGAGCTGGACCCTTTAGTAAAGGTTTAATATATATTATTAATCTCATTTCATTGTCTCAAAACTATTTGATAAGCATTATTACTACCACATTAGTATTTTCCACGTGACCTCGAGGAAACCAGGCAGAGAGCATCAGACTAACATACCCCAGGTTGCACAGTAACCAATGCTTCCAACACCTGAGTTAAGTTCATGTCTGGCCACTGCTGAACACTGCTGTGCTGGAGTAGGAGTGCTGAGGTTCTGTGACTAACTGGCTGCTATCCTGGGCTTGGAAAATGGGACAAATTAGGCAGGAAAGGAGAGGCAAGGTTATGAGGTCCAAGTTCCAACGGCAGGAAAAGAAGAAGGTCACAGAAGGCTGGGACACTGAAGAGATTTCGAGGAGTTGTAGACAATTAAGACATTACTTGTATTCACTCTGGGCAAAGGCCACTAGGCACACAGGCACATGCTGGCACACACAGGCTGCATGTATACAGGCACAAACACACTCATAGACTAGCACACACACTGTTCAGAGGTTGGAACATAGGCTGTTTAGAGGTAGGTACACAGGCCTAAAGAGCCCCCCTCTCCACTGCCACATACATAGGCAGATTGGCCAAGGCAGAAGCAAAAGGCTCAGGCCTCTGACCTCAAGGCTATATTTATACAGAACCTACACAAATGTGGCATTCTGCCAGAACTGGTTATATAAAAAATGACATTGCTGTTTACTTTGGGGTTCAGCAGACATTCAATGCCGGCCATTTTGTGCTGACTCCCAGCCCCCAAGATGTTCAGAGACAGCCATATTTGTCTAAGCATAAACTAGCCCTTACAATCTTCTGTTTCCAACACAAGGGTGTTCCCAGCACAGGAGCACATTAGATGAATTGGCTGTGCTGAGTGTGAGGGCCAATAGGTGGGAAAGTCTAGTGAAAAGTGAAGTTCAAATTTGAAAGGAGGGTGAGCTAGAGGTGCATATCTGAGGCTTATACTATGGAAAGCCTTACACTTGAATACCTTAATAGTGTCTTCCTCAGGTATCCAGAATAGTAATTGAGCAATATTCTATTCTTTTTCCCTAACATTTATTATTTTTTTTTATGTGTATGAGTGTTTTGCCTGCATGTGTGTAAGTGTACCTGTGTCGTGTGATGCCCACCGAGGTCAGAAGAGGGCATTGGATACCCCTGGAACTGGAGTTGCAGATGGTTGTTAGCTGCCATGTGGGTGCTGGGTCCTCTCTGCAAGAGCAGTCAGTGCTTTTAAACCACTGAGCCATGTCTCCAGACCACATTCTTGATAATATACCATAAAGATTAAATCATGGCTAGCCTCTCCATCCCTTGAAGAGCTTTTTCTATTATACGTGAGTCTTCTGATAGATCCTGATTTCCATCCTTCAAAAGCCTTCATATTGTTGAAGGTTTCCTGATGCACAGAACTCCACAATTTGTCCATACTCATCTCCTCCTCAGGCAGACCTTTATCTCACAGTTTATAAAGTACCTTGAGGCCCATTCACAGTCATGTTCCTGGTCAGGCTCTCTACAAGACCTGCCTTCCCTTAAGAGTCAGCTAACGCCCACTCCATAGTTATCTCTCCCACAAACATCTGGTGAGCATCCACTTGGTGCTGAGTTCTATATAGTTTAGGGACATGGCCTTGGACTAGTACCAGCTATGAGTAGTGGACTGGAAGTCATTATGGCCTTGAATTTGACAGTCACTTCTTAGATATGGCATTAAGGTATACAATGATAAAGCCCACAGATTGAGAGAAAATATTTGGAAATCATTTTGCGTGACTAGAATTCAAAATAGAAGAACTCTTACAAACCAGCCAAAAGACAATTCAATTTAAAAAATGAGTAAAGGACTTCAACAGACCTTTCTCCCAAGAAGATATTCTGATGGACAACACATACCTGAAAAGATGTTATCCAGATTGACCTTCTGAAACTCCTGGGCTCAAGGGATCTTCCTGCCTCAGCCAACTAGCAGGGATATAGGCCTTTGCCACCACACCCAGTTTAGATGACAACATTTTTATTATTATTATTTTTATTTTATGTGTATGCATATATTGCCTGCATGTACGTAAGTGCACCCGTGTCATGCAATGAGGACAGAAGAGGCTGTCAGAGCCCCTGGAACTGGAGTTACGGACAGCTGTCAGCTGCCATGTGGGTGCTGGGATTCGAACCCGGGTCTTCTGCAAGAACAGTCAGTGTTCTTAACTGCTGAGTGCAAGAACAGTGTTCTTAACTGCTGAGCCATCTCTCCAGCCCCAGATGACAATATTTTTTAACTCTGGTACTATGGTGTGTCTTCCTTTTTATATGTCCCCCTCACCATCTAACACATTGCTCCAGACACAGAAAATTCATAAAACTTTAGTGATACATTAATTAAATGGCTGCCAAAATGAAAATTGTGGTCTAGATGAGACAGCCAGTAAGGAGCCATTAAAGTTTACCAAGGGATTCAGGGTGTCCTAGTTTCCCTTGTTGCTGTGATAAAATACTCTGACCAAAAGCAACTTGGGAGAGAAGGAATTTATTTGGCATACACTTCTGTGTCACAGTCCATCACTGAGGGAAAACAAGGCAGAAGCCACGGCGCAATGCTGCTTGCTGACTGACTCACACACATCTTCACGCTTAGCTAGGAGCCATTAAAGTTTACCAAGGGATTCAGGGTGTCCTAGTTTCCCTTGTTGCTGTGATAAAATACTCTGACCAAAAGCAACTTAGGAGAGAAGGAATTTATTTGGCATACACTTCTGTGTCACAGTCCATCACAGTCCATCACGGCGCAATGCTGCTTGCTGACTGACTCACACACATCTTCACGCTTAGCTAGCTTTCTTATAGCCCAGGACCACCTGCCTGAGTGCCACCCACAGTACACTGCACCCTCCTATATCAACCAAAGGAATCAGACAACATCCCCCACAGACATGCCCACAGGCCCTTCTGATCTAGGAAGTCCCTCAACTGAGACTCCATTCTCAGGTGACTCTAGGCTTTGTCAAGTTGACAGTTAAAGCTAACCAGGACACAGGGGCAGGATGAGGTAGCACGACTGAAGGCAGATCACTTGAGAATAGGCCAGGATGGATGTGAAGGCAGATGGCCTGAAGACAGAGAGGAAAAGAGGAAGTTGCTGTATGGTTATATGAAGCTTTTGAAGCAAATTAAATTCTACCATGACCATCTGAGCTAAAAAAAAAAACATCCCTTTTCACAGGCTCGGGTATCACAGGCTCAGTAGAGTGTTTGCCTTGTACATGAGGCCTGGGGTTCAATCTCCAGCACTGAAAAAAGTTTTTAAATAAGGGGCTGGAGAGATGGCTCAGTGGTTAAGAGCACTGGCTGCTCTTGCAGGGGACCTGGGTTCAGTTCTCAGCATCAACGTGGCAGCTAGCAACCATCTGTAACTCTTCTGACCTCCACTGGCATTGCACGACAAAGGTGCACTCACATACATGCAGGCTATATAGTCAGACATATAAAATAAACATAGTAAATAAAATATATAAAAAATTTAAATAAAAAGCCTCTTTACACAAACATCTTGGCTGCTATTTCCAAGTATGCTAACCCCAGATGGCAGCAAAGATTTCCTTTCTATCCTTTCCTTTTTGACAAAGACGAGAGTAATGTCTCAGTTTGACAGCATAATGCTGACTTAATTGTTTACTTCCGAAATACTTGTCTATAAATAGCAAGCCTTAGATTCAGAGATTTTTCCAGGCATCAAATCTAAAAACACTGTTTTATTTTTATTTTTCTCTTTTTTCTTACCATGATCATCTACTTACATCAAGTAGATCTAGTTTCCATTTTAAATTTTATTGTGATCTAGTTGTCAGAGTTATTAACTATATAATGGATTTGTTTTTAAAATTCTCAAAGTGATTTGTATGCTACCAAAGTTTGGCAACCACTAACTCTGGAACAAATTCCACAGACATAGGTAAATTTAACAAGCTAAGAGAACCTGGGCAGGGTGAGTCACACCTGTAATCCCAGAATTGGGGAGGCCTTAAGTTTGAGGACAGCCTGAGCTACATGGTGACTTCCAGGTCATCTTGGGATACAGAGTGAGGCCTTGTCACTCACACACAAAATCCAGAAGAAGGACAAGAATTGGGTTAGAGAGACTTCCTAGATAGTGATGTAGGAACAATGTGAGCCTTGGAAGCTCTGTCAAACCATACGTGTGTCAGCATAACAAAGGAGGTGGGAAGGATGGACCAAGGATGCTAAGACTGCCAAAAAGGGCAGTTAGGAGGTAGAAAACCACAGCTAAGGAAGCACCAGTGACCGCGGTCAGTCACCATTCTCCACACGCATTCAGGCCCTAACTGCCTCCCCTTGAATGACGGGTTCCTTTATGTCCCTGGAGTGGGGCTGACAGCCTTAAAACCATTGCCTTAACCCCTCCCTCCTGTGGACTCCTGTCCAGAGACACATGGAGACACTCGAGTGCTAAACTTCATAGACGGGCAAAGCCTCTCTTAACTACGAATCTTCCCTTCTATTACAGTCTTCACCCCCTCCCATCTTTACCTTTGCCAAACAGCATTCTGCCCTCACCAACAGTGCTTCCTCCCATTTTCTCCTGTTTTCTAGATTTCCATGCCACCTTATCTCCCTGCTTGTCCTTACCTTGTCAGATACTACACAATTCTAGCTTTATACAGGCTTAGGGAGCATTAGCCGGACACGTTAGGTGAAGATAGTGTAAGGAACTAAATCCCTGATAAACAAACAGGGTCACTAAAACATAATAAAGATCACATACTTCCATCTTCTTGATTTCTTGCAGGAAGGCCTTATTTTTAACTCCAGCAGGGCCCTTCAACAGACCTGCTTAAAGTTATGTAGCCCTGGATAGCTCATCTTGGAGATGTGAGCTATCAGCCTTATCTTTTTTGTTTAAATTGACTAGTCCAAAATCAGGGGCAGGGAAACCACTAAAACCTGATTCTCCCCTGGGTAGACTGGAGTTCCGTTTCTGGGTCCCCGTCCACTTGTGAAGAGCTTCATCTTTCTGTGTGAATGTGTGTATGAATGTGCAATTCTTGATGTGTATGGATGTGATTCTTTATCAAAATAAAAGTTTGAAGATTCTTATTCTTTTTTAAAAAATATTTTATTTATTATTTTTCTTCTATGTGTATGCATGTATTGCCTGCATGTAGGTAAGTGCACCCATGTCATGTAATGCCCGTGGAGGACAGAAGAGACTGTAGGATCCCCTGGAACTGGAGTAACAGAGAGTTGTTAGCTGCCATGTGGGTGCTGGGATTCAAACCTGGGTCTTCTGCAAGAACAATCAGTGTTCTTAACCGCTGAGTCATCTCTCCAGTCCTGATTCTTATTGTTTATTAAAATAAAACTTTCACTGTTGATCTCTGCTGGTCTGGGATTTCTCCTGCCTCTTAATTCTTTAATTGACTAAGAAAACAAACATAACAATACCCCAAGACAGTTAATGATACCAATATGACACAGAAGGTAAAGGCACTTGCCACCAAGCCTGACAACCTGAGTTCAGCCCCACGGCGGAAGGAGAGAACTGACTCCTGTAAGTTGTTTTCTGACCCTCACACATGTGCCATGGCATATGAATGCCTCCATAAATATATAAATAAAACAATCAATTTTTAAAATGATAGTAAATAGGGGCCAGAGCTATGGAGGTTTAAAGGGTGTTGGATTTCATCTTGAGCAGAGTTTATTAAGGATCACTGTGAAAATGAATGTTGATAGACAGATAGATGATAGAGAGAAATAGATAGATAGATAGATAGATAGATAGATAGATAGATAGATAGATGATAGATAGATAGAGATAGGTGATAGATGATAGATGATTGATAGAGAGATAGAGATAGATGATAGACAGACAGATAGATGATAGATGATCGATAGATAGATGATAGATAGAAAGATAGTAGATGATAGAAAGGTGATAGATAGATAGATAGATAGATAGATAGATAGATAGATAGAGGATAAATAGAGAGAATCACTCTGGCCATAATGCAAAGAACTGGCTGTTATGGTTTGAATCTGCAAATGTCTCCCATGGGTTCATGTTTTAAATACTTGGTTCCCAGCTTGTGGTATGATTTGAAGGCTGTGGAGCCTTTAGGGGTAGGGCCTGGCTGGCAGAAGTAGGTCACTAGAGGAAGGCCTCTAACAGTTATAGTTGCCCCTGATTTTGGACTAGTCAATTTAAACAAAAAAGATAAGGCTGATAACTCGCATCTCCAAGATGAGCTATCCAGGGCTACATGACTTTAAGCAGGTCAGTTGAAGGGACCCTGTTGGAGTTAAAAATAAGGCCTTCCTGCCAGAAACCAAGAAGATGGAAGTATGTGATCTTTATTATGTTTTAGTGACCCTGTTTGTTTATCAGGGATTTAGTTCCTTACACTATCTTCACCTAATGTGTCCAGCTAATGCTCCCTAGGCCTGTATAAAGCTAGAATTATGTGGTATCTGACAAGGTAAGGACAAGCAGGGAGATAAGGTAGCATGGAAATCTAGAAAACAGGAGAAAATGGGAGGAAGCACTGTTGGTGAGGGCAGAATGCTGTTTGGCAAAGGTGAAGATGGGAGGGGGTGAAGACTGTAATAGAAGGAATATTCGTGGTTAGGAGAGGCTTTGCCCATCTATGAAGTTTAGCACTCAAGTGTCTCCATGTGTCTCTGGACAGGAGTCCACAGGAGGGAGGGGTTAAGGCAATGGTTTTAAGGCTGTCAGCCCCTACTCCAGGGACACAAAGGAACCCGTCATTCAAGGGGAGGCAGTTAGGGCCTGAATGCGTGTGGAGAACGGTGACTGACCGCGGTCACTGGTGCTTCCTTAGCATGTTTGGTCCATCCTTCCCACATCCTTTGTTATGCTGACACACGTATGATTTGACATAGCTTCCAAGGGTCACATTGCTTCCTAGATCACTATCTAGGAAGTCTCCCTATCCCAATTCTTGTCTTTCTTCTGCTTCCTGCTTGGCCACCACATGAACAAGCCTCTGAGTTTGAGACAAGCATGTAGAAATGTTGATTAGCAGGTGGCTATGTGAGTCTGAAGTTTTGGGAAGCGTTTAAAGCTGGATATGAACACCTGACTATCCCAATTTATGGCTGGTATTTAAGGCTATATAATACTGGATTGAATGATAACATAGTAAAGAAATCCAAGACAGAGCTTTAGGGTTTAAAATACCTCAGTGTTACAATTCAGGAAAATGGTGCAGAATTAGCAAAGACAACCAGAAATGATCTGGTGAGACAGGAAGAAACCAAGATGGTTTAGTGTCATGGAAACCCTGAAGAAAGCATTTGAAGGAGGAAGGCATGATTATCTTGGCTAAAAGGTGATGATAAATCAAATGAACATGATTTGGCAACAGACATTTGAGACCTTGATGAGAATGGTTTCGGCAGAGTGAGAGGGACAGAAATATTCTGTGAAACATACTGCTTTTGGAGTAGTTCTGGGTAAGGTATTGCAAATCAAAACTCTTGAGTTTCTAGTATTTATGAGTTCCCTAAAATAACCCAAGCTCAGAATGTAAGAAATAAATAAAAGATTGTCTAAACGTCATCTCCTCTTGAAGTCTTTTCCTGGCTGATAGAAGCAGAACACTCTGCCCCTGCATAGATCTTCTAATAATGTCTTGAAGGTACCCTGTCTTTAATCAGTTTCCATACTTTCCCAGTGCCTCCGAGTAGTATCACCAGGGCCAGACACAATGCCTAGAATACAGACCATGACAATCTTTGATTTTGTTTGGTTTGGTTTTTAATAACAGACGAGGTCCTTGAAAGTAGCATTGTTACAGAGACAAAGCATTACACACAATTTCTCCTGGATCTAGTCATTCAATGATGAGCCCCCAGCTGTGTGTCCATCATTTCTAGACAGCGTGTACTCAGCATACTGTATTATAATTATCTATTTATGGGCTTATATTTGACACTAGACTTTGTAAATCCTAAAAATGAGGACAATGAGGCCTAGAACACAGTATACAGTCAATGAAAATCTATGAAATTAATAGAACATAGTTGTGACTTATCATCAATCAGATAGTGTCACTTGGTCTTTCTTATACACACTGCCTGGCTTAGACCACCTAAAATCTAATATAAACATTTGCAATTGTGGAAAACTGAGAACAGAGCCAGGGTGTAAAGGTATAAACTTGTCAACATAAAGGCCAGAGTAAGAGAACAAGCACTGGTGTTCACATTCAGGCTTGGCCATGTATGTACAATGAGTCTCTGGAGCAGTCACTGTAGTTTTCTAGAGGCTTCTGGCTTTGCCATCTCTAAAGTGTGAACAATAAAATCTTCACAGGACTATGATTAGGAGTTACAGAATATATGGGATTGAGTTTGCCTATTATTATTTTTTTCTTAATGCCATCAACTTTTAGAGAAGTGAATTAGAACTCCAGTTGAAAAAAAAAAAGAACTAAGTCTGAGTCTAAGATTTTCTCTACTAACAAACAGATTTTATGAAATGTTGGCTGGCCTTAAACTTGAGATCTTGCCTCAGCTTCTCAAGTAGTGGGATTACAATGTGTACTACCATCCAGTTCTAGCAAACATTTTTAAATAACATAATAAATGTTTTATATCACTTAGAACTTAGTTTTCTCATTTGCTTAAATAATTGTATAGCTTTATCTAGACTTATGACAATATCGGTTAAAATGTTTGTTTCATGAACATGTATGAATTATCTAATTTTCATTTTTGTTCCTTGGTCAAAGAGTTATGTTTAACAGTGTTCCTCCTAAAATAAATAAAAATTTTAAAAAGTGTTCTTACTTCCGTGAAAGTGCGGCCAGTCTCCGTGCTTTCTCATTCATCATCTGTCAAAGTACCCAATACAGATGCGGTCAATAAATTGTGAACTTAAATATACCTTCCTTTTTAAGATTCCTTTTTAGCAACCAAGGGTTACAAATAGCAGACTCTATGAATAGGAATATGAATATAGAAATTCAAAGGATTGCATTATCAAATGTTAGACGCCAGAGACAAATCCATGTCAAATTTGCATCTTCAGATGAGCCTTGAAACATGCACACATGCACTGAACTTGTCTGACAAAATAAAAGAAAAGATTCTGGGGCACGTTGGAGGACAAGAACCAGACCCAACCAGATTGAGGGGCATTTCCTATGTTAGTAGAAAACTAGGTTTGAAAAGTTAATGTGGAAAGTAATCCACAGAGAGTCTTAAATTACAAAGTCAAATTTAAATTACTTAGCAGAGATGAGACATGTCTGCTGTTATCAAAGGATGCTGAGGTTGTGAGTTGAGTCTGAAGAACACTCAGGAAGGCAAACCCTTCTAGTCCTGGTCAGTACTGCAGCAGCAAGGAAAAGCAGGGAGGCTAGGCCTCCGGGCAGGGCGCACACCTTTAATCCCAGCGCTTGGGAGGCAGATGCAGGTGGATCTCTGTGAGTTCAAGTCCAGCCTGGTCTACATAGAGATTTCCAGACCAGTTGGGGCTACATGGAGGCCCCATCTCAAAAAGAACAAAAAAGGGGGAGGGCCTAGAAGGAACAAAGACAAAGGAAGTGTGTCTCCTGCTTTGAGGAGCAGCAATCCTACTGCAACCCCCTAGACATACACGCACACACGCGTGCACGCATGCACACGCACACACACACACACACACACACATGCACGCATCCGCGCGTGCGCACACAATGAACTCTTGAACTCTTATTAATACATTTTTGTTCAGCTAGTGACAATGACTAAAAATACTGTGTGACAGGGCCATTTCCCCTTAAACATTAAAATCCACCAGTACTATGAAAACTGAGAGGAAACAAAAATATATCAGATTCAGAATGTAGTTCAAGTTCTTTCTGAAGTGATGAGCAAATTCCCTACCCAAAGAATTATTAGCCAGATACTTGTTAAATATTTCCAATTCTCTTGCAAAATAAAATTAAATCAGCCAGACCTAAATTTTTTAAAACGACTACTTCTAGCATGAAAGGAACTATTACTCAAACATTTCAAAAACTCTTGGTTGTGAACTATGAAGTCATACATTCAAACATAAGATAACACACATTTTTTAAAATTTAAATAATGCCAAACTATTTTATGTTAATGAGCATAACATGCAATGTTCCATTAGCACACCGCAATATTAACTCGATATTTCAGATAAGAATTCTATACCTCAGAAATGGACATCAGGGGATTGTTTGGTATGATGCAACAGTCCGCAAGGCACCTATGTTGAATATTTACCCTCTGTACATACACAAAACATGCATAAACTTGAAATTTACCATTACAACCTCTTAGGAGTGCTGGGAGCCTGCCTTTTATCTTTATGGCTATGAAACAGTGCTCAGTCTAAGTCAAAGAAATTTAAGTAAATGTCTTAGTAAATGATGAATTCAGAAACTTTCTATCGCCATCTCAGTGCTCTTTGGAATCTCAACTCTTTGGTTCCCATCCCACTCACGACACCAATATTAGAAAGGCAGTATCCAAATGAGACTCTCGTTGCTTCATTTCAAGTTACCAGAATCTACCATGTCTTTCTTTTCAAAGAAGACTGCAAGAGCAATTTTATAGAATGCTTGGCTTGATTAGTGAATGTGCAAGTTGTCAGGGTCATAGGGCAACCATTAAGCTTATCCAAACTAAGAAGCAGGCTATAGTCATCCCCAACAGACTTCCCAATTCATTTATAATTTCTCTTTCAGAAGTCCAATACAGCAGTATATTCTTTCTTTTTAGTTTTTTAATAACCATTTTTATTAATTATTTGAGAATTTCGTACAAGGTATTTCGATCATTTTCGCCCCCAGCTCCTCTCCTCAAATCCTCCCAGATCCACCCCCACCTCCCTAGCACTCCAACTTTGTATCCTTTTTAAAAAGTTTAATGATCCTTTGACTCCAATTTGTGTTGTTCATATACTTTGGGGTGTGGGGCCATCCACTAGAGCATGGGCAACCAACAAGGGGTCACACCCTTAAAGAAAACTGACTTTTCTTTCCTACAGAAGCTAATTGTCCATAATTCAGTCAGAGATAGAGGCTCATGAATCCTTTCACACTCTGTGCTAGAATGTTTCCTGGTTTGATCTTGATCTTGTGCAAGTCTTGTACAGGCAACCACAGCTGCTATGAGTTCATAAGTGCAGTGGGCCTGTCATGTCTAGAAAACACTACTTACTCCAGGTCATCCCCAACCTCTGGTTCTGACAACCTTTCCTCCCCTTTTCATGATGGTCCTTGGGTCTTTGAGAGGGGATGTGATATAACTGTCCCATTTATGACTGAACACTAGTGTCTAAACTCTGACCAGTTCTGAGTTTCTGCGTTAATCTTATTTCTTTCTAAACTGCACACCAAGGCCCACACCTCAAAATCAGGAAGAGCTAGGGGCTTGGTGTGAACCTGACAGCTCACTAGGCCATAGTGAACGAGAACCCTATCTGTGCAGGTAAATTATCATTTCTGTTGCCATAACAGTTAACAACAACAACAAAAATCTAGTACTCTTCTAAGTACTTTAGAACCATTCAGTTCAGTTCTCTCTTTTTTATTTGTTTTCATGTATGTGAGTGTTTGTCTGCATATATGTAGGTATGCCACATGCATACAATGCCCATGGAGGCCAGAAGAGAGTGTTAGATCCCCCTGGAACTTGACTTACAAATACATGTTAGCTGGGAATCGAAGCCAAGTCCTCTGCAAAAGCAGCCAGTGCTCTTTACCACTGAGTCATCTCTCCAGTCCCCCACCTTCCATTCAGGTCTTTTAATCTCAGAGAAAATCTGAGTATGTGCTGTCATTATCCTCATTTTATAAATGAGGATTCTGAAGACAAAGTTGCAATTATTTCCTCAAAGTTATCAAGTAGTATATGTGGTTAATCTAGGATGCAAACCCAATACCTAGACCTTAGCATTAAGCCTCACATTTGGGGGCAGGGGGGGCATGTGGAGGGGTGCATATTGTAGACATGTGTGTGAAATCAAGAGGTTGGTGTTAGATATCTCAATCAATTCTACAGCTTGGGTTTTAAATTTCACTTTATCTATTCTTTGAGAATTTCATATATGTATACAATATGTTTCGATCACATCTGCCCCTCCAACTTCCTAGACACCTCCCACATCCCCTTCCCAACTTCATATTCTATTCTTTTTTTCTTCATTGTCCACTGAGTCCAATTAGAGCTACCCATATGCACTTGGGTGTGGGACCACCCCCTGGAGCACCGGCAAACTAGGAGAGGCCACACCCCTGAAGAAAACTGATTCTCCCTCCCACAGAAGCCGTCTACTGCCAATACCTCTCAGCTGTGAGTGGGGCCTTGGTGAGCGCCTCCCCCAACCATGTCTCCAGGGATCCAACTCAGGTCATCAGGCTTGGCAGCAAGTGCCTTCACCCTCTGAACCATGTTACAAGCCCAGTAACATTTATCTAATTACTTTTTTTGAGACAGGGTCTCACTATATATCCCTGGCTGGCTTGGTACTCACTATGTAGAGCAAGCTGGCCTTGAACTCAAGGAGTTCTGTTTGACTTTACCTCCTGAGTGCTAATTATTTTTTGTTGTTTGAAGATACGGTCTTGCTATATATCCCAGGCTGATCTAGAACTTGGGATCTTCTTGCACTCAGCCTCTTAAGTGCTGGGGTTATAGCCTCTTAAGTGCTGGGTGCCATCACACCCAGCATCTAATTACTTTTTGAAGTTAATAGAAAATCTGACATAGAACTATCTATAAACTATTATTCTTAGGCATGCCTGCCTGATCAAGTTTTGGACTACTTTGCTTCTGCTCCAAGAATACTGTGGGTTTTTTCCCTCCCTTCATATCGTATTTATTTTAGAAATTCATTTTCTTTTTTCCTTTTTCTCCCTGTACTTGTACAAAGAAGTTATTCAGCAAATTTTG
>NW_008338999.1:5903906-5915068 GCF_000622305.1 Nannospalax galili
AAAGTAAGCCCCAATGTGAAAATAAAAAAGCATGTCAAAAACCTCAAACATTTTATGGCCAATTTTCCTCTCTTTCAAAACCTAACATGGAAAAATGAGCATGTGATTCTTAACCGTCAACTCAATATAACAATAAGGCTGTTTTATATAGTTAGTATATTTAAATCAGGAAAGCAGAAAATAAAATTTAAGTCAAGAGCTAGAGAAATGTGCAGCACCTTCCTCAACATTCTGATTTTCTTTTCTCCAACTAATTCAACTCGAGGCACTAGCTAATAAAGAGAATAATTCCAGAATAATTCCAGAGGCTTCTCAGTTTAAATCTCTGGCTCACTGGTTGATTAGTGTCTCCATCCCTTAATTCCTTCTCCCTTGTCAGACCCCATTTAAAACTTCCAGAAAAAAGCTAAGCACTGCACTTATTTCCTTAGCTTCATTCTCAGAAGACTGACTTAAGATTCGGAAATAAGTTTTGCTCTCTTGAGCTAAAGGGCACATATGGGTGGCGCTGCATCTTATTTACCTTGTCTTGCCTTGAGAGGCATACAGGAAGCCTGGAGCTGCAGCAGCTGCCTTGGAATGAGGTGAGCTGGACTGCAGAGGTGCAGAAACAAAGTTCAGCTTCTGAACGTATGCTGGCAGCTGTCTGCCTCTAGACTTCCTTCTTGGTAATTGACCATTAAATCCCTGCTAGTACAAGCCTCTACTGGACAAGTCAGCATTCCATCAGTCATGGTAGCAAGCATTACAAAGAATGCATACAGTCTCTAAAAGCCATCCTTGTTCATTTTTACTATTATTTTCATATATTGACTTACTTGCAGTACTATGAATGGAATTCAGAACCTTATGCATGCAGGCAAGGGCTTTACCACTGAACTACAGGCCCAGCTATTAATTATTTTAACAGAATAAGATTATGTGATCTGAAGGGTGGTTTTCTTCATATTTTGAAAAAGGAAGAAAAGAAACTTACAAAAAGTAGAAAAAAATCACTGACCCTGGCATTAAATTTTGCTAAGTAGCAGGAGTAATAAAAATATCGTGGCAATGGTAGGCAGAAGACACAAAGGTCAATGGAACAGAACAAAGTGTCCAGAAGGCCCACATACACATGCCCAAATGAATTTTTACAGCAACAAAGAGCATTTCAGTAAAGAGAGCATTTTTACCAATGTTGCTGAAGTAGTTGAACATCCATAGGCCAAAGCAATTAACCAGGACATAAATGTCATATTTTCTACAAAAATTAACTGAAATGTATCACAGATGTCAATATAAAATGTAAAACTATAAAATCTTTAGAAGGAAGGAAACAAATTTTAGGATGTAAGGCTGAATAAAAAGTTCTCAGACAACACAAAAAGCACACTTTCAGTTGGTGAGATGGTTCAGCAGGTAAAGCTACCTGCTGCCAAGCCTGAAGACCCAAAGCTGATCTCCAAGACCAAAAAGAGGAAGAATTGATTCCCATAAGTTGTCCTCTTACCACCATACATGCCCACACACATATATTTACATGTGCACACACACACAGAAACATAAACACAAAATATACAAGTAAAACTGGAAAAACTGGAGGCTAGAAAGATGACTTGTCAGTTAAGAGCACTGGCTGCTCTTACTGCTTTTTGCAGAAAACCTGGGTTTGATTCCCAGCACTTCCCATGGTGGGTAAGAACCATCTGTAACTCTAGTTCCAAGGGATCTGACGCCCTCTTCTGACGTCCTAGGGCATTGCATGACATGGGTGCACTTACACACATGCAGGCAATACACTCATACACATAAAATAAAAATAATACAAAAACATTTTTTTAAACCTAGAAAAATAAGATTAGTGAATTATATCAATGTCAGTGAACAGGTTGTGATATAATGCCATAGTGTTGTAAGATGTTACCATTGGAGGAAACTCGGTGAATGGTGCTTAGAAGCTTTATGTATTATTTCTTATGTTACTCTACCTGTAAACATACAATTATCTCAATAAAAATGTCAATCCACCAGAAAAAGGAAACAGAGATGGATAGATGGTTCAGCACTTGCTGCTCTTATAGAGAACCTGGGCTCAGTTTCCAGCACTTGCATGGAGGTTAACAAATACCTGTAACTCCAGTTCCAAGGCATCTAACACGTGGTACACATACATGCATGCAGGAAAGCACACACTTAAAATAAAAATTTCAAATCTTAAAAAGAGTGAGAGGACCCACCTTCCTCGGACACTGGGAGAGGTACTGGTCACTGGGAAAGTTGTTTGAACATGACACCGCCGAGCAGTAAATGGCTAAATTCTAACAGAAATGATATGAAACTAGTCCTTTAGATAAGCTTTTAAAATTACTTCAGTGTGATGGAGTACATGTTTCAATTACTAAAGAGTCACTGAAGAGAAAGGATAGCCTAAATTAAGACACAATCATATGCTGGCTTGACCTTCCCCCTTCCTAAATCTAACAGTTTTAACCATGCCCTCCTTCGAGATACCAATGCTATTATTAGGAAAGAAACAAATATTCTGGCCTTCAGCTGGTGAAGCCAGTCATGCTGTCTCATGGAGCTGCCAGATCAAACGAGCATCCTGGGGCCTGGTAAACTTAAGAAACTTTTTACTTTGCCCTTATTGCAGCTGTAGAGAAGAATATACTCCCCAGCACATGGCTACTACGGAAATTCCTTTGGATTTGTGCTAGTAGCACCTCTGGAATCCCACTGTTCTCCTAGGAAGTCCTGACTAAAGAGTGAGTGAGTGACTCTGTGTGTGTGTGTGTGTGTTTGTGTCTGTGTGTGTGTGTGTGTGTCTGTGTGTCTGTGTTTGTGTCTGTGTGTGTGTGTGTTTTGTGTGTTTGTGTCTGTGTGTGTGTCTATGTTTGTGTCTGTGTGTGTGTGTGTGTTTTGTGTGTGTTTGTGTCTGTGTGTGTTTGTGTCTGTGTGTGTGTGTTTGTGTCCGTGTGTGTGTCTGAGTGTGTTTTGTGTGTCTGTCTGTCTGTCTGTGTGTTTGTGTCTGTGTATGTGTTTGTGTCTGTGTGTGTCTGTGTGTTTGTGTCCGTGTGTGTGTCTGTGTGTGTTTTGTGTCTGTCTGTCTGTCTGTGTCTGTGTGTTTTGTGTGTGTTTGTGTCTGTGTGTGTGTCTGTGTTTGTGTCCGTGTGTGTGTGTTTTGTGTGTTTGTGTCTGTGTGTGTGTTTGTGTCTGTGTGTGTGTGTTTGTGTCCGTGTGTGTGTCTGAGTGTGTTTTGTGTGTGTCTGTCTGTCTGTCTGTCTGTGTCTGTGTGTTTGTGTCTGTGTGTGTTTGTGTCTGTGTGTGTCTGTGTGTTTGTGTCCATGTGTGTGTCTGTGTGTGTTTTCTGTCTGTCTGTCTGTCTGTGTCGGTGTGTTTGTGTCTGTGTGTGTGTCTGTGTGTGTCTGTGTGTTTTTGTGTCCGTGTGTGTGTGAGTGTGTGTGTGTGTGTGCTGCTCTCAGAAAAAGCAAAGCAGGACACCAACAAGGAAAAGAGGAATGTCCCTCATCGTGCCACTGAAACTCTACTTTGAGTCACAACTTGCACAGGGACATCTTCATGCTGCTCTGGACATTTTGTCTAAGCCAAGCATCCCAAGAGCACATACCCTATTTAAGTCACACAGGCAAATGATTTTCTTTTCTTTCCCCTTTCTATTCACTGATACTAAAATAAGAATTCTTTTGTTTCATGGCAGCAGTGGAAATAACAGTGAGATGCTAACTCCAGAGATGATTGTCTCAAGCTGTGTTTGTCCCTGTCTTGTTTTTTAACCATGGTCACCACAGGTAGAAAGAATAATGGATAATCAGCTATTCAGGACATGAAAGGGAGTAAGAACACGAAATATGACCCAAAAAGCAATCAATCACAGTTTCTCAGTCAGCTGAGAACTGTTACATCATCACTTCTGCACAAACCGAATTTAACCAGAGTCCTAGGCCAGAAGCTCAAATCCAAGAGTTCCAGCAGTCTAACCTCTTGCTCCCAAGAAGCAAACAAAGGTAACAGTGAAAAGAAAAAAAAAAGGATTTGGGGGGCTGGAGAGATGGCTCAGCGGTAAAGAGCACAGGCTGCTCATGCAGAAGACCCAGGTTCAATTCCCAGCACCCACATGGAGGCTAACAATGATCCATAACTTTAGTCCCAGGAGAATCTCTGTGGGCATTACCGGACATGGGTACACTTATATACATGCAGGCAATATGCTCATACACAAAATATTTTTTTAATTAATGGATTTTATTCAAAATGGGTATTTGGGGAATGTTCTAGTTTCTTTCTGTTGCTGTGATAATACATCTTGAAATAAAAGCAATTTAGGCAAGGAAAGGTGTTTACTTGGCTCATATATCGAAGTTACAGTCCTTCATTGCAGAAAAATCACAGAGGCAGGAGTTTGAGACAGCTGATCATATCACCTCCACAGCAAGAGCAAAGACAAACGAATGTACCCATGCTGTTTGTTTCTGCTTCATCTATCGTTCTTCTGTTTTATATACTGCTCAGGACCCCCTGCCTAGGGAACAGTGACACCCACAATGGGCTGCACCTTCCTACATAAATTAATAATCAAAATAATCTCCCACAGACATGTCCACAGATGAACCTGAAAAAGATAAGTACTCAATGGAGACTTTTCACAATTGATTCTCAGTTGTAGCAAGTTGACATTTAAAACTAACCAGCACAGCAAAGATGGGAAGCAAGCATTTCTGCCCACTTTCACGAACTCAAGCTTTAGCTTATTAATAGAGGAATAATTGGGGCAGGGGGCAAAAGGTAAGCAAAAGCACCAGTCCTGATCAAAGGGTGGTGGGCTGACCATTAACACAGCTCTGATTCTGCAAGGAGACCCTAAAGAAGTCCTTATTATTGGAGGAAACAATCCAGTCCCCATGAGATGACTGTTGTTCCTTGGAGCGTGATATCATCGTGAGGTGGTATGTCTGGGAAGCTTTGTTATTCCTGGAATCCACAGAAACTGCACGTTTAGGACAATACAAGCAACATTCAGATGTCTTTTCTAGGGTCTGGAACAGGATGTTGCAAAGGTTGATAGAAAGAGCCTTGAACCTTAAAGAGGAATGAGATAGGGTGGTATCCTCAGTTTTTAAACAGACCCCCCACCACTTGAGTGATTCACGGGCCTACATGCCACAGTAAGGACTCACAGTAATGCAGACAGACACAAAATGAAGGTGGAGGTGCCAGGCTTTAATTCGGCTTTTAGTCACCTTATGTGCCAAAATGGGTACTCAGTGCTTTTCAGCAAATGCAGCTTCTAAGTACCTGATATAACACAGGAAATAAGGGACTTGCGGTTACGTGGATAGAGAAATGTGCTGTGCTTTGAGAGTGTCCTCCAAAGGTTTATGACTGGAAACTTACCCCCCATAGTCATAATGAAAATGGTATTTGAAGGTAGAGCCATTGGAAAAAAATGAGGATTGGATGAGGTCAAGAGAATAGTTCCCTCCATGACGGCTTCAGCAGCTTCTAAAGAGATCAGAAATGTCGTGCTTGCTCCATCTCACCGCGTGGTATCCTGTGTCACATTAGAAAGACGGTCTTCTCCAGATTCCAGCACCATGCTCTTGGGCTTCTCAGCCCCTAGAATCAGGAGCTACATAAACCTCTACTCTATAAATGAGTTGCTTTTGTTTGCCTGTGTAAAAGCTATATCCCTTCCCTCTCTTTCTTGCTAAACTCAAACATAAGTAATTATGCTGGCAGGAACAGGAGCAACTGGGTATAGTGACACGTAGACAATAGAAGTGTCTACCTAGAATCCTAGCATTCGGGACCCTAAAGCAGAAGGATTCCTAGTTCAAGGCCAGCCTGGGCTATATAGTCATACCCTGTCTTAAAAAAACTAGTATTACTAGTCTCAGATATTCAGTTATAGCAACAGAAAACAAATTAGGATGGTTTTTCCTGAGATGATCAGTGAAGATTTAAATGAGGAGGAGGATTAGAAATAAATTTTGAAGGAAGGCTAGCATCTAATTGGGAAGAGGAAGAGGTATGAGGATGCTGTCAGGGAAGGGGTCAGATAAACTAAAAATTGAATGGAAAAGTCCAAAATACAGTCAAATGATAGACAATGGGCATGCTGGTTTCACTGAATGTTAGGCTTCTTTCCATTATAGAAAAGAAGGCTGTTTAGAAAGAATGGGAAATCTTTGATGATAATGTTAAAATCCTGTGATACTTCTATCATTTTAAAACACACATACAAAAATTAAAGGCTGGGGATGCAGCTCAGTGGTAGAGCTTATGTAACCCAAACATGCAATCTCTAACACCACAAAAAAAGGAGGAAGGAAGGGAGGGAGGGAGGGAGGGAGGGAAGGAGGGAGGAAGGGAGGAGAAATGCTAAGGCCAGAGACAGCAACAAAATTCACAGGTTGTATCCATGGCTGATGTGACAGTGTATTGGCTCCCAACAGTCAATATCAACTCCCCTTTTCCCTTTCTGAGCTCCAAAATAGATGAAAAATTCTCTCAGCACCTCTTGTAACAAAGGACTAGCCATGTGACTCATTTTCAGCATATACAATGGAAGGCGGGAGCCTACTGGGAACATGGAACTTGCTGGGAAACATTTTGTTTTGCCTTCCTATGTAACGGCTATTTCCCTTCCCTCGTTTTCCTGCTCATCTCAAACATAAGCAGTTGTGCTGGCAAGGACGGGAATGACAATTTTGCAATCATCAACTCACAAGCATAGAAAGAAAAGTCAAAATTCTGATGACGGCAGACTGTAGAGGTAAAAAGAACCTGAGCCTTTTAGTAGCATCCATCAGCCAGGGCTTACACCTGAAACTGCTTCACTGCTTCTACTTCTTATGACACGAGAGAATTAATTTTACTTAAATTACTGTCAGGTATTCTGTTACTATAACTAACACGTCCCAGATGACAGAGCTATAAAGTTCAGTACAAAATACAATGTGACTAGTAATGTGTTTGATATGTAAATCAAACTGTAGGCAAAGGGACTGCCATTTCTGGACGCCAAATTAACATTTAAGAAAAGCAACAGATTATGCTCATTCCAAAGTATGAGCAGGAGCTCCAAGGGGTTACTTAGGCCAAACATGCTGGCAAATATCCCAGGACTAGGTAGGCTGAGACAGGAGAATCAGGAGTTCTAGGTAGGCAGCTTGGGCTACATAGTAAGTGCAAGGTCAGCCTGGGATACATAGTGAGATCATGTCTCAAAACAAAGCAACAATGAAATGATATACTTTCAAGGACTGATTTCAATAGGTTCTAGTAATAAAGTGACAATTCTTTAAATCAAAGTCGTCCTGTAAGGAGCTAGGGAGCTAGCTTAGTGGGCAAAGTGCTTCCTGTGTATGATGGCTAACCTTGGTTGTCAACATAACATATATGGAAAGAGGGAACCTCAACTGAGCAATTTCTTCCAACAGACTGGCCTGTGGGCATGCCTGTAAGGCATTTTAGTTGCTAAGTAACAGGCCCTCCCCAGATCCCAGCGCCATGCTCTTGGACTTCCCACCATCTAGAAGCATGAGCTATATAAACCTCTACTCTTTATTAACAACCAGGCTGGGTGTGGTGTCACACAGATAGTAGAAATGCTTGCCCTGAATTCTGGCACCCTGGGCACTTGGTATTTTGGGGGCACTCGGTATTTGGGGGGCACTGTGCTAACACCACAGCATGTATATGGAGGTCAGAAGGTAACTTGCAGGACTTGGCTCTCTCCTTCCAACAGGTGGGTCCCAGGGATTTGGGGGGCACTGTGCTAACACCACAGCATGTATATGGAGGTCAGAAGGTAACTTGCAGGACTTGGCTCTCTCCTTCCAACAAGTGGGTCCCAGGGATTGAACTCAGGTTGTCAGACTTGGGGGCAAGCCCCTTCTGAGCATTGTGGGTAGTGCTCTGAACATCTTATGTGGAAAAAAATCCAAGGTCATCCTTGGCTACTTATCGAGTTCCCGTGTTGGAACTGTGGGTAATGCCCTCCCTGGGAGGGTAGGCCTAGGCTATGTAAGAAAGGTGGCTGTGCAAGCCAGTAAGCAGTGTTTTTCTGTGGCCTGTTTCAGTTCCTACCTCCAGGCTCCCACCTTGAAGTCCTGTCCTGACTTCCCTCAGTGATGGACTGTGACTTGAGAGTTGTAAGCTGAAATAAACCCTTTCCTCCCCCAAGTTGGTTTTGATCAATGTTTTATTAGAGCAACATAGAAAGCAAACTAGAACTCAGGACCTGAGTTCAGATCCAAAGCACCCATGTACAAAGCTGTGCTCAGTGTATGTGCCTGTAATCCCATCTCTGAAGAGGCAGAGACAGGAGGATTCCTGGGTTGCTGGCCAGCCAATCTAGCCCAATTGGTGAGTTCCAGGTTCAATAAGAGACCCTGTCTCAAAAAGTAAGATGGAGAGTTATTGAAGACACCCAACGTGGACTTCTGGCCTCCACACGCACCCCCACACATGAGCATACACACTCACAAACACACATAAACGTGTTCACATACACAAAATAATTTTTTAATTAAAAAATACATCCTGTGATATCTTCCCCCGAAACCCTCAGCTCCGTTTAAAAAGTTATTTGTATTACTGATTATTCTTATCAGTCTTCTGTTGCCACATCAAATATTGACATTATCTGCTTATGAGATAAAAATTTAAAAACACTGGATTTTGTGTATAAACCACATTTTCTTTAGCCACCAATCAGTTGGCAGACAATTAGGTTGTTTCTATTTGGGGGCCATTATCAAAGATGCTGAGCTGGGTACAGAGCTCAGTGGTTAGCATGCATACTTTGCTTAGATATTCAAGGCCTGAAGGTCAATCTCCATTACCAAAAATAAATTTTTAAACTGTTAAAGCACGAACAATACTGTCATAAACATTTACATACACATTCTTCTTTATGTATAGCCTACAAATGCTGTGTCATGCAGTGACTCTATGTTTAAGCATTCTAGGAACTGGTAGACTGTTTGCCACAGCAGCAACAGCATCATTTTACAACCCTATCAGCAAGGTATGAAAGCTGTAATTTCTCTATGGCCTTGCCAATACTTGTTATTTTCTTTCTTTTTTGCAATAGCCATGCTATGGGTCCGAAGTGATATCTCATTTCGGTTTTAATAATTTGCATGTCTCTAATGAGTAAAGATGGTGAGCATCTTTTTCACAAGCACATTTGCTATTTATATATTCTCATTGGAGAAATGTTTGTTACAACAATTTCCCTGTTTTAGTTGGATTATTTCTTAGTTCTTGTTGAGTTTTGAGAATTCTTTATGCATTCCAATTCTAAATCCTTTATCACATATATGATTTTCAAATAGGTTTTCCACACTATGAGCTGGCTTCCCTTTCAGTTTTTAAAACTTACTCATAGAGGGAAAGAGAGCACGGTCTTAGGGCCATGGGTAGAAGACAGAACTGTATCTTATTTTGTAAATTTGACTTTGAAATCACAGATTTTTTTTTTTTTACGTTGTAATGAAACAAACAAAAAAAGACAGAGAGACTCAAAAGCACAACAAAAGAAATGAAGATATTTGGGTATGGAACTGGTGACGAAACCATACTCCCAGAAACTATGTAAGTGAAATTAAAAGCTGTTAAATTAGAGCACTTGCCTAGTAAATGTGGTGCCTTCAGTTCAAGCTCCAGCATTGTGGAACACCCCCGAACACACACGCCAATAATTGGACAATACAGTCCCAGTGAAGGATATCCTAAAAATAGAGAAAAACTACAAAGAATTGTCAAAGTATTTTTTAAAACTCAAATTGCTAATAATAAGTAATGTCAATGTCATTAGAAGAAATTATATACTTATTGTAAAAATATATAACTGGAGCCGGGCGTGGTGGGGCATGCCTGTAGTCCCGGTACTTGGGAGGCAGAAGCAGGTGGATCTCTGTGAGTTCAAGGCCAGCCTGGTCTACATAGTGAGTTCCAGGACAGCTGGAGCTACAGGGAGACCCTGCTTCAAAAAGACAAATATATATATATACATATATATATAATTGTTAACATCATTATGAACCAATATTTTCAATGTAAGTTAAAGATAAACATAAAATCAAAGAAGTTAAAGAAAATCCCATAATCCTTCATTTTCATTGGAAATGTCAGTTTGGATTCATATTGTATTTTGTCTTTAAAATGTATGCATATAAGAGCAGCAGTAAAATTCAAGCCACAGACTGGGAGAAAATACTAGCAGCCCACATATCAACAATGAACTTATATCCAGAATATGGGTTTTTTCAAAAACTCAAAATATAAGGAAACAATGAAATTAAAACAAGTAAAAGACATCACTGAACATTTTCCAAAGAAGATATACAAATAAATGGTCAACAGTCCATAAAATGAAGTTAAATATCAACTTCCCAGTCACCAGGGAAATAAAAATTTAAATTAAAAATTTATCAAAACGGCTAAAATCCAAGACACTGACAATACCAAATGCTCACAAGGATGCTGAATAACAGGAGCTCTCATTCATTGCTGGTAGTAGTGCAAAATGGAAAACAGCCCATCAAGCACAGTCCCAAATTATCAATGTGTTCAAGAGATGGAGGCAGGAGGATCAGGAGTTCAAGATCATCCTTGGTTACAAAGCAAGTTCCAGTTCAAAGCCAGCCTGGGCTACATGAGATTCTGTCTCAGAAAAATAAAAAGACAGGTGGTCACTTATTTCTCTTTTTTAAATTTATTAGCATTGCTTTCTTTAAAAAAATAACATGATTGGAGGAGGTTGGCGTGGTGGAACGGTTTGTGGAAGTGGGCCGTTGGGTAGGGCCTTAAAGTCATTCTTGAGAGGAACGTCTCTGTCTGAAGAGAAAATGAGTTTAGCTCTGAGAAGTGAGCTTGTGGTAGATAAAACAAAGAGGAAAAAAGAAGAGAACTCTGTGAAGAACAGAAACAAGAAATTAAAGATGCTTTTGAGCTATTCGATACAGACAAAGATGAAGCGATAGATTATCATGAGTTAAAGGTGGCAATGAGAGCCTTGGGTTTCGATGTGAAAAAAGCTGATGTACTGAAGATTCTTAAAGATTATGACAGAGAAGCCACAGGAAAAATCACCTTTGAAGATTTTAATGAAGTTGGTGTGTATTTAAATGGTTTTTATAATAAGCAGTTGTTGG
>NW_008338999.1:5915996-5917510 GCF_000622305.1 Nannospalax galili
TTTCTCTTTTTTTCCCCCCTTGTTGGTTATTTGAGATGGGATCTCCCTGTAGCCCCAGCTGGCCTGGGGCTCCGAAAGTAGACCAGGCTGGCCTCCATCTCATGGAGATCCTACTGCCTCTGCCTCCAGAGTGCTGGAATTAAAGGCATTGGCCACCACGGTTGCCTTTTTTGATAGAGGGTCTCACCATGTAGACTTTATTGACCTTGAACTTACAGAACAGAGTGATATTCATTTAATAATAACTTGTTACATCTACTTCTGCTTTGGTAAATGCAAGCTAGTAAAATGAGGGCATTGACCGATTTAGGGAAAATTTCCTATCGCTCTTCCAAATACTCTTTTTGAAGTTTAGAAAGTCATTCCTTGGCCAGTTTGCATAAGTGATTTGAATTAAAGTAGACTAAAGAGACTTTTCTATTTGCTAGAAGTGAGCTTGTGGTAGATAAAACAAAGAGGAAAAAAAGAAGAGAACTCTGTGAAGAACAGAAACAAGAAATTAAAGATGCTTTTGAGCTATTCGATACAGACAAAGATGAAGCGATAGATTATCATGAATTAAAGGTGGCAATGAGAGCCTTGGGTTTCGATGTGAAAAAAGCTGATGTACTGAAGATTCTTAAAGATTATGACAGAGAAGCCACAGGAAAAATCACCTTTGAAGATGTTAATGAAGTTGTGACAGACTGGATATTGGAAAGAGATCCTCATGAAGAAATACTGAGGGCATTTAAGCTATTTGATGATGATGATTCAGGTAAAATAAGCTTGAGGAACTTGAGACGTGTTGCAAGAGAGTTGGGTGAAAATATGAGTGATGAAGAACTTCGGGCTATGATAGAAGAATTTGATAAAGATGGTGATGGAGAGATAAATCAAGAGGGATTCATTGCTATTATGACTGGCGACATATAAAGAATTATAAGGATAATCACCAAAAATGTTGCAGTTACCATTCAATAGTCTATTTTTTGTGCCTGGAGTCACATGAAACAACCACCACTTAGTCTTTTTTTCAGAAGGACCAAAACTAAGCATCCTTTGTATTTATATTTTACTACTGTTAATCTTCTTTGTATGAACGGTGTTGTTAGTATTAATAGTTAACTTTGCATTTATTATACAGGATTTATATAAAGTTTAAAAAAATCAAATCATGTAGCATTTATTCTTTGGAGTTTAGTATTAGTTACTGGTTTTTATTTTGGTACACATGTTTTTTAGACTTTCATTTATAAAATGTTTATTAGCATCTTAAAGTTGGGTTAATTTTGATTTCTAGTGTCTGTTAACACTTGGTAGAATAGTTCTAAGGTCTTTTCTCTTTGTACTTTCACCTGTTTTTAAAACAAAAATTTGAGAGTACAATGAGAGTATCATGTGACAGTTTTCCATCACATAAGGTTTCATCAGTTTCAAGTTTTGTATTTCATTTCAAGATGATTCAGTATGAGCCTAATTCTTTTCTAAGAGTTATGTCTTTTCCTTTGGAGGGAATAAGTATTGTGCATATA
>NW_008338999.1:5917569-5918701 GCF_000622305.1 Nannospalax galili
GAATATTTCCTCCTTAAACTAGTTGAGTACAATTTTAATCATCTAATTTCTTGACAAAGTAAAAATTTAAGCTTGGAATTTTGAAGTGTTAAGACAATGAGGAAAAGAAAAAATGGTAAGCTATAGAAAAGACTTAAGGCTATTTTTACCTATCTAAAGGAATAGTCCATGATTTAAGGAAATAGCAGAGATAGGCTTTAGTTATTGATGGGTCCTTCTTGAAGTTAGGGATAACCAAGTGATTTGGGAGATAAATCACAGAGAAAGGGTACCCATACCAAGTCTTCAGTGAACCAGTTCCTGATTATTTGGGTTGTCCTAAGAAGAAAGTTGAGTTTTCTTTGAACTTTTAGTTTAAAGTGGTCTTTTTCTAAGCTTTCAATAAAATTTAATACAATTTGAGGTACTTTAAATACTGGAGTATTTTATTGACTTACTGGCAGTGTAGCAGAAAATGAGAAGGGAGTAACAACAGTGGTGATGTTTCACACAGTTATCTAGAAAGCAAGTTAATCATTCAAGGTAAAACAATATTGAATAAAGAATCAGTGTTCACAGTGGTAGCATATTTAGAGCAACAAGTAGAAAGTGAAATTTCAAAAATTATGACCCCTATTGTTGAGTTGGCTTTGTGTCTTGATCTTGAACTGTATTTCCAAGAAAGTGAAGAATAAAACATAAAAATAAACTTAGGCTTGCTACTTTACTGGAACAGTAACCTAAGTGACTTTTTTCCTTCCACTTAAGAGGGGTCTCTTCAATGTTTTCAGTACAAATACACCCTCTTTTGGATGCCACTACTTGTGTGGATTAGGGAAGAGTGAGTGCCCTTCGTCATGTTTGTGGAAACTTCGTCTTGCAGAAGCATATAAATTATTCCTAGGTTTCTTCCAGTGTTTGTAAATTTGTAACTGTAGAGTTGAAAGGCCAATAAAATTGACGAGTTAGAGGGACAATATAAAGAAAGGAGGGAATTTTCTATAAAAAAGGAATAGACATTAATGCTGTTTATCTTTTTTTTCTTTTTTTAATTGTTTAATAACCACATACTTAGGAAGCATTTCATTACAATAGCATTGACATATTCAATAACAATTTCCAGAGCTAAGATGCATCTCTTTCAAAATTGGCT
>NW_008338999.1:5919279-5923480 GCF_000622305.1 Nannospalax galili
GTTGGTGTATGCATCTCTAATCTGTATGTATCTGATTATTACTACTCATAATCGGTTGCACTTGGATCCTTGGTGCCTGTGTATGTCTATAAAGTCATCAGGTAGATTTCAATGGTATTGCTTATCACCTCTACTAATTAACATGATGTAAATTTCCATGCTTCCTCCTCAAATACATTTTTTAAAATTTGTAGATTTAAAAAAATAATAATAACATGATTACACTGAAAAGCTTTGTATAGATTGGAGAATTTGGAAAGGGAATGGATGGCAAACTCACATTACAGCAACAGTGGCAAATTTCATATTGTTGAAGCTTGGTAGTACAGTTTTATCAGCAAATATTCAAAAATTATAGTAAGCATATAGAATTGCAAATTTTCACTCTACAACTACACGTTTTTAGTTTGAGAATTATATCAATTTAGTTATTATAGTACTTTCTTTTTCTTTCTTTTTAACTTCCCAGTGATTTCTTTATCTTAAGAAATTCAAATAGGTGTTTTACATTTTCTATAAGGCATAGGTGAAGGCATACTGGGAGTATAGAAGAGTAACAGAAAAATAATGGAAAACCTCTTGGCACCTGGAAATAGGAGAAGTACAGTGTCAAAGCCTGGATGCCCAGGACCACGTGAGGTATATAGATGGCCCTCAGGGGAAGTGGGAAGTCCATTCTAGAGAATCAGTCCTCCCAAGACCAGAATGTGCAAATGACAGACACCACCCCTGTTCCCAGCATAAGCCCAATATAGAGGCAAAACCACTGCCATATACAACCTGGAACCTCAGAGGAGGCAGCTGTGGGGAATGCAACCACTCAGCAAAGGCTAAAACTGGTGTCCAACATCAGCACGTCCTCCACCCTGCAATCTGCTCCACCATCAGCCCACCAGCAAAGGAATGTGGAATTGTGGCTCATGGTTGGAGACCACAGCTCTAGCTCACAGATGGGAACTACAGTTCTGCTCATGGGAGAAGCCTTAGCTCAGGCTCACAGGAGGGGAAGGTGGTCAGTTTCTTATCTAGTTAATCATCCATATACCATATGGCCAGTTGGAAGTTTATGTGAAAATCAAGTGTACTACCATTCATAAGAAATGACCATCTTGCTGTAGTTTTCAACTTCTGTGTGTAAGCACTGTTTTCCTTGTTTAGTAGATAATGAAAGAGAGGCCAGAAATCCCACTTGAGGTGAAAATGACATCATAGTGCACATATCTCATGTCTTATCCTCCATTTGAGAACTTATATGGCTAAATACAAGCAAAGGTTTCACATTAGAGAGGTAAGTTTAATTCTTTTCATTTTAAAACTCTTGGGTGGCTCAACAATTAAAAGCACTGGCTGCTCTTACAGAGGACCCAAGTTCAGGGTTTGGCTCCCAGCACCTACAAAGGGTTATCCGAAACTCCAGTTCCAGGGGATCTAATATGTCTTCTGGTCCACAGGCATTGCATGACATAGGTGCACTTGCATGCATGTAAGTGAAACACTCATATATAAGAAGTAAAATAAAAATAAAAACTTTTGTGTATATATGTCTACAAAACAAATCAAGATTAAAAATTTTAGCTGACTATCTTTGAGCTTGTTCACATGTTGGGGAGTAAAGAAAACATAGTTTTTAAGTTCTACATAAAATTATGTCTTAGGTTATATTTTTATCAGAATTGCTTTCTTGGGTGGTTTTAGTAGTTCCACTATTTAGCATTAGCAACCTCTCTTCATACTGCAAACAGCTTAACTCAAGTGAATTTATGGTATTTAAATCACATCAGATGAACTGGCTTTTTGAAAAATATCTCATGTTAGATTAAAACAGGAATACTAACTTTAGGCTATTTACCAGAAATGTTCTATGCTGATTTGTTACTTTTTAAATATGTTAGAAATGAAAAGAAGGTAAAGAAGGATAAGCTAGGTTTACCTGTTATTTTTATCAAAACAATCTGGCTAAAAGTATTTTTATTTTAAAAAAGGGCAACATCTCTTCTTGCTTATAATATATACTATGTCTCACTCTCCCCTAGCAGCCCCATAACATAAAGGAGGAGAGGACTTTTAAGTCTAATGCATAAGGTATAAAGAAAAAAATATCCAATAGGAATTTTTAGAGTAGAAGTAGCCTAGGGTTGGGGACAAAGCTCAGTGATACAGCACTTCCTGGCCTGTACAAGGCTCTGGGTTCCATCTCTAGTACCACAAATGAACAAAAAAGATAATTTAGTTTATATGCCTGGTATAGTGGTACTTGGAAGGCTAAGCCAAGAAAACTGTGGTGATTTGGGGACTACTTTGGGCTTCATAGTGAGTTCAAAGCCAACCTGTGATAGATAGCAAAACTCTTACCTCAAAAAAACAAAAGTTTGGAAATGGGGAGATGGTTTAGCAGTTTAAGAGCATATACTGCTCTTGCAGAGGACCAGCATTCAGCTCTCAGCACCCATGTTGGGCAGGTGACAACTGCCTATAACTCCAGCTCCAGGGCATCTGACACCCTCTTCTGGCCTCCACAGGCACCTACATTCATGGGTGCATACCCACACACAGACACATAAAATTAGAAATTAAATATAAAAAGTTCAAATCCTTTCCATACAGTCTTCCATCTATGCACTTGGGCCTATGACACTTCTACTTGCTTTAGAGTTGACCCTTTGTGGGAAAGAGAAAGAGTAGGTGAATAGGCCAGAGTCACTGAAGACATCTGTTATTCAGAAATGATCATTACTACCCAGGCATGCACTGATAGTGCACATCACTAATCTCAGCACTCAGAAGGTTGAGGTAGGAGGATTATGATTTTGAGAGCAACTTGGGCTACATAGGCTGACTCTGTCTCAAATTTACATGTACACATACATATATGTATGTACATATATGCATATATACATAGCATGAAAGAATAAAGGGGATGGCAAGAGGAGAGGAAGAGGTCTAAAAGGAGTGGGAGACAAGAACAAGAAGGGTAATGGGATGTATATGTCATGAAAGCAGAAGGAGGAGCTGTTTGGGAGTAGAAAGGGGACCAACTAAGGGGAGGTGGAGGGCAGTGAGGCGACAATTAAGAGCAAAGGATAGTGACGTTACTGTGTGTATGAAAATGTCACAGTGGAATCCACTTCTTTGTACACTAACAAAAAAATAAATAAAAACTAACAAATAATATGATTATATTTACATCTCCCTGATCATGTTAATGCACGTAAAGCTTCCCTGAGACTTCAAAATCATTTTGCAGATTCCTCCACATAAAAAGATTGAGGCTTAGAGTGATGAAAATATCTTGGGACTACTTAAAGGTAAATGTTTTACAACACTGAATGTACTAATCACCATTGAACGGCATACTTTTAAACAGCTAATGATTAATTTTGCTTTGTGAACATGATCTCAGAAAGTAAGAAAATTTCAAAAAGATGAAGAAGGGCTGATGTGACTACCATTGCTTCCCAAAGGGTAGAGACTGGCATCTGGTCTTGAAAAGAGTTGAAGACCTGAATTAAAACACCAAGGCAAAAACTGGCAGAGGTGGCCATAACCAGTGTTTTTCAAACACTGACTACAGCCACAAGAACAGCTATATTTTAGCAGCCATGAACCAGTGCAGATGTACACACAGGAAGAAAACAAAAGTTCACAAAACAATACCAACCCTTCCCTAGCATAATACCGTCTGATTTTCCATTTGATTCTACCCTATCCTTTGTCTGCCTGCCATTTTATTTTTGTAAAATGATAGTCATAATTTATTAAATTCCTATTTTATCACTGTGAATTAAAATAAATTTTCTCTTAGGGAAGCATCTGTTTCACTATAAATTAGATGGTGGGGGACAGGGATACAGCTCAGTGGTAAAGTGTAAGCCCAGGCCCTGGGTTCGAGCAGGGGGAGAGATTAGATGATGGGCTACTTACTACAAACCCACCAAAAATGGTGATAAGGTAGCATGGAAAGAAGCAGAAGGGAGAGGCTGGGGATGTCGTAGAGTGCTACAATGCCTTGGATTCCACTGGAGGAGGGGGGAGGGGGAAGGGGAGATTAAAGAAGAGAAGAAAGAAAAAAGAGAAGAGACGAGAAGAGACTAGACAAGAAGAGAAGAGAAGAGAAGAGAAGAGAAGAGAAGAGAAGAGAAGAGAAGAGAAGAGAAGAGAAGAGAAGAGAAGAGAAGAGAAGAGGATGGGAGGGGAGGGGAGG
>NW_008338999.1:5923516-5933875 GCF_000622305.1 Nannospalax galili
AGGGAAGGGAAGGGAAGGGAAGGGAAGGGAAGGGAAGAGGCAGAGGAAGAGTACACTGCTCCTTACCCATTCAGGATCAGTTGCCCAACCATCTGTCCAAAGTGCTGTGAAAGGATTTTCAGCTCCAACTGAAAACGTCCCTTTTAACTTTGATATCCTAAAATTTTGAGGCTATGCCTGGGATTCTCTTAGTGTGCTACAAATCCAGCATGCAAATTGTTGGGTGAAAAAAGCTGGTTGTAGTAGCTCACACCTGAATCTCAGCACCTGGGAGGCTGAGACAGGAGGATTTATACACATTTGAGGTCTGCGTACGTCTACATAGTGAGTTCGAGGATGACCTGACTGCAGAGTGAGACCTTGTCTCAAAAAACAAAAACAAAAACCAACAAACCAACAACAGGAAGGCTGGGGGGGAGGGGGCGGGGGGGGAATAGGTAGATCTGGAATTTAGTTGTGATCTTTCACTAAGGCTTTAATTAATTCATATTTAAATTTTAGTATGACCCATGGTAGAAATGATTAAGTTTTAGAAGACCCAATACTACTTTTATTTCCAAGGCAAAAACAGAGGTTGCACCTCACTTGGCTGTGGACAGAAATCAATCTATTGGCTGGGCATTGTGACACATCTGTAATCCTAACAGTTGGAAGGCTGAAGCAAGACAATCACGAGTTTGAAGATGGCCAGAGCTACACAGCCAGAACCTGTTTCAAAAATGAAACAGGGCAGGGAGAAAAGAGAGAGAGAGAGAGAGAGAGAGAGAGAGAGAGAGAGAGAGTCTGAGGTCTCTTCAGCATCCACTGTCCATGCTTGACTACTTACAGCTCAGCAGAGAGCCAAGACCTTTTGAATTTCTATGGAAAGGCAATGAAAGTTCATGTTATAATTTTAAACCCAAACAGCCAAGTAATCCTACTATCAACAGGAGGCCAAGGTCTTTCACTTCATACTTTTAGCAAGCCAGGGGAGAGAATTAAAGGGACTTTTACTGGCTTTCTGACCATTCTAGGCCAGAAAGCATCCAATCTTTTAACTAAATACAAGTTGTTAAAAATAAATCACTGTTTAAGCAAAATGGGGCACATTAAGTTCCATGGCGAGTGGCACAATTTTGAAACCAGCCACCTGGTTTGGGCACATCCTAAGAAACACAGTAAGTAAATACTCTGTTGAAACTCCATGGTGTCTACTGAATATATTTTAATGTTCACACACATTCTCTTTCATTTCAGACACAAACTAAATGAATATATAAATAAGTCACTAAATATATTAAGAAAATACTGTTTTAAAGACACTCTAGTGTCTAGAAATGGATCCATGAATAGATGGATGTCTGGTTTACAACAAAGCTGGACCTGCAGATAAGTGGAGAGATAGTAAGTACTCTTTTCAAAAATGTTCCTGGACCTGTTAAATGTCCATACGAGAAAAAATACAACCAACCTCGACATCTTTTCACACACACACACACACACACACACACACATGAATACACACACAAATATATTCTAGTTAGATTACAGATATAAATGTGAAGGGTGACAACAACAAAGTTTCTAGAAGATGAAATAAGAAATTTTATTCATCAGAAGCACCAAGAAAGGGCTGGAAGTTATAGCTCAGTGGCAAAACACTTGCATATACCATATTCAAGGCCCCAGGTCCCATCCCCTGCACTGCAAATGAAATAAACTAATGAAACAGAAGCAACCTGAAGTTTCCTAGAAAAAGAAAAAGAAACACTATAAGATAGTGAAGAGACCAACCACAGACAGGCGATGTCAAGGATTATACAGAGAATGCCTATAAAAATCACTATGAAACAGGCAGGCAACCTAATTGAAATCAGACAAGAGTCAAGAAAGACACTACACACAAAAAATGTGCAAATGACCAGCAACTGAGTGAAAATGAATGTTCAACCTCATTATGAAGTCAGGGAAGTGCAGATTAAAAATATAAAGAAGGGCTGGAGAGATGGCCCAGTGGTTAATAGTGCTTGCAGCTCTTCTAGGAGACCCAAGTTCAGTTCCTAGTAGCCACATAGGTTCAACAACTGCCTGTAACTTTAGCTCTGGGGGATCTGATGCTGTCTTCTGGCTTCCACAGGCACCCACATTCATGTGGTATACATTCATACCCAAGTAAAAAAATGAAAAATAAATCTTTAAAACTACAAAGTGAGATGGACATCGTGGCCCACACCTTTAATCCCAGCACTCAGGAGTCAGGAGGCAGAAGCAGGTGGATCTCTGTGAGATGGAGGCCAGCCTGGTCTACACAGCGAGTTTCAGGCCAGCTGGGGCTATAGGGAGATCCTGTATCAAAAAAGAGGAAAAACAAGGAGTTGGAGAGGTGGCTCAGCACTTAAGAGCACTGGCTGTTCTGATGCAGATTTGATTACCAGTACCCATATGGCAACTAACAACTATCTGTAACTCCAGTTCCAGAGGAATCCAATGTCCTCTTCTGACATCTGAGGGCATTGCATGACATGGGTGCACTAACATACATGCAAGCAATACATTCATACACATGAAATAAAAATAGTAAATAAAATAAGAATTTTAAAAGACAAGAACCAAACAACAAACCTTCCTACAAAGTGTTGCAACACACCCACTGAGCAAAATATACAAAATTTTTCAATGTTTTGTTTATTTGCATTTTACATGCGGGAAGGTAAGTGCACCCATGTCGTGCAATGCCCTCAGAGATCAGAAGAGAGCGTTGGATCCCCTGGAACTGGCCTAACAGACGGGTGCTAGCCACCATGTAGGTGCTGGGAATCGAACCTGGGTACTCTGCAAGAGCAGTCAGTGCTCTTAACTGCTGAGCCATCTCTACAGCCCCAAAATACACAAAACTTAAAAGACTAACAATAAGTTTTAGAAAATAAGTTATATAAACAAAAATGCTGGTGGGAATTAAAATTAGTGTATCACTTTGCAGTGCCACTAAAAGTGAACATAGCACTGCCAAATGATGTAGCAATCATACTGAAAGATACAAACAAGAGAATCAACAGCAAAAGTATTTGTAAAAGTCCCAAATAAGCTATGTGTGAAGAGTAATTCATATATATGTATATATGACATTAATACAGTGCAATGAAAATATACAAACTACATATATAGATATCCACATGGACACATCTCACAAATATATTGTTGAATTAAAGAGGTCACAAAAGAATAAATATAGGACATTTCCATGAATAAAAAGGTCAAAAGCAAACTGAATCTAATTCTAGTGACAGAAGTCAGGATAGTAGTTATATTTAGAGAAAAAGGAAAGGGTAAAAAATATCTCAGAAAGTTATAGGTAAAGTTGCCACATAAAATACAAGGTTCTCAGCTCAATTTGAATCTGAAACAAGTAACCCTTTAGTATAAATAGGTCCCATGCAATATTCAGGACATGCATTTTTCCCTCCTGAAAAACGGCAAGCCTAGTCAAGGTGGCCGCTACTGGAACACTGTCTGTGTCCTACTTCATGTTCATTTCACCATCACCCATTGCGTTCTTCTGCACGTGTGTTATGCTTCCCAACAAAAAGTTTTTAAAAAGCAAAGCACACTCAGTACAATGTTGTAGACTTTAAAATACCTCATCCAAACTCTCCATCATTCCTACTCTTAATCACTGTGTGGAAGAGCCAAGGCTCTTCTGCAGGCAGTAGGCATCAGTAATCAGAAACCTAGCTGTGCTGTAGCTCTGCCTATATTTTTTTTAATTAAAATTATTATTACACAGCATGCTTCTCTACTTCTGGAATCCTCTTTCATGCCCTCCTTGGAGACTTTCTTATTCGAGTGACTGACTTATCTTACCAAAGAGCAATTCTATGCTTCAGAGACCAACCTCTAATCATGAACCAAGAAATGAAAGGCACACATCAGTGTTCAAGGTTGGACTGACCAACCAATGTGTAGGGTTAGAATCTACCTCGGGTTGTGAAGCTACATATAAAACTGGTACTTCAGGGACAGCAACTTAAATACAGACACTTTGGAATTCGTAGTCAGTTCAATGTACTGAATGCTTTGTAAACTTATTACAGGTTTACAGATACCTTCAGTGGCTCCACATCAACTTTTCAGCAGTTTATTAGTTTGTCCTAAAAACACAGCTGGCAAACCCAAGTAAAGGGCACTAACTCCCACCAACAAAAACCCGAATCGTCTTCCTATTGTTCTTTAAAGTGTGATTACCAAAAGTTCTCTAATGTTCCAGGGGTTTTGTGGTTTGATTTTTGTACTTTCATCTCGCCCTCCAATACCATGGAAGGTGATTAAAGCACAGGACCTGGCACACACTAAACACTCAACGGTTATTTTTACCATCACTGTCACTGGCTACCTTGGAATGCCCTACTTAGGTATATAATCTAGGAAAAGCATCCAGATGCAATGGAGAGACAGGGGAGAGGGAATATAAAATTTCCTTTCAGGTGTATTCAACGCACATAAGTAGAGGGCAGGAACTCATATGTAGGCTCTAGGGAGGTGGCCATGCCCCCATCCTATCTGAATCCCAGGATCTGGCCAGGACCTCTGACCTCGGACAGCCCGGCTACTCACATTGCGTTTAAAGCTGTTGCCGGGCAGAAGTGGCAAGGTCATGCCTGTCAGCGTCTGAGGATCGAGGGTCTGACAGAGGAGAGGTGGGCAGGCAACTGCCTCCACAGCCGCTCGTTTGATCCCTGCATTGCCTGGAGAATGGAGGTAGCGTCATGGAGAGAGGAGAGGCTGGGATAGGCTGGGAAGGGCATGGGGCATGGGAGCGGGGGCCGAGGCCTGAGAGGGGCGGGACTAGGGCGGGGCTCCGTGAGCCTGACCTCACGAGAGGGGCGGGGCCAACCCCGGAGGACCCCCTTCTCCGCGCGTTCTCTCGGCCCCGCCCACCCGAACCCTCAGCCTCCCAAGTGGAGGAGGACTAAGCCGCTTCCCGCCCCCGCAGCTTTCTGTTTCGCGTTCTTTCCTCGAGCTCAAATTCTTCCAAGCACGTCAACTCTTTGAATTCTTGCTATAGCATTGTTCTGCCATTTTGTTGTAAAATTTAGTGAAAATGTGGAGGAAAGTACAGAACTATGACGCCCATAAGCCTGCAGCGTGGGAGCATAAGTGTTTTACTGTGTTGCGTCAGCTTTTTATTTTGTAATTCAAACGTTCGAGATGAATCTAAAGCCACAGATACCCTACTGGAAAACCCAGCAGTAGGTTGACATTCTAAGGCCCATTCTGAAATGGTCAGGTGGCACAAAATGCGACCCCTGAACCAGGCATGGTGACTCATGCCTGTAATTCTAGCACGCAGGAAGCAAAGATGAGAGGATGGGGTGAACAACTGATCTTGCCTCCAGAGCCAGCCTTGAAATTGAAACTGCAGTTGTTAACTTTGCCTGCTTCCAGAAACTAGCTTACCGCCCCGCCCTCCCTTCAGGCAGTCAAACTCCTTAGCTAGGTCTTAGAGCCTTTGTCAGGGGTGTAGGAGGTGGCGGGGGGCACTTCTCTTTGTCATCTTCCATCCCCTCTTTGTGCCTGCTCTGCTCCAGCTCAAAGAAACCTCTAGCTGTTTCCACCAGGCCCTGAGGTTTCTCCCTTCTGGTATTTTTGCAATGAACAGTATCTTCTAGAAACATCCTTCCTTTCGATGTTTCATCTGCGTAACCCCTTACCCCTTCTTGTCTTCTAGGCCTTGATTGAGAGAGAGAGAGAGAGAGAGAGAGAGAGAGAGAGAGAGAGAGAGATTTGCAGATTTGCCATTTCTGAGATGAATGTATGTGCCTTGGGCGCCCTCGCTACCCCTCCCCCATCCGTGTTAGGCACAACACATACTTCCTCCTCCTACTTGTAAGCATGCATGCGTTTACTTGACTTTTCTTTAAACGCCTAAAAATTCTTCCAAGACAGGTATTGTTCTTCAATAGTCTCCATCTTTGTTTTCTGTATTTATAAATTTTACATTTTTACCTGCTCCCCCCGCCCCCTTTTGTATTGGAGATCAACCGCTGGGCATGTACTCTACCACCGAATTACACCCCCAGTCCCTGCTACCTGCTCTTTACACTTTTAGTTTTGAGGTTGACACATCTTGACACATGCAGATAAGTGTTCATTCATCTAAGCACATTCTGTGACTGATTAGAACAAAATTTGTTTATCCATCTGCTGTCATCTACTGATGACAATTAAGTTGTTTTCAATTTTTTCAGTAATTAGCAACAATACTTCTAGGTAGACCTCTTCCCCCTTTGTTTTTGTTTTGGATGGTTTTCTTTTGAGACAGGGTCATACAGTGTAGCTCAAGCTGGATTCAAACTGGCAAAATGGTAGTGCTCCTGCCCCAGCCTGCTGAGTGCTGGGATAACAGGTGCATGTCACCGCACCCAGCTTCTCCTAAATGTTTTTAAAAGTATTTTCAAATACTTCTTTTTTGTTACTTTCTAAAATTAAATCGTTTCAAAGTAACAGAAAACCTGCAATAATGGTAGCTTTGCCTGGTGGCACAGGTCTGTAATGCCAGCTATTTAGAAGGCTGAGGCAAGAGGATCACAAGTTCATGTGTGAGTTCAAGGCCAGCCTAGGCTATCTATCGAGACCTATGTCAAAATAAAATAATAAATAATATAAATATAAAATAATCTGAAAATGAAAATGTAAAAAGCCAGCTGGGAAAGTAGTTTACTAGTACAGCGCTTGCCTAGTACTCACACAACCCCAGGTTCACTCCTCATCCACTCCACTTCTGATCACGCCTCACCACTACCATTAAAAAAAAAGTACAGCTAACTCCCACTTTATGCTTCATCCAGATTTCTCAAGTGTTTTATCTCCTACCACCTTTGTTTTATCATTCTATGTGGAGGCTTCTATTGTAAACTTTCAGGAATTACGCCCCTTTATTTCTGAGCTAGTAACTTTCTATTACTGTGATAAAACACCAAACAAAGCCTTGAGAGAAACCATCCTTGAGAGAAACCAAGGCAGGAACTTAGGCAGGGCAGGGACCTGGAGGCAGGAGCTGAATCACAGACCAGGCAGGAACATTGCTTATTTACTGTCTTGCTCCGTGGCACAGTGCTCAGACTGCTTTCTTATACAACCTAGGACCACCTGCCCAGGGATGGCATCACCGAGAATGGGCTGGACCCTCCCATATCAATTAACAATTAAGAAAATGCCTCAAAGATATGGTCACCAGCCATTCCAGTGGAAGCAATGTCTCACTTGAGATTCCCTCTCCCCAGGTGTGTCCAGTTGACAACTGAAGCTACCCAGCACAGTGCCTAAGTACTTTAGTGTTATCTCCTAAGAACAATGATGTCCTGTTACATAATTGAACTACTGTACTCAGAAATAAGAAAATTATTATGAAAACTGTTTTCTCACCTAAAAAATCTGAATTTCCTCCATTTTTACAATAATGTCCTTTTGTCCAGAATCTGAGCCAGCATCATACATGTTTCTTAGTTTTCATGTTTCTCTATTCTCCTTTAATCTGGTATCGCTCTGTTCTCTCTCTCTCTCTCTCTCTCTCTCTCTCTCTCTCTCTCTCTCTCTCTCTCTCTCTCTCTCTCTCTCTCTCTCTCTCTCTCTCTCTCTCTCTCTCTCTCTCTCTCTCTCTCTCTCTCTCTCTCTCTCTCTCTCTCTCTCTCTCTCAAATGTTTCCTCAAGAAAAGATTCAGGTTATGTCTTGGGACATAAATGCCACAACAGGAAAACTGTGTCCCCTTAATTCAGCAAAGGAGCAAGCACATGATGCTATATTTTTATCATCAATGATGATGTTCATTTGATCCTTGGGTTAAGGTAAAGTGTACCAAGTTTCTGTCAATAGGCAGAAAACAGATATAGATACACTAAAAAGAAATATATTATAAACCAGGAGTTTACACTGATACCTCTACCTTCAATCAGCACAGTAGAGTAACTGCTCATCTTCCCCCTATTTTTGTACATGTATGTGTATGGTGTATGTGTGTAGTATGTCCACATGTGTGTTGGCATACGTACGCATATGGCTGTATATGCACATCTGTGTGCATGTGTGTGGTGCATGATCTGTCTACCTGAGTGGTTCTCCACTTTATTTTCTGAAACAGGGTCTCTCAACTAAACCTAGAGCTCACCATCTAGGCTAGTCTAGCTAGCCAACTTGCCCTGGGGATGCCCTGTCTCTGCCTCCGGAAGGTTATGTACAGGTTCCACTCAGCTGTGTGATTGGATGCCTGGGATGCAAACTCCTGTCCTCAGGCTTTTGTAGCTTCAAGTACTTTATCTGCTGAGCCATGTCTCAGCCTGTATGGTCCCCTTTCTGCATCTCAAACTTTAGATTCTAATGAACTTCAAAACATTTACTTGCTCCTTTAATACAACAAAGCCTCAAAAGCAGTTTCATGCCATCCAGCTAGGTGGTGGGTAACTGGGTACTTATCGTACAGGAGTTCCTCTGTTCCTTCCTAGCACCATTAGGGGGAAAACATGTAGCTTAGGCCTCTGGGAAAACTAAACCAACTATGAGGCTTCACTATTTCTTTACAGCTTTTTGCTCCTTTAGTGTTAATGTATACAGTCAAAATACCATGCTCAAGAATTACTTAGGTTTGTTGCCACTCTCTCTGTTTTGGGTGCTTATGTTAACCATTTCAAAACCAGTTTGGATCATTCACCTATGTATATACCACATTATTTATTCTTTGTCTAATGTGATATAATTTGTATTTGTCCTGTTTACATTTGGTTAATTTGATAAATGGTTTGTGTATTTTTCTTACTTTTTTAGAGAACCAGAACTTTGATTCATTAATTCATTTCTGTTTCAAATGTTTATTACTTTTCTGCTTTTCCACTCATTATTTTCTTCCCTGTGGTTTCTTTTGGCATGTTTAGTTTCTTTACCTTAAAAGTTAATACAGTTCGGAGAGGGTGGTTTCTGACCTCCATCTGTGTAGTGGCTGGGATCTCAGCAGACTGCCAGAGAGTGCCCGTTTCTGCATCCCTCTGGCACAGGGGCTGAGAACTCAGGGGACTGCCTGAGAGCACCCAGATCCTGACTCCACGTGGTCATGAGCTTCCTCTAATTGTGCCATACCCAACCCCCTAACTGGGATTGTGTGATACCCCCTCCCAAGGCCCCTGGGCAGACCTGGCTTTGGTAAGATAGGGCTGAGATCTTAGCAGACAGCCTGAGAGGGTGGGTTCTGACCTCCATCTGTGTAGTGGCTGGGATCTCAGCAGACCATCAGAGCATGCCTGTTCTGGCCTCCCTCTGGCATAGGAGCTGAGAGCTCAGCAGACTGACTGAAAGTCTCAAAATCAGTTCCCCCTCTTAGGGATCTTCCCAAATTTTGCTCTGAATTCCCACTAGGAGGGGTCCAAACCTTAGAAGGAAGCCTGAGTGTACCTAACTGGAACCTGACTTGGCCCTCTGTAGGTGCTCCTGAGTAGCTGATCTGAAGCCATCAGTTCCCTCCAAAATAAAAACTGAGAGAACCTGAAACCTGGACCAACCAGTTTTATATAACCAATAAGAAAATGTCCAAGGCACACCAATAGTACAAACTTAACTTAATACTTAATACTTCAACTTAATTCTCATATCAGAATCACAGACAACAAAAGAAACTCACATGCCAAAATCACAATAAAAGAATAATAAAATGGAAAGCCAAAACACCATGTGCCCACCAAACTCCACCTGTACTGTAGAAGAGTTCTACAAGGAGAAACCCCTAGAGATAACCCAGGACACAGAATCTTAAAAACGATCATAAACATGATCAAGGAATTCAATGAATTTAAAGAACACACGAAAAAACAACTGAAAGAAGATAAGAATAAACTTCTGCATGAATTCAGAAGAGATAGAAACATTGAAGAAAACTCAGGCAGAAATAAAGAAGGAAGTGAAAAACTCAATAAGGCAACTTGAAACAACAGGAGAAAGCCTCACACTAGAATGAATGGAATGGAAAACAGAATATCAACAGTGCAGGATAAAGTTGAAGAATTGGACCACTCAAGCAAAGATAATGAAAAATTTAAAAAAAAAAACAGAAATGGAATATACACGAGATGTGGGACACCATGAAAAGACCAAATCTGTGTATCACAGGAATAGAGGAAGGAGAAGAATTTCAGGTTAAGGGTATTAAACAGGATTGTAGAATAAAATTTCCCCAAATTAAGGAAAGACATCCCCATACAAATGCAGGAAGCACATAGAACACCAAATAGACAGGATCAGAAAAGAAACTCCCCATGACATATCATAGTAAAAGCACTAAATGTACAAAACAAAGAGAGAATACTGAAAGCAGCAAAAGAAAAACAAGTCACATACAAAGG
>NW_008338999.1:5934417-5954206 GCF_000622305.1 Nannospalax galili
CAAGAAACTCATCTCACTTTCAAGGACAGACACTATCTCAAAGTGAAAGGATGGAACAAAATATACCAAGCAAATGGCACTAAGAAAAAAGCAGGCGTAGCAATCCTAATATCGGACAAAATAGACTTTAAACTGAAACTAACCAGAAAAGACAAAGAGGGCTTTTTCATTTTGATCAAAGGAACAATCAATCAAGAAGATATTACAATCATGAACATATATTCACCAAACTCTGGTGCATCCAACTTCATAAAAACAATACTACAGGACTTTAAGACACAGATTAAGCCCAACTCAACAATAGTAGGGGACTTCAGTACCCCACTGTCTCCTTTAAACAGGTCAACTGGACAAAGAACAAACAGAGAGATGTCTGAATTTAATGATACCATACATCAAATGGACCTAACAGACATCTTTTGAATATTCCACCAAAGCACCAAAGAATACACTTTCTACTCAGCACCCCATGGAACTTTTTCAAAAATTGACCACATACTGGGCCACAAAATAAACCACAACAAATACAAAAATATTGAAATAATTCTATGCATTCTATCAGACCACAATGCAATAAAGCTGAAAATCAACACTGGACGAAGCCCTAGTCACTACAGCAACTCATAGCAATTAAACAACACACTCTTTAACAATGAGTGGGTCAAAGGAGTAATTAAGAAAGAAATAAAAGAATTCCTGGAATTCAACGAAAAGGACACTGCAACACGACACAACCTCTGGTACACTTTAAAAGCAGTCCTAAGAGGGAAGTTTATAGCTCTAAGTACCTACATTAAAAAATTCGAGGGGCTGGAGAGCTGGCTCAGCAGTTAAGAACATTGCTCTTGCAAAGGACCCAGGTTCGATTCCCAACACTCACATGGTGGCTATGAACCATCCTTAACTACAGTTCCAGGGGAATCCAAAGCCCTCTTCTGACCTCCACAGCATTGCACAACATGGGTGCACTCACATACATGTAAGCAATACACTCGTACACATAAAATAAAAATTAAAAATATAATATTTTTTAAAATTAGAAAGAGCCCAAATAAATGACCTAACACAAAAAAAACACTGGGACACATTAAAAGCAGTCCTAAGAGGGAAGTTTATAGCTCTAAGTGCCTACATTAAAAAATTGGAAAGAACCCAAATAAATGACCTAACACTGTAACTCAAGGCATTGGAAAGGCAAGGACAAATGAAAGCAAAACCCAGCAGAAGAGAAGAAATAACAAAAATCAGAGCAGAAATTAATGAAATAGAAACAAAGAAAACAATACAAAGAATCAATGAATCTAAGAACTAGTTCTTTGAAAAGCTAAACAAGATTGACCCCATAGCCCAGTTAGCCAAAGAAAGAAAGAAAAAACAAATCCAAATCAGCAAAATCAGAGATAAAAGGGGAAACATCACAAGAGACACCTGGAAGATCCAGACCATTATAATGGAATATTATAAAAACCTATACACTACTAAATTTGAAAATCTAAAAGAAATGGATGGATATCAAAAATCATAGGAACCACCAAAGTTAAACCAAAAAGAGAACAACAGTTTAAACAGACCCATACCATAAAAGGAAATTGAAACAGTAATACAAAGCCTCCCAACTAAAAAAAGCCCAGGTCCAGATGGATTTATATCAGAATTCTACCAGACATTTAAAGACCTCCAACCAATACTACTTAAATTATTCAAAATGACAGGAGCAGAGGGAGCACTCCCAAATTCATTCTATGATACAGTGGTATCAGTTCTTCCAAACAAGATGAAGTCCCCCTGGCCTGGTCACCTCTGAAAGGTCCTGTGACGGTTGACATTGTCAATTTGACAGGATCTAGAATCACCGAAGAGATAAGACTCTGGATATCTATGAAGGTCTGAGAACCCAAGGAGTCACTGGCAAAAATCCCAAAGTCAGCGAACCTCGAGCTATGGCATCCAAGGGCAGGAAAAGAAGGATGTCCTAGCAACAAGAAAGATAGTGCAGTTTTCATCTGCCTTTTTGGTCTTTCAGACTCTAGGCCAATTGCATAGTGGCCCTCGCACAGTAAGGATGGATCTTCCCCACTCAGCCTACTGACTCACACAGACACAGTCCTCTTAGACTCCCATCCTCTCTCTGGTCAGGTTCACACCTGAAATTAACCCTCACAACCATGAAAGCTTTAAGTATGATTGTCTAACAAGATAATGGGGACCATATAATGGATCGTTAGAATATTTACTCACATTATAACTAATGAAAATGGGGAAGTAGAGACATGGGAATCCCTGAAGCTTACTTAGCAACCAGAGTAACCTACTAGGTAAGCTCCAATCAGTGAAAGACTCTGATTTAAAAAAAAAAAAAAAAAAGAAACTTTCCCATTTAAATGGCCTCACTGCTATGCTGAGGATGTGACAGAGATCATGTCACATGATCATGGAAGTTATCTGAGAGAGAAATGAGTTGCTTAGAGATGCTCAAGCACTGTCCCAAGCTAGTAAGTTGCTAGGCTGGGACTCCAGCTCTGATCTGGTTCTGGAGTCTGGCTAAATACCATGTTGTATTGTATCCATTGGAAGGCCCAACATACCTAGAGTCTGGCTAAAGGCTGTGTTGTACTGGATCCATTGGCAGGCTCACCATGCCTCTAGAGAGGAAGCACCTGGAGGCTAAGGCACCTCACCCTCCCTTGTAGCCCAGTGCTTGCCCAGGAGTGACTCAGAACCAACTCTTCAAGAATGCTAAGTATGGAACTGAGAAGAACAATCCTTCCTGAGTCTAGAATCTATGTTCACTGGCCCCCTGTTCTCCTCCTGGGACACCTACTCTTAAATCCCTGTGGGGTAAGGGATGGGATTACCACCTTGCATTTTTGTACCAGAAGTAGGGAGCCTGGGGGATGAAAGGTAAGCTACTTATTTATTACAGGAGTGAGGGCACAGACAATAAAGATAGATTGATCACCCCAGACTTTGTTCATGAATATTTAAATATCACTGATTCGTCTTGTCACTGTAATTACAATTTCTCCCGGCTGCATCTCCAACAACCACAGTTTATGGTAAAGAATGGCCCACTGTATTTCACTTGTCCCTCTGCAGATGTGCGAGGCTGCCAACCGTGTAATGTCCTCTGCATTTCATACATTCTCTTCAGCTGCTGAAGGTTTAAGTCATCCACAATGACCTACGTTTTTTCATTATCCTCATGTCAAACTGCGCTCGTGCCTGGGCATAAATTGTCCTTCTCCTTATAGACTCGCATGCCTGTGCCTCCACTTCCTCTTTAAAATGATATTTTACTCTCTACACTGTCTCCCCACCACAGGCCGCTAACCAAATGTTCCCCCTTCCTGAATACAGGCCCCTGTACCCACATAAATTCTCACCTCCTCTGATTGCTCTGAAGGGTTTAAAGGCTCTGTGGGGAGTGGATCTGGGGTCTGTTCACTGACTGACTGACTCATGGGTGGAAGATTTACAAAAAGCATTGAGGACCTGGGGGGCAGGAGTTGGGGGAGGCTCCATCGAAGAAACTATATATATATATTAATATAAAAGAAGTCCTATAGAGTCTAGTTTGTGTCCCCAAATGTCCTTCAGTGCAGGTCCCTCCACTGGAGCCTGGTTAATTTACCATGAGCCACATCCTTGAAAGAAACTGACTCTCCCCCTCTCAGCAGCCATCAGTTGCCAATAGTTCCTCAGGTAAGGTAGGGGTTTCTTATTCACTTCCCCATGTCTATGCTAGGATTTTGTCAGGTTAGAGCTTGCATGAGACTGTGTCCCCAAATGTCCTTCAGTGCAGGTCCCTCCACTGGAGCCTGGTTAATTTACCATGAGCCACATCCTTGAAAGAAACTGACTCTCCCCCTCTCAGCAGCCATCAGTTGCCAATAGTTCCTCAGGTAAGGTAGGGGTTTCTTATTCACTTCCCCATGTCTATGCTAGGATTTTGTCAGGTTAGAGCTTGCATGAGACCTTTGCATACTATTACCATTGCTGTGAGTTCATATAGGCAACTGACCACCTCTGGCTCTTACAATTGTCCCACCTCCTCTTCTGTAATGATCCCTGAGCCTTCTTAGGACACAGAAATTTGATATAGTATCATATTCAGGTATAAGTGTTCAGCATTCTCTTGTTCTCTGTACCTTGACCAGTTATGGGTTTCTGTGTTTATCACTATCTGCTGCATAAGAAAGCTTCTCTGGTGAGAACTGAGAGATGCATTAATCTATGGGGATAACAATAAATCATTAGGAGTTGATTTAACACTATAACTATTTAGTAGAAATAGTTATTAGGCTCTCCCCTATGTCCCATAGGCTATCTAATCTCAGGTTCCTAAACCTGATCTCAATTTCAGGTATAGGCTCCATCCCATGAAGCAGACTTTAAATCCAATTAGAGAGTGGTTGGTTAATCTCATAATATTCATGTAACTTTGTGCCAGTAGTCATATCTTGCCAGGCTAGTTGTTGTTGTAGTTCATAGGATTCAAAGCTGGGTAAGGGTGATAATTATTTTTTCTTTCTGGTAGCATGCATAGCAGCTTCCAACACTATGGAAGCTAGCCAGTAGAAATGAGGCTTTGGAGTCAGCACCAGCTTGATTTCTTCTTGTTTGTTCTATAGGGTCTTACCATGAAGTTCTGGTGAGTAATTAAGAGTAGGGGCAATGGCCTATAGTATTTGAGGGTCTATGGGACCCCTGGTCAACAGCTTCAAGAGAAAAAGGACAGTCCTGGAATTAGGGTTTTATTTTGTTAGTCTATGGAGTCTAGCATGGATAATGACCATCTGCTATAAAGTAACTCCTTTTAATCTCTTTTAACAATGTAAATGTATATGAAGCTTCTGTAGTGGTAGGTTTTCATATGGCTTTTTCTATAGGTCTTTAGTGTTTGTTATCCCTCTCCATATTCCCTTCTCTGCCCTGCCCACCCATTCTCACCCCATTTAACCTTTCCTACTTTATTATCCCCATTTACCTTTATATCACTGCATTTTACCATCACTCCAAAAAGCCTTCCCCAACCTTGACTGTTTGTTCGTTTCCTGACTTCTCTCAATTTTCAAATTGAAACATGCATATCTAGGATTTCAAAGCCATCATCCAGTTAGGAAAGAGAAAATGTGACCAATGTCTTTCTAGGTCTGGTTTACCTCAGGATGTTTCCAGTTCACTATATTTACCTGCAAATTACATAATTATGTTTTAAGAACTGAATAATAGTCCACTGTATATATGTACTGCTCCTGCATTAGCCATTCATCAGTTGGTGAACATCTAGGTTGTTTCCAATTTATGACTATTATGAAAAGGGCTGTGATGGACATGTATGAACAGGTATTTCTGGAGTAGGGTAGAGAGTCTTTTGGGTACATGCCCAAATGTGGTACGGCTGGATCATGTGGTAGGTGGGTTTTGAGCTCTTTGAGGAATCTCCACACTGATTTCAATAGTGGTTTCACCAGTTTGCACTGCCACCAGCAGTGGATAAGAGTCCCCTTTTGAATCCACATCCTCACCAGTATTTGACATTGTTTTTCCACATTAACTATTCTAACTGGAGTAAGATGCAATCTCAACATGCTTCTAATTTGTATTTCCCTGATGACTAAAGATATTTAACATTATTTTAAGTGTTTATCAGTCATTTGCATTTTATCTTTAGAGAACTCCCTGTGCAGTTTTGTATCACACTTTTTAATTGGGTTGCTTGGGTTTTTTGTATTTAGTTTTTTGAGTTTTTTGTGTGTTCTAGATATTAACCCTCTATCAGAGGTATAGATGGTAAAGATTATTTTACATTCTGTGGGTATCTTCATGTGAATAACAATGTCCTTTGATGTACAGAAGTTTTTTAGTTTCATGTGATCCCAGTTGTCAATTGTTGGACTTAATGCTTTTTGCTATAAGAGGCCTGTTCAGAAAGTCCTTTGCTGTGCCTATAAGTTCCAAGGTATTCCTTACTTTCTCTTCAATCTGATTCAGGCTATCAGGTCATAGTGAGGTTCCTGATCCATTTGGAGTTGAGTTTTGTGCATGGTGAAAGATAGGGATCTATTTTCAGTCTTCTATATACCCTTATCCAGTTTGAATGGCATCATTTGTTGAATATGTGGTCTTTAATGTCTCCTTTGTGAAAAATGAGGTAGCTGTAAATGTGTGGATTTAAATCTGGGTTCTCAATTTTATTCTACTGATCAATGTGGGTTTCTTTTATGCCAGTACCATGCTTTTTTTAAAAAAATTACTATAATTTTTTAGTGTAACTTGAGATGAGAGATGGTAACTCCTCCAGCAGTTCTTTTATTGCTCAGAATTATTTGGCTATTCTGGGTTTTCTGGGTTTTCATATGAAATGTGAGATTGTTTTTTCAATTTCTGTGAAGAATTATGCTGGGATTTTAATGGGTGTTACACTGAATTTGTAGATAATTTTCAGTAGGATGGCCATTTTCATAATATTAATCCTACTGATGATCCACAAGCAAGGGAGGTCTTTCCATCTTCTGGTATCTTACTCAATTTCTTTCTTCAATGCCTTAAATTTTTTATTATACAAATACTTCACTTCCTTGATAGCTTTATTCCAAGATATTTTATGGGTTTTGAGGATATTGTGAATGGGATCATTTCCCAGATTTCTTTCTTGGTATATTTGTTGTTGGTATATAGGAAGGCTACTGATTTGAGGGTGTTAATTTTATAGCCTGATACTTTGCTGGATGTGTTTATGAGCTCTAGGAGTTTTCTCCTGGAGTCATTAGGGTCTTTTATGTGTAAAATCATATCATCTGCAAATAAGGATGCTTTGACTTCTTTCTCTCCAAACTATATCCCTTTTATCTCTTTGTCTTATTGCTGTAGCTAAAACTCCAAGTACTCTATTGAACAGGAATGGAGAGACTGGGCATCCTCATCTTGTTCCTAATTTTAATGACAATGCTGCAGTGTTTGTGTTGAATGTTCTGTAGATATCGCTAAGGTCCATTTGATTTATGATGCCATTTAACTCCACAGTTTCTCTGTTCAGTTTTTGTCTGATTGACCTATCTATTGGTGATAGCAAGGTACTAAAATCACCCACTATCACTGTGTTGGAGTCAATGTGAGATTTTAGAGCTAACAGTTATTTTTACAAAACTGGATGCCCCTGTGTGAGGTATATATATGTTCAGTATTATAATATCTTCTTGGTGGATTTTTCCTTTAATAAGTATGAACTGACCTTCCCTGTCTTTTCTGACTAGTTTTAGTTTTAAGTCTGTTTGTCAGATATTACAGATATTGCAATAGCTACACTTGTTTGTTTCTTAGTTCTATTTGTTTGAAATACCTTTTTCCATTGTTTTACACTAAAGTGGTAACAATTATTGTTGGTGAGATGTGTTTCTTGAAGTCAATGAATCAATGGGTCCTATCTTCTAATCCAATCAGAGTCTGTGTCTTTTTACTAGGGATTTGAGACAATTAATATGGATAGTTATTATTGACCAATTTTTTTCTTTTTTTAATATTTTGTTTATTATTTTAATTTTATGTGTATGTGTGTATTGCCTGCACGTAGGTAAGTGCACCCATGTCATGCAATGCCTGTGGAGGACAGAAGAGACTGTCAGATCCCCTGAAACTGGAGTTACAGAGAGTTGTTAGCTGCCATAAGGGTGATGGGATTCGAACTTAGGTCTTCTGCAAGAACAGTCAGTGTTCTTAACCACTGCACTATCTCTCAGGCCCTGACCAATGTTTTTTTAATTCCTGCTATGTTGGTGTTGTAGTGCTCTTTTCTTAGACCTCTTTTGCTTAACTGTTCTGAGATTATTTATTTATTATTTGTACCCTCTTGAAGTACTCTCTGTAAAGCTGTTTTCATTAACATAAATTCCTTAAATTTGTTTTTATCATGAAAAGTTTTTCTTTCTCCTTTAATTACAGCTGATAGTTTTGCTGGGTATCATAGTCTGAGCTGGAATCTTTTTTCTTTCATGCCCTTCTGGCTTTCATAGTCTCCATTGAAAAATTTAGCTATTATTCTGATGGGCCTGCCTTTACATGTGACTTGATCTTCCTCATTCACAGCTTTCAATATTTTTTCTTTGTTCTGTACATTAATTTTTTGACTATTATATGATGTGGAGTTTCTTTTACTGTCTGCTTGGTGTCCTGTAGTTCTCTTGTACCTTGATGGGTATCTCTTTCCCTAGATTGGGGATTTTTTCTATGATTTTATTAAAAGTATTTTCCATGCTCAGATGCCAAGGAGCTCAGAAAGTAACTGACTGTGACTAGTAATAATCTGATATATAGAGATTAGAAATGCCCGTGCAAACATCTTAATGTCAAATGCATTAAAAATGAAGTTTTCTGCATGAAAATTTGTATTTTAATAATGAAATGGAGATATTTCTTAAAGGTTAAAACCTCATTTAATTTTATGTCTTATAGGGTTTATATTGAGTACAATATTGTATAACTGTAATAATTTAACTGTAAACCTAAAAACGTACAGCCAATTTTGTAAGAGATGCAGCCTAGCTCAGAAAATTGTTATTGAATATGTCAATGCTGATGTAATGAAATGCTTCCTCTAAGTATGTGGTTATCAAATAAATAATTTTTTTGAAAGAGTATTTTCTGGGCCTTTGACTTGTGTTTCTTCTCCTTCTATGACTATGATTCATAGGTTTGGCATTTTTACAATGTCCTAGAGGTATCGTATATTCCTGGGTCATTTTAGATTTGACATATTCATTGATTGAACAATCCATTTCCCCAAGTTTGTCTTGAAGAGCTTATATTCTCTGTTCCTGTTCCATATCTTCTACTTCCTTTTTGCTTCTTTTCTCTAAGATTTTGAGTTCCTAAGCTTTTTATTTTGTTTTATCTCAGTTTGGCTTTTCATCAGAAATTCTCTTTATTGAATTCTAATTTCATGCTTTGAATTGTTTTAGTTATTTTATTCAACTGTTTGTGTTTTCACAGTCTTCATTCAGTATTTTATTCACATCCCCTTTGAGTTTCTTGAACGTATTTACAACTGCTATTTTGAAAAAAATAGTTTTCTGCTTCCACTGGGTTATCATTCTCAGGAAACATTACGGTGGATTTGTTAACTTATGTAGTAGCCATATGATCTTGTTTATTCATGTCATTTGTGTTTTTTTCTATGAGACCTAAGCATGTGGACTTGTATGGTGGTGCTTCTTGGTATGGGTAAATGATCTTGTCTTTGTGGAATGTTTGTATCTTTGTTTGATGTTTGCTCAACTTGTCATGTTACAACCATGCTAAATGGTGCTTGTTCAGTTTTGGGCCCGCGTTATGTTGATGTGCAGATGAAGTGAAAGAAGTAGTCTCAGTTCAGCTAGAGATAGGTGCAACTTTTGAATTGGTATTCCAGGATGGACTCTACAGAGTCCTGGATCACCAGGGTAGGATAAGAGTGGCTAGGTGAACAGGTTGACTGATAAATTAGGCTGGGAGCTCTTTGGTCTGGGGCTCTCAGAGCTCAGATTGTGGGGACTATGGAGTCTTAGGAATGAAGCTTAGGACTATAAGTCTGAGGCAGGGAAGATGGGTACACAGATCTGGGTTGGGAAAAGATGTCTGTGACTCAATGAAGCCTGAGAGCTAAGATGGCAGGTGCCTAGGGAATCTTGGGAGCAGAGCTCAGGGCAAACTGCAGCTTCTAATTTTTGAAATGCTAAACCTGTTCCCTAAATATTTGCTTCTAAGTACTATGGAGGAATAAAATGCCTCATAAAGCAGAGCCTAGTCCCATCACCACTATCTCCTGGAAGCTGTACCAATCCCTCACAGTCTACATACCAGAGTCTATACAGCTGTCTGAGCCCCATCAATAAAGCTCCTGTCCTTGCTGAATTTGTGAGTGAAGAGAGAGATAATTCACTCGTTCCACAAATTAAAATCCACAATGAAAGTCTTTGCTTCCTAGTAGCATCCCACCATTTAGAATCCTGTGCCTGATCCAATTTACAAAATATACAGGAGCCCTCAGCTCTTAAGGGATCCCAGCTCTTGGGAAACAATCAAGTGAACCCAGAGAAACAAAGGTGTCAAAAACAATAGCACCAAGAGCGGTCAAACCTGTGGGATGATGTCATGTGCCAAAGTCCTGAGCTGAGGCACTTTATAGAACAGCTTGACTCTTAAGTAAACCAGGCATCCCTGTTAACTGGTGTCACTGCAGATTTCAAGCCTAAAGGTCTACTCCAGGCATAATTCTGCTCTGTAAAATCCTGCCAGATGGTCATCTGGTATCTGCTTTTTCACTGTTACAGACATTCTCTCTCTTGAATGAAGCAAGTGGAAGAATTCTTCCTATGTCACTTAAGTCTTTCTGTTCCCTATAACTCCGTCTTTTATTCCTGTCCCCCTGTGGCCATATAGTATAATCATTTACTAGGCTTCCAAACCTGACTTGTACAGTCAGCATGTTCCTGTTTATAATACACCCAGATAGCTATGGTGTTGTCTTCTTGTAAAGATACTAATTACTGCGAACATTCTTCCATGAACATTATCTGTGATATTTCTTTCCTCAAGATACAAGTCCTTATTATGCTTCTGAGATTATAACTCCAGTACAAAGAGTAATTAAGTGATATCCTAGGTAATGTTATTCCAAATATTCACGAAATACTGCAATACATGAAACATTTAAAGAAACAGATTTGCAAGTAAAAATGGTATGACCCAAATTTCAGTCTTACCCCAACCTCAAGTTAATCTATTTTATTGGATGTATTAGCCAAAACCCATTCAAATGGAAATGTTAAAAGTAAATTCAACATTACCAAAAAAATTTCTTGATTCATTTGATAATCAGAGCTTGCTGGATTTAGCTTTAGACATGCTAGATCCAGAATCTGAAAGAGAGAGGGATAGATGGAGGGAAGAAAGAGAGAGAATGGGAGAGAGGAAGAGAGAGGGAGCTCAAGATGGATGTTTTAGATCTGTTCTCCTCATGGCCTTCACAAACAGGATCTCCAGAAAAATAAAAATCCTTCTCAGCTAGCTCCATCCACCTGCTTTCACCCAAAAGGCCAATTTGGGTCACTTGAACCAATCACTTTGGCTACGGGAATATGCTTGTGATATCCTTGATCTAGGGTCCGTCTCAAATGATAACAGGTGAGTTTGCTCAGAGAAAAACGAGGATATTATTGCTCAAGAAGAGACAAGCAAGAAAACAGGAGTTGACTCCATTTAGGGCACCATATCCTAAGAGGCCTTGTTATAACTTGTGAAAGACAGTAGGTTTAGCAATATAATAGGAAAGAATTGAGGGAATTATTGTTGCATGTCTTAATTTTTAATTTTTATTTCATATTTTTATATACACAGGTGCATGTAGGTAGGTGCACCCCTGTTGCACAAAATAAAGTAACAATTAAAAATTGAAGAGTTTGGGGGTTGGGTAGATGGCTCAATGGTTAAGAGCACTAGCTGTTCTTTCAGAGGACCTGGGTTCGATTCCCAGAACCCACATCGTGGCTAACAACCATTTGTTAACTCCAGTTCCAGGGGATCTGACACCCTCTCCTGCATTATGCACCACAGGTGCACCAACCTACATACAGGCAACATGCTCATATACATAAAATAAAAATAATAAATAAAATATTTTTTTAATTGAAGAGTTATTAGGGCTAAGGATGTAGATCAGTGGCAAACATACACAAGTCCCTAAGCTCAATCTCCAGCACTAGAAAATTACTTAAAAAATAAAAATAATCGTGCTTTCTTTTGGCCTCAGCCAGCTCCCCAGAAGCCTTTTTAAGAAGCAGAAGGGCAGATATGCATGTAACAGCGGTGCTCTGTTCAAGATGCAAGTGCTTCATGCCTTGCTTCTTTGTGTGGGTGGTTCCAAAAACACACGGTCTCCCTTGGTACTTTGAACTCTCTCTCAGCATTAAATAATTTCCATGGCAACCGGGGTTAACAAGAACACCTGAGAACTCATTAAACAATCATCCATTTAAACAAGAATTTAAATTGCGTAGTTCTCCTTTTGTTAATCAATACTACCAGCATTTTATTTCCTAATGATGCAATTCTTGAAAAAGCTTGGGAAATGAGGTCTGATTAATCGACAAAGGTCATTTGCAGTATAGAATGCACTGTCTGTGTTTAAAAGGTGATGCTTTGCAGCACAGACAGGCAGAAAAAGAATCCAAACGTTTCCAAATCAGCTCAGCCTTTTAGCCACAGAAGGAAAATCAGTGCTGAAATCCCCAAATTTTTTTGTCTTGGTAATTCCCAGCTTGTGTTTTCACTCTTCAGAACCACAGATGGCAGCTTGCTTTCAGCAGCTTTGAGCTCCTTTACTCTTTAATCCAAATCCTAAATTAGATGGAAGTTGATAGGAACCAACCAGCCTCCTCTACCTCTGTCTTCCCACTTCCTGGTTGCTTTCATTTCATTGGACCTTCAAATTTCTGACCCTAGTAGTATTTTCTTACCCAGTAAATAAAAACACTAGAGTTTTAGTATTGCCAATGCCATTTATATGAAGAACCTAACGAATGTCTGAACTAATAAAGTATTTCCTTTCTTGTGTCAAACTGTATTCTCTGAACTATCTGAGGTTATCAGAAGAATGTTGGTCAGCTAGTTTTGCCCAATTACAGGGGAGGATATAGTATTGATAATCAGAGCAGGATTGGGATTTTAAAATTAAAATATTGTGTTTGGACTTTCTACATCATGCAAACTTTCCTCATAGAATTGTTTCCATTATTCACTTTGTATCCAGATCCTTGATGTGGTGTAGACATGAACTAGAACCTTAAACTGTAACACACTCGTGTGTTAAGATTCAAAGGCATTATTGCACCAAATTTCAATCACTATAGAAATAATAATTCTTACGAAAAGATGGAATAAGATATTATTTTAAACTGTATTTTTAGAAGTCTTTTTTAAAAGCTATGAATTTCTATTCTGTGAATGACATTGCTCTAAGAATTTGCGGAACACAAATATGAATATGAATGGATCTGTCCTTCGGTTAATGTATGTAACACTATATTTAAGCAGCTGACCCAAACAGATGATTGTAATACAAGCTACAGTACTTGGAAAAGGTCACTGCTATGATGTGAACAATTCACCTTGAGCTTTTACTACCTGTTTCCATATTTTTGTGTGGTGTACCATCAGTTCTGGGCTTGGTTTGGTGAGCTAATTCATTCAACAAATACATGAGTACCTACTAAGTGGCAGGCATTGTACAGGGTTCTGAGGATACAGAGAAAGTCATCTCCATGCTCTTGAGAGGTGTATAGTCTAGTAGTTGAGACCATCCAAGTAAATTCTTGTGCTGGTTAGATTTATTGTAAACCTGACACAACCTAGAGTCATCTGGGAAAAGGGAAACTCAATTGAGGAATTGCTAGATCAGATTGGACTGTGGCCATATCTGTGAGAGACTGTTTTGATTAATGATTGATATGGAAGGACCGAGTCCACTTTGGGCAGCAACATCCCTATGTAGGTGAGCCAGGGCTATATGGGAAAGCTAGTTGAATAAGCGAGTGAGTGAGCCAAAGAGTGAGCCAGCAAGCAGAGTTCCTGCTTGGTTCCTGCCTGCAGGTTCCTACCTTGACTTCCTTCAGTGATAGATTATGACATGGAAGTGTAAGTCAAAGAAGCCAAGAGTTTCTTTGTTTTTCTGTCAGTCAGCTTTGCATAGTTATGACAATAATAATAGAGATAAACAGCTTAAAAGAGATAAAAATACATCTTCTTTCACAATTTCAGAGGTTTTATTCTAGTGTCACTTGGCCCATGGTAAGACAGAACATCTTGACAGAGAGTATGTAGCAGATCAAAACTCCCCACTACATAGCAACCAGAAAGGAGAGAGAGAGAGAGAGAGAGAGAGAGAGAATCCAAGGGCCCAATAAGAGAGAGAGAGAGAGAATCCAAGGGCCCAATAATCCCTTCAAGAAAACCTACTTCCTTCCCCTGGGTCCCACCTCTTAATGGTCGCATCATCTTCCAACAGTGCCACAAGGTGGAGCCAAGCCTTTATAATACATGGCTTTGAGGAACATTTAATACTCAAACCATAGTGCTTTGTAACCTGGATATGTTATTAATTCCACGTGCGTGTGATATGATGTTTGAAGGGAGATAATATACAAAGTACCTATTGAAATGCCTGACATAATGAATAAGGTTACTTCCCCCAGGCAGCCATAGTTTAAATTACTTAATTGGTGATACCTTCTCTTTGGGTCTGTTCCCAGCCCCAGAATGATTACAACTAACATTGACTTGGTGTTTACAATAAGCAAAGCATCTTTGTGTATTGTCTTATCTTCATAACTATTGTGGTTTGAATATGAAATGTCCCCCCTAGGCTTCTGTGTTTGAACACTTGATCCCCAGCTGGTGGTCCTGCTTGGGAAAAATGGAACATATAGGAGACAGAGCCTTGCTGGGGGAAGTATATCATGGGAGCAGGTTCCTGAGTTGTATAGCCTGGCCCAACTTGCTATCCACTGTTTCCAGAGTGCCAAAGTGATGTTATCAAACCATCTTCCTGCTCTTGCTCCGTGCCTTCCTTGCCTCCTGCCACATCTTCCCTTTCATGATGGACTCTTTCCTTCTGGAACTGTAAGGCAAAATGAACCCTTACTCCGCTAAGCTGTTTTCAATCAGGGTATTTCAATACAAGCACAGAAAAAAAACTAATATACGGCCATTCACTCAATAGACAGTCAGCCATGTGATCTGACCTTAGGACGCTGGTAGGGATCAGCAGTGTTCCCTATTCATCCCTGCCACAATTTCTGAGCTTTGTACTCTGTAGTGTATAGCTTGTCCATCATTTGCTAGCCAACAGAGCCTGTTACATGTTTGCAGTTTGACAGATTCACTCTGCCTTCTCTGATTACACTGAGTAGCCATTTCTGTCCACTTGAAGCATTTTGCTCAGCTGGTGCTACAGGTAGCAAGAGTTTCCAGATACAAGACTACAAAAAAAAAAAAAAAAAAAAAAAAAAAAAAATAAAAAAAAAAAAAAAAAAAAAAACTGTATTGCTGGGAACAATAGACTTCCTTGTTCATAGTCTTTCTTTCCATTTTAAAATACCTCCCCAAACAAACGCTTCTTACTATAAGCAGCTCTGTAATCAAATTCTGCCAAAATGCTACCAGAGGTGACAGGCACAAAGAAATGTATTAACCCTTTCCTGTCTCCTATTTGAAGTCAATACTGATTGAGAAAGAAGAAAAGTTGCCATTTAACTCTACTGCAAGGTAGAATAAGGTAAATGCCATTCACAAAAGCAAAACATACTTCAAAGAAAAAGACCTCATAGACTGCTAAAGTTCCCATTTCTAGACAATGACTTTCATTAGCCATTTGACAAAGACTTAGAAAACGTTGCCCTAACAACTTCCTAATAATCTTATTGCTTATCCACCTCTACTGCTTACTGAAACAGCTATTCTATTGCCATGTCCCTTTTCCTTGAGAAAACTATGATTCTATGAACACTCAATCTCAACGGTGATCCCTTGCTCAACGGTAAGACTGGTGATACACTACATAACTATTCTCTGCATGAGAAGCGTTATGACAAAGCTTACACTAGAAAACAAGTGACCAGTTTAACAATAACAGCTTCCAAAATGTAGAGAGTGACAGGATGGTAAGGTACACAGCAATTACTATGATTATAATTTAGACTTGAAGACCTGTCTGACCACACATTTATTTATCTAGCTCATGGCTTCTACACAAAGATGCTTACTGAACATTTATGGAAGTGTGCAGAATGAGCTATCGTCACAGTAGTTTGATGCCATGCCTATAGCCTCTGTTAATAACTTATGATCCTGACATATCTGCAAGTAAAGGAGAGCAATACCTTATCAGTTGATACTTGCCAGTTTCAAAGAGTTGTGTTAATCAGTTCAGAACATTTATTTTATCTGGTCCTTATCATCTGGAAATCAGTAAATCTCAGTAGTGTCAAAATCGATTTCTGGTTATTTTGGGAGGGCATCAAAATTATGAAACATGCATACATGGGGGTAGACATATGTATGTGGGTGATACATGCACATGAAGGCCAAAGGTCAACCTTGGATGCTGCTCCTCAGGAGCTGCTCACCTTGTTTTTGAGACAGGGTCTCTCACTTGGCCTGGAACTCACTGATTAGGCTAGGCTGCTAAGCCAGTAAGCTCCAGGGATCCACCTGTCCTCACCACTCCAAGGCTGGAATTACAAGCATGTGCCCTCATGCCTGGATTGTGGGTTCTTGGAATGGACCTCAGATCCTCATGTTTGCGTGGCAAGCACTTTACCAAGTGAGCTATCTCCTCAGCCCCCAAAGTTGTTAAATTCTTTTAAAATATCAATCGCGGTTGTTTAAGTCCATTTTTTATTTAGTTTTGTAACTTTTATTTTAATGTAACAAATGAAATAAAATAATTTACTTTTAATTTTTCTAGTGAAATTGTCTACCTTTATCAGGATTGGAAATTACAACACTCATAATCACTTTAGTCTGATAAGGAATCGTTGTTGTGTTCAATCATGTAATGGTTATAATACGCATACAAACCTCAAATAGCTGTAAAGCATAGCAAACATCATTTTACTTCTGTTGCCCTTCCTCAAGCCAGAAACTCATCCAAACTTATTCCTTTACATCCCTGTCTATTGTGCTCTATTACATTGGTCATCACAGTCTATTGATTACAACTCCTAAAAACACCTTCCTTACAAGCATCTCACCGTATCTCCTGCTACAAGCTACCCCAACTAGTTATATTTACAAGATACACTAATTGATCCTCCAAATCCTCTTTGTCACTATTTAATTTGTTCCCCAAACTGAAGCCAAAGGTAATCTAGGAAGATTCCAACTTTATCTCACTCCACAACTTGAAGCCCTTCAGTGATTTTCCACATTCCCTTACGATGTTTGTTTAATATGGGTTAGTGAGCCTGGCTCATCTTTACTCTCTCAACCAGCTTTTATCCTTGACCAGATATGTTAGCCACACTGCCTGGTCCAAGCACATTCCCATCTCAAGACATTTCTACATACATTGTTTATTGCACACAATATTCCACAACATCCTGCTGACCAAGCTATCTTATTTATTTTGTAGGTAGCAGCTAAAATGTCATTTCCTTGGGAATTATTTCCTTCCTAATCCATCCAGCCCACAAACATACTACAACTTAGCCCCCAGTGTTATATGTTTCCTTCACAGAGTACTAATTACTTGCTTAACATTTGGGCTCCTTACTAGAATGTTAGCAGGTGGGAACAGATCCAAGTGTGCAAGAACTAAAGCATTGTTTTGTTTTCTTTGCATTCATTTCTATCAAATCCCTGCTTAATCCATTTAAATCCAAATCCCACCAATCTGACAGAATTCTAATCTCAGTTATTATTGGTATCTGTACTCCCCCTTTCTTTGTGCCATAAAAAATCTAAGTGAAGTGTGTTATTCTCTAAAGTACAGATCTTCAGAGAACGTCCCTGTCCTCAATTCTTATCAGTTGCTTCAAAGAAGCCCATTTGCCAGCCTAACATCTCTCATGGCCTGAAACACCTTTCTGCTGCGGCTGTGTTGTGTGACACTTTTCCTGGTAGACACAACATAAGCATCTACTTACTCAAGGCAAGAAACGAATGACAGAGCGAAGTAATGATTCCCCAGAAGTCCAAGTTTGTCAGAACAATGAGTCTATGGGGTTTGCTTACAGGAGTGTGGGGGAGGGGTTGCTTATGGGAGCACGGATGACTCAAAGGCATCTATATCACCAAAATCCCACCTCAGCTTCTGTGATGACTTACAAAAGCTGAAACCCTGGAGCTCTCTATGTGACCTCCAGACAGTCTCCTCCCCTCAGAAGTCCTTACTGCTTGTATAAGCTTAGAGAAGGAGGGGTCTTGTGAATCTGGTAAGTTATAGGGACCTCCTGAGACATATAAGTGGTTTACTTCCTTAGTCCTAATGAGTTTCTCCTGGATGGACTGTTTCAGCTTGGTGGGAATTTCTAAGTAAGTAAGAGGCTAGGCCTGGGAGTCTTCCATGGTCTCTCAGAGGGTCCCTTGAGCCTTTGCCCATTAGGGTTGCCAAGGAAATGGGATAGAGTTGTTCTGCATATCCCCATCTTCATCCTCCACTCAGTATGATGAATCCCAATCCTTTCTCAAGATACTCTTTTGAAGATATTCTTTTTCTCTCCATTTCTCCTCTTTTGAATACAACATGGCATAAAAGTAAAAGGTTTGATTTTAAAGAATTTCTACACTATTCTGAAAACACCTTTGAAGCAAAAAACAAAACTTGCTTCAACTAAGAAGGAGCACAAGGGGCTGGAGAGTGGCTCAGCAGTTAAGAGCAATGACCCATGTTTAGTTCCCAGCACCCACATAGCAGCTAGCAAATACCTGGAACTCCAGTTCTGGGGGATCCAAAGCCCTCTTCTGACACCTGCAGGCACTATATGACATGGGTGCACTTACATACAGGCAAGCAATACACTCATACACATAAACTAAAAAAATAATAACATTTTTTTTTTTAAAAAAAAAAAGAAGGAACACAATACTAGGGGCAGCGGGAAGTGGGCGGCCTGGCAGGACACAGTGGCCAGCAATCCTCCCCTCCCAAAAAAGAAAGAAAGAAAGAAAGAAAGAAAGAAAGAAAGAAAGAAAGAAGGAAAGAAAGACAAAAATATAGCAGAAAAGACAAATGAATGCTAATGGGCAAGCCCATATAATGTGCACATTTATTGAAAAACATAGATATATATTTGAATTATTGAGTCCACAGATTAATTATATGCTTTGTATGCATTTTTATGTGTTGACACACATATATATGTATGTATAGAAATAGAAACAGGGGATAGGGATATAGTTCAGTGGTAGAGAGATTGGCCAGCACATGCAAAGTCATGGGTTCCTGAGGACATGGAGACAGAGAGAGAGAGAGAGAGAGAGAGAGAGAGAGAGAGAGAGAGAGAGTCGAGAGAGAGAGAGAGAGACAAGAGAGAGAACTTTACCACCAGCAGATGAGCAGCCTTTCCATTTCTTGATCTACCTGTCAGTCATCCTATCATTAACACTGCATCCAACTCCAGCGCCATGTTTAGCCAGATACTCCAGACATCACTACTGCCATCTTGGTAAACTTAGCGAAAAATATGTATTGTCTCTATGGTACATAAAACTTGGCGTGACTTTTCTATAAGCTAATAACAGTCTGTCTTTCTCTGTAAGTTTGGTAGGGAAAGTGAATGATCAGGCGATAAAATAGGACTTTGTGAGACCTTTCACCACACGGGCAGCAGAGTCGAGAGTTTTAGATATAATTATAGTTTAGAGTTTTAGATGTAATTATAGTTTAAGTTTAAAAGACTCTAACAGAACCACATACTACATGTTTAAATAGCCTTCTCCTCAGATAGAAAAATAAATTTTTCCCCTTCATCCCAAAGCTAAGAAAAGTTTAGAAGAGATAGATTTGCTTCCTTCCTGTCACATAGGAATCATCCAGTAATGTGACCCTGCCTGCAGAAATTTCATTCAACCCTCTGAGGCTATATTGTCTAATATGTGGCTGACACTTAACAATACTAAGCAAAAAAAAAAAAAAAATTCATTTCTAAGCCCGTGGGTTCTCTCCTATTAAAATGGGGACATTACAGAAACGGATTTTGGATCCTTTACCACCAAAATCAGTGGGGACTTTAGCAAGTTCTTTGCCCTGTCGCCG
>NW_008338999.1:5955177-5967848 GCF_000622305.1 Nannospalax galili
TATGAAAATGTGGACATTACAGAAAATGAATTTGTATCATTTACCACCAGAATCAATGTGGACTTTAGCAAGATGTCTGCCCTGTAGGACTGGTTCTGTAAGAGCAAACCCCCAGGTCTAGGAAGCACATTTATTCAAATGTAAGTGAGCTATAATTCAATTTGCCGCTAACCATACTGTGATTATCTTCTTCTGATTTGTGTTTCCCCTCCAGCTCATCTACTTTCCCTCTGGGGGTTGGTGCACCACTTCATCTGTATGTCCAGAAATCCCATTTCCTCTCCATATTCCCATTTCTGACCAGCATACTGTCAGTTAGTCCACTATTTCCATGCACCGATAATCTGTAAGAATCGAGCCATAGACTCATATTTGGCCCTCATCCATACCCTTGACCTTTGATAGCTCATTACACAAGTATCCTCAACCTTTGAACCTTTATCAAAGAATTCTGAGGGAGGGAGGTGATAAAATGATTCAGTGGGTAAAAGCACTTGCTGCTCAAGACTAACTACCTGAGTTCAATCCCAAGGACTAATGGTGGAGAGCACTGACCCCTAAAATTGTCCTTTAACCACCACAGGCATGCTATGTCATGTGTGTGCCTGTACACACACACACACACACACACACACACATCATGAACACATATACACACAATAATAATTAATTTTATTAATACAATTAGGTAATAATTCTGGTATAGCTACTTTTAAAAGAACTCTAAGTTAGCACAATACAGTGCTAGGCTGATAAAGATACCCTGGCCAGCATTCATATCTAATTCATTTCAATCACTGGAAAAGTTCAGTTCTTAAACCAAAATAATCTGCCTTCTCTGAGCAGACTTCTTTATTTAATAATCAAGAAATGGCAGAATCATTTCTCTGCAGCACTAATTATGAAGACCATCCAAAACAAAACTTCTGTTAGCATTTTACTTTAAGGATATGGGTTATAGGATTATTAGGTGCTTAGGAAAAATGCGTATACCCAGATGTACTGGATCCAATAACACAGTCAGTACACAGAAGCAAGCCATACTCTGCTCACCAAACAAAAGCATGTTTGGTGGAACTTCGAAATTCCAGACAAATATTTGAATAGCACATTCATTCCAACCTTAATCTTGCCTCATAATGCACATCCATAACTGCACCTGTGATTTCCTTCTACTCAAACTTCACAGCATAGCTTTCAAATCAAGATGAGTATACGTTATAATCCTGTTTCCTTTGGTGACATTTTAATATTTGACATTTTGCTTTCAAGAGGAGATGGAATCTTTGCTTTCAGAGTTCTTACTGCGATGACATGAAAGTGCCTACATGAGGTCTAACACAGGGTAGGTGTTCAGCTTGTTACTTTTTTTAATTTTATTTTTATTTTTATGTGTATGAGTGTATTGCCTGCATGTAGATAAGTGCACCCATGTCGTGCAATGTCCATGGAAGACAGAAAAGGCTATCGGATCCCCAGGAATTAGACAGTTGTTAGCTGCCGTGTGGGTGCTGGGATTCGAACGTGGGTTTTCTGCAAGAACATCCAGTGTTCTTAACTGCTGAGCCATCTCTCCAACCCCTCAGCTTGTTACTTTTTAAAACTCTCATGCTATGGCTCTTTAGCTTCTCTCTCATTTCAGACTGGCAACTCATTTGAAACTATCAACAGCTCATCTCAAAACCATCAGTGCTTAAACATTTTTCTTCTAGATCTGTACACTCTAATTCAGTTGCCTCTGGGCATATGTACCTATTTAAATGTAAATTTTAGTTACTTAGCTTAGATAGAATTAAAAATTCAATTCCTGACTTGTACTAGCCACATTTCAGGTGCTCACACACCATGTGTGCCTAGTGGTTGTTATACCACCTAAACGGAGGACGCTGCTGCACCATACAATGTTCCATTGGACAGCTCAGGCAGAGAAAGTATCTAAAACAACAAAAAAAGACTAGGACATCTAGTGCATTCCATTAGTTAGCATTCAATCACTTCCTCTTTCTCTTTCTTATTCACTCTCTTTCTCTCGCCTTTCTCTTTTTTTCAGGGTCTCAAGTAGCCCACGTTGATCTTAAAATTTGTTATGTTATCAAGGTTGTCTTTGAATTCCTGATCCTCCTACCTCCACCTCTCATATTAACTTTTTTCTTAATAGGTCAACAAATGAGACAGATGGTCCAGAAGTCATTTGCTTCTGTGGCTTGAATTTTAGGCTTTAAATCATTCGTGTTCTTTTGTGGTTATGTGAATGAGATTTCTCAGTCTTCTGTATTTAATGTGAGATCCTACTCTTAAGAAGAATTAACCTGTGACTCATATGACCTTTGGAAACAGAAATCTTAATATCCATGGAAGTTTTTGAAATATATATTCTCAAAAATTTAAGAGCTGAGCTAAATCTTACAAAGATCAGCACCCTAAAAATGTCTAATTTTTAGGTCCAATTTAAGAGTATTCATATCAACACGGAATAAATATCCATTTATTTCAAACTTTTTGAGTTAATGACTTTGAATGATTTGAAAATGAAACAGCTGAGAATATACATTCATAGGTTTCCACAGTTCTAACTACTGCTGTCTTTCTGTCGCTTTCTTTGAAGAAGTCATGTTTTGCTACTCAAAGACCACGTCCCCTTTCACTTCTCTGGGAACCCTATGTTGAGTGCAATGGCCAGCTTGTAATATAGATCTATCTCGTTTGATGTAGTAAACGACATGGCATGAAATATGGCATTGGCCACTGCCCATCGTTCATTGTCAGACAATATATTGAGAAACTGGTGCATGTCAAACCCTTGATTGAATTCTTGAAGGTAAAATGAAGAACAAAATAAACACATCTCTTCCATGGCACTTACAGATTAATATTGTAAATTAGCCAGACTTACTTGAATAGAATTATAAAATGTCTTAAGTTGTTTCATTTTCTGGCTCTCGGACCAACTGGCTTATTCTTATATTGCCATATTTGGGACCATTCAGTTCCTATAGCACCTTTATACTCAAATGAAAATTGAATTCTCCAAAGCTATTCATCCCTGTTCTTCCCTTAGCTATCAATTGGCCTATGTCACCAAAAAGGGCAAATCTCTCATACATCAACCATAATTAACTGGGGTTGGTATTTGAGCGCCTCTGAGAAGCTGTGCTGAGGAATGAGGGCAATTGTGTGATCGATTAATAACATCTTCATGAATGTAAGAATTAGAGAATATCAGGCATGCCCACTTACTTACATTTCCCGAAAAAAAAAAAGGGAGTGGCGAAGAGGGGTATTACCCCCAGGATAAGAAAGCAAGCAGGGACAAACACAGGGGGGGGGCATGAACAAGCATGGCTTTCTAAGAAGGAAAAAAGTCAGAGAGCAGAATGTAGGCATCAGAGTTCGGATGGAGACTCCGTACACAGTATCTCGAATGCTTCACATCAAGTGCACATGAGTTATCTCTGGTTGTGTCCAACTTGTGGTGGTTCCTGATCCCAATCTGTTGATTTTCTAAAAATATCTCTCCTCACTAAACTTCTCCCTAACTAAGGCATCTGTTCACACATAAATCATCTCATTACCATTATCACTAAGCTTAACATTTTAAAATTTTAACTCTAAATTTAATGGCTCTTCACTTATAGAGAATGAAACTTCAGAATAAGCAATAAAATGAGGTCAGTTGTATCATTAGATCACTAATGTAAGATCCTACCCAAACTATTCATAAGGATGCATTTTTCCCACTCATAATGCAGAGGAATATGTTCAGTGCAGAAAAGACAGAAAAATATCAGGTATTCCCACTTAGATGAAACATAAATTCTTATTTCTACAACATAAATTCCCTAATATTTCCAAAATGATTATTCCTTAAGAAAAAATTCATCCTTCAGTCAATATATGAATGTATGTGTGTACATGTGTGAATGGAGGGAGGAGAAATTAAAATAAGACAAAAATGCAATCTATCTATAATGTTCCAGTGAACAGTTTACTGCAGTGTGTCATGTCATTGTTGTCATGACAAAATTATTTAATGTGCTGAAATGATGAATCATTTCATGCTTACAGCCTGCCCATCTTGTAAAAGACGCACTGTATGAAAACGGCTTCCATGGAGTACTGGCATGTGGTAAACTGAAGAGCAAATGAAAAGAGAAACTCAAGGAAAAAATAATGGCTCAAATTTATTCTGTCAAAGACCATTTTCAAAATACAGAGCTGTCAAAAGGACCGAATATTTGTCTATCTCTGCCCCCTTGTGGCAATACATGCATCTCAGACATTGTAAGCCAATATTTAGGAAAATAAATGTAAGTTTGGGGGGGGAAATTATGAGAATGGAAAAAACAGAAATTAATTATTATACTTAAAAAAATAATTATGTCACCATCAACAAGTGTGCACTTAGCATATTCTCTGTGGTTAATTTTTGAGAGCTGCTAGATAAAAATGGTTATAAGCACACGATGCTGAATTACTCTAAGACAGAAACTAGCAGCAAAATTATGATTACTTTTGTTTTAGGCCTTGAAAACCTTGTGATTGTGAATATCTTCTTTATCCAGAGACTATATAGCATTTTGCGACATATGCCATTCAACCACAGTGATGAATATTTACTGAAGACTTTCTGTATTCCAGGCACTAGATTGGCTCTTCTGAAGAAAACGATAAGCAATAATAAACACAGTCCTTGCCCTCATGGAGTGTATATGATGTTTGAAGGAAGAGAATATGGGTCTGTGAGAGTCAACAGTGAAAAAAGTAGATGGAGCAGATGGAGACGAGAGAGAGAGAGAGAGAGAGAGAGAGAGAGAGAGAGAGAGACGGGGAGGCTGGCTTTCCTCTCGATTGTGCGGTGAACTTCAAACTGCTTTTAAAAATAAAAACTAGTTTTTAAAAAGAAGTGTTTCATAGACAAAGACTGGTGGGGTGGAAGGGAGAGGCTCACATGGGCAAGTGCACAGGAAAAGCTCTAGCAGAACAGAGATATGGTGCATCCAGAACTTGAAAACATCAAAGGAGGACCTGGCCACAGAACATGGAAGGGTATTTAGGGACCAAAAACCTACAGACCATGTTATGAAAGTAAGTCATAAAGGCAATGGGAACTATTTAAAAGTTCTAAATATGATAGTGACACAACAGTTTGCTTTAAAATATTAAATAGATAAAGCTTAAGAAAACGGGAAATGGAGGAAACCAAGTACACTAGTTTTATTCACTTTCATACATTTACTGTGTGTTCATTTGCTGACCTCTACTGTATAATTTAAATGTGAGAATTCAATTTTTACTACTCACAAGGTGAGTAATAGAATAGACTGTTGGAGTGGCTTCAACAGAAGATAATGGTAGCTTGGACTAGATTGCTGACCATGAAGGCAAATGATAAAGATATCTTTGAAAGTGTGTAGAGAAACCAGTGCAGTGACAGGTTGAATTTTGAGATGAGGTAAGAAACGACGAGGATGTTTCTCTGGTTTCAGCTGATTCCATTTCACTGGATGGATGGTGGTGCCATAGCCTAAAAGGAACCCCAAAGGTGACCAGATTTACAATGATGGAGTGGGGGACAGGTGAAAAGACTATGTATATTGGTCTTGAAAACCCTGAGTTTGTGAGTTTCCAGACATCAGATATAGATATATAGGTCTGGGAAACAAGTACAGCCAGAGATGCTTAAGACACCTTGGTTCTGAAAGAGTAAACGGGCATTACTTTAAAAAGCTCTCAAGGGTGGGGTGGGCTAGGGCTAGGGTTCAGTGGGTAAAGGACTTGCTCCATGAATGTGAGGACAGGCATTCAGATCCCCACTTGGGAGGTGGAAACATACCCCGAGCAAGCTGGTCAGGTAGACTAGTCAAATCCAGGGGTTCTAGACTCAAGCGAGAGACTTTGCTTCAAGTTATAAGCAATCAAGGAAGTGGGGAAATGATCAAGGAAGACACACAACATCAACATCTGGCCTTCAGATATGTGCACGCACATCTACTCATATGTACATATGCCCACACATGTACATATGCCATACACATCAGACACACACATGCACACAAAATAAATGGCAGGACTGGGCTGGAGAGAAGGCTCAGCAGCTAAGAAAACTGGCAGCTCTTGCAGAGGACTCAGGTTCAGTTCCTAGCATCCATATGGCAGCTAACAACCATCTGCAGGATATCTGACACACTCTTCTGGCTCTGAGGGCATTGCATACACAGGTACACTTACATACATGCAAGCAAAAGACTCACAGAAAACAAAAATAAATACATCAAAAAAATTATTATGCCAGGTGTGGTAGCATACACCTTTATTCCCAGCCCTCAGGAGCCAGAGGCAGGTGGATCTCTGTGAGACTGAGGCCAGCCTGGTCTACATAATGAGTTCCAGGTAGGCTGGAACTAGGGAGACCCTATCAAAAAAATGCAAAAAAATTGTAAAAAGGGGCGGACCTGCCAGAGCATCAATTTAAGTCAAAGTCATGGAAACTGGAGAATAAAGGGAGAGTACCAGGGAAGTTTGGTGATATTAGACAAATACGAGAAACAACTGAAATAACTCAGGTCGAGTCCCTGAACACCAACCCATCAAAGATCCCAAATTGGCAAACTTTTAGGATTTTGAATTCATCTTTCATCACTCACAGTGTGAAGCAATTAAATTTGTACCCATCTTTCTCATTCGGCCCACTGTGGCCATTTCTTTTCATTGTTTTGGGGTTTTTTAAGTATTTTATTTATTATTTTTATTTTATGTTGTATGCATGTATTGCTTGCATGTAGGTAAGTGCACCTGTGTCGTGCATTGCCCACGGAGGTCAGAAGAGCAGAGGAGGCTGCCGGATCCCCTGGGACTTTTCATTATTTTTATGCATTCGTGGAGAATCAAGTTTGTAAAGATTGCCTAACTCTCTTTATAAGAAATCATACCTTTAGTTTCATGTGAGCTGTGATGGTTTTAGCTAATTCTGTTTTTTTTGATAAATTTAAATTTTAAATGTAAATTTAATTTCATTTAAATGTTTTATTTAATTAAATTTCAATTTCATTTAAAATTTGGATTTGTTTTAATGAATTTCAATTTGAAGTTTCATCTTAATTAAAGTTTAATTTCATCTTCAATTTTAAATGTTAGAGATATAAAAAGAGCTGGTATGCCATTTGGGGAAATGGCAAGAGAATAAGAAAAATGTTTAAAATTTACCAAAATAGAAAAATGACATTCAAAGACAACTGAAAATATTTCAGAGGTAGACAAGCAGTGTCATTATACATATAATAAAAAGGAAAAAGAGAAAACCTTGGGCAACGACTTATCCTATGAGAACTTTTTTAAAACCATTTCACTAACTTCCAGCATAAGGCTTTTTCTGTGAGGTTCTCAAGTGGTATGGCAATCTTAAGAAGTTAATATCTAGAAAAACTTATTTCACCACTGGGAAACAAACTTACACATCCTAATAATTTTTTGCTGCTGTTTTTGCATTAAGTATGCTTTTCTTAAGTGCGACAGTGTGATGGTTAGTCTCCCTAGTCAACTCGATGAGATCTAGAATCACCATGGAGATGGGCCTCTGGGCAAGCCCGTGGGGGATTATCTTGTTTGATCAACTGAGAGGAGAAGGCTAAGCCCCTGTGCATGGCACCATTCTCTGACTAAGCTCCTAAACTGTATAAACGTAAAAATGAAGTAAGCAGTAGCATTCGTTCATCCTTTCTTAAGTTGCTTTTGCCACAGTATTTGATCACAGCCATAGAAAAGTAACTAAGACAGACACCATCTCCAGCAATGTAGGAAAAGTTTTATGCTCTATCTACAATATTCGTTTGCTACAATCTACACTGTATCCATTACAAACTTGCATAAAAAGTTTAAGAATGTCATGATCAATCTTTACATTCTCCTTCTGCATTAGTCCAAAATATGTTGGTGTTTAAACTAGACATTTATAGATGTGAATTTCCTGGCTATCTACAGATACCATTTTTGAGTCATTTGCATGATTCCAAACCTGATTTTGGTGATCAGAGAAGCCATAAGCACAAGACCTCATTCCAACATCTCAAATTTTACACATGCCAGATGAACTAGTTGGAGATAGAGTGAGTGTCATCAGGACAAAACACACTTCTCAGCACCCAGGAGGCATGGTGACTCACTATACCAGCCACTTTGGCATACTAATCATCCCATATAGCAGTGTTGATGTACCAACAGCCCAGGGAAGTGGGTAAGGGGTGAACAAGCATAGCACTGTGTTCTAAGTTGCTTTCTATTGTTGTGCTAAAGATCATGACCAAAAGCAACTTAGGGGAGAAAAAAGTTTATTTGGCTTACACTTCCAAGTCACAATCCATCATTAAGGAAAGTTGGGGCAGGAATGCAAAACTGGATCCTGGAGGCAGCTCATGCTCAATTAGCTTTTCTATACATCCCAGGTCCACTTTCCTAGGGATGGTGCTGCCTGAAGTGGGCTGGGCCCTCCCATATCAGATATCAACCAAGATAATCTCTTACAGATGTGCTCACAGGCCAGTCTGATCAAGGAAATTCTTTACTTGAAGATCCATCTTCCCAGGTGACTCTAGATTGAGTTTACAATAAAATCTAACCGGGACAAATGGTTTTCCTATATACACAGAAGTAATAACAAAATTCTGTCTATGACTTTGCTGGTCAGATATATTTCTTCAGGGCTATATGCAATTCTAAGAATGAATTGTCCCATACTGTCCAAACAATATTCTTTTTTTCTACTTTCCGAATAGAAAAATAGTCACTTTTCTCCCTAGGAACTCCTGTGAACAAATACTGGGATTCAAGAGAAAAGGCCAAAGCCCAGGCATGCCCATGCCCTGCATCTATGCCCATAGTGTTTTCACTGTAAGTCCTTATAGAGAGCTGGATACAGGAACGTGCAGGATGTGCCTGAAGTCCACAGACACCACCCCAGCTCATGCCCTTCCTTTACCGCTCTCATGCTTATCTGTCCCCCAGGCAACTAAGAAAATGGTGTCATCATGGCATTCAACAGCTCCAAGAAACATTTCTATTTTCCTGCTTGCTACACCACCAGGTAGTCTCCTATAAAGCTTTGAGGAATTGCTTGAGGCATGTGTGATAACTGAATGTTCTAAAGGATCCACTTTCCATTGCTCTTGTTTAAAGAAATATTGTGCTAGTTGGCTATTTCCTTAACCAAGGATGAAGGGCTGAAGGCCAGACAACCCACTGCACTGTCCAGTTTCATGTTTATCTAACAGTTTTAGTTATTAAAACAATTTGGAGTAAACTGAAAAACTTGGTAAAACAGGTGGACCTGATCATTTGGCAAATAGCCACTCAGCATACTGGTCATATAGTAAATATTTTCTCAAAGGAGGAAAATACCTATCTCATTGATCCTTTCTCAAGGACCTCATAGTCTAGAATAGATGAATACTATGTTAATAGTTGCAAGCTTTCTGATGAGTATTTAGAAAGAGGAGGGTGTGAAGCTCTGTGACAGCATAGGTGGAAGGTGAGCAGCCAGTATGGCCTCAAGAAAAACCTCACAGGGTCTGCAAGAGTAATGAAAGTGTGCTCGATTAGTAAAGGATATTTTTTCCAACTAGAAAAGAGAGAAGAAGACATGTAACTTCCCAAAGTTTGAAAAGGCATGCTGTTTCCTGAAAATGGCAAATAATGTACCATCAACATCCAATTTCCATATGGCATCAGCAATGGTAGGAAATGATGATTTAAAAAACAATCAAGTTGAGCTATATTTAAGAAGTACAATTTATTATTAATAAGACTTAAAATTTTATCAGATATAGGCAATGAATGAAGAAGAAGATCCAAAATGTATAGTTTCCAACTTGGGCAAGTGAGCAGTTTGTTAAAGCAGGCGAATTCAGAGGGGAAGTCTTGGAAGGAAAGATTTGAAGAGAAAGAGATTATATTTACTTGCAGAAATGTTAAGTTTTCGTTGCTTATATAGTATCTAAAGTTGAGATTGTCAAAAAGTAGTCGATTAAGTAGAATTCAAGAGAGATGTGTAGGCTAAACCAAAGACTAATGAAGAGCATATGTGTTAGAATTGAAATCATGGAGTAACTAACTGATGTTATTAGCAGAATATTTAGTTTTTTTTAAACAGGGAATTGGGATAGTAGACAGAATTCTGATAGCACCCGCATTTCAATGATACTCAAAAGAAAAAGATCCTTCAAAGTTAGACTATGAAAGAATCAGCAGAAAATTAGGATCAGAAGAAAAATATGCTTTAAAAAATGCTCTAAGGAAGACAGAGTAGTCAATACAACTCTGCAGCTTTGTAGAATACTCTGTAGCTTTGAGTGACATGGGAACATGGAAGTCCCCATTTGGATAGATTAAAAGAAAGTAAAGGTAGCTCAACTACAGTGGTAGGGACCAAGTCAGATGGCTTGAAGAGAAAAGTTGAGAACACTGAGACAAAAAATGAGGGTAGTGAAAGAGAATGGAGCAGTAGCTCCAGGGAATGGCTGTTCTTAAGACTGTAGGGGTGAGAGTATATTTAATTGGAGACTGGAAGTGAATCATAGAACAAAAGAATTTGAAGATACACGGTGACAGTCATGCTTGCTTTGAAAATTGCTTTATTATTCTGACCCCAATTAGTTAATCTGCAATGGAAGGTATGAAATACTATCAACTTTATTAGATCTAGTGCTACCATCTATGAGAGTAGAAAGAGAAGAGAGAAAGATCATGAGTTTACAAAGACTACATTTAAGTTCCTGCATTCAAATGGAATTTCAAAACCTTAAGCACCCTCATTGGTGGAGTTTTGAGGAAGACCTTGGAATATAATGTAAATAAGACCACCAAGCTACCAAAAACAAGATTTCCAAAGACATTAGTAAGTGGTCTCAATATAGCACCAAGAGAATCCCCATGTATTCCTTAAATTTTTAGTAAGATTAAAATGGAATATAGGTCCAAATTGCTAGACAAATTCATAAGTTTGGATATCCTATCAGGGAGCTTGTCCCTGGAGCAAACTGATTCTCCCTGTGTCTGTAGCCACTGATTGCCTGTAGTTCTTTATCTAGAGGTGGGACCCTGTGAGATCCCCCCCCCATCCATATTGACATGTCAGCTGGTGTTGATTACCTCCCAGGTAACAGTGCCACTACTACACCAATAGAGGTAGTTTGCTGTGCTGGTCATTATGATTATTAGGCTTTAGGGCTGGGTTGGACCATTGATTGATTTTTCTCCCTTAGCAGCTTGCATAGTACCCTACAGAACTATGAGAGCTAAACTTCAGGTAGAAGGCTTCAGCTCCTGCTCCATTGTTCCAAGTCCTGTGTCTCAAGTGTGTCCTGTCTTCAGCAGTAGGGTCTTATGTTCCAGTTCTGGGAGACAACCAAGAGCTCTGTCAATAGTCTCTGTTACTTTGGGAGTCTCTTGGGCAACTCTAACCAACCACTAGAAGGGAGATCTCTCCTCTCTCGCAGTGTATTCCTTGCCATACGGTCCCCAGGTATACATAAGCACTAATGTTCAGACACCACATGTGTATTTCTCAGGAGGTTTTGGGGACCACACATTTTCCTCTGGCTTCCTTGACCCTCCAATATTCACCTCTATTCTCTCTCCCCTCATCTGACCTCCCTCCTACCTCCCCAGTTCACGCACCCCCATTATCCCCAGCCTCCCCCCAATAACACCTGCCTCCTGCCATCCCCCCTCTCCTGAGTTCCTTCCTCCCCCACCATGGCCCCTTGCATGTCCCTCTCTTTTCCCCTCCCAGCCAAACTCTCACTTTTCCCACCTACCCCCTGGCAGCATCTATTCCCTACTATCCCCCCTATTTAAGTTCTTCCCTTTCCCTTACTTCTGTGTTTCCTTTCCATCTTCCTGGCTCCGGGTGCTACATCAGGATATATACTCACATATAAGGAATTGGTGCAATTATCTGTAAATGAGGGAGAACATATGTCGCTTACTTTTCTGCATTTTTGTTACTTCACTTAGCATAACAGTCTCTAGTTCCATCCATTTACCTTCAAATTTCTTACTGCTGAGTAGAACCCCATTGTACAAATGTACTACATTTTCATTATCCATCCATCAGTTGAGGGACATTTAGGCTGTTTCTGTTTCTTATCTATTGTGAAGAGAGAAACAATAAACATAGATGTACAGGTATCTCCACAGTATGATGAGTCCTTTGGGTATATGCGAAGGAGTGGTATAGCCAGATCATATGGTAGATTCATTTTTAGTATATTTTTTTTTCTTTTTTTAGGAAAATAGTAAACAATGAATCAAAAATAATACAAAGTACAAATATAAGAAATGAACTTAGAGGTAAAAAACATGTAATAAATCTTTTTTAAAGCAGATATTTTAACATATATTATGGAACAAGCTCTACACTGAATTATTTACATGTATTAATTCATTATACAATCACTCCAAAAGATAATAGCATGCTAGATCCTTGTAGTCTTATCTACAATTCTGTAAATATTCTGTTGGAAAAGAGAAGTTGGTCCTAAAATATTGGTTCACATATCTTGAGAATACTTATCTTCTGATAAGATCCTATGTATCTTTCTTTTGTTTTTCTCAAGTACTCTTTTTTCTTTTATTTATTTTTTTATGGGGATTTTGGCTACTGTAAATTATTCAGTGTA
>NW_008338999.1:5968007-5985090 GCF_000622305.1 Nannospalax galili
TCTACCTCCTATTCTTATCACACCATCTTCTGAAGAGGTTACCAAATTTGTGGTTAGGGAATCAGAACACAGACTGCTCTGGCTTCTTCCATGCTGAACAGGAATGCATTTTTAGTATTTTAAGAGTTCTCCATATGGGGCTGGAGAGATGGCTCAACAGTTAAGAACACTGGCTATTTTTGCAGAAGACACAGGTTTGAATCCCAGCACCCACATGGCAGCTAACAACTGTCTGTAACTCCAGTTCCAGGGGATCCAATGCCCTCTTCTGTCCTCCATGGGCATTGCACGACACAGGTGTACTTACATATATGCAGACAGTACACACATACACATAAAATAAAAACAATAAATAAAATATTTAAAAAAGAGTTCTCAGGGCTGGAGAGACGGCTCAGTGGTTAAGAGTACTGACTGCTCTTGCAGAAGACTCAGGATCAATTCCCAGCACCCATATGGTGGTTACTAACCATCCTTAACTCCAATTCCAGGGGAACCTGAAGCCCTCTTCTGATCTCCATGGCATTGCATGACACAGGTGCACTCAACATACATGCAGGCAATACACTCATACACATAAAATAAAAATAATAAATAAAATATTTTTTAAAAAAGAGTTCTCCACACTGCTTTCCATAGTGGTTGCATGAGTTTGCATCCCACCAGCAGTGAATGAGCATTCCCCTTTCTCCACATCCTCATCAGCATTTGGCATCTTTCGTTCTCTTGATCTTAGCCAATCTGACTGGGGTAAGATGGAATCTTAAAGTGGTTTTTGTCTACATTTTTCTAATTACTAGATTGCTACCTGCAAGAAACTCCTCTCCCCTTAAAGGATAGGCAATACCTTAAGGTGAAAGGATGGGAAAAAATATGCCAAGAAAATAGCTCTAAGGAGCAAGCAGGTGTTGCAATTCTAATATCTGGTAAAAGAGACTTTTAGTTAAAACTAATCAGAAGAGATAAAAGGGTCACTTCATTCTAATCAAAGGAACAATCAATCAAGAGGAGATTACAATCATGAACATATATGCACCAAACTCTGGTGCACCCAATTTCATAAAAACAGTACTCCAGAGCTACAAAACACAGATTAACCCCAACTGGTTGACTGGATAAAGAGTAAAAAGAGAGACATCTCAATTAAATGACATCTTACAGGAAATGAACCTAACAGACATATACAGAATATTCTACCCAAGCACCAAAGAATACACTTTCTATTCAGCAATCCATGAAAGTTTTTCTAGGGGCTGGAGAGATAGTTCAGTGGTTAAGAACACTGACTGTTCTTGCAGAAGACCAAGGTTCAAATTCTAGCACCCACATGGTAGTTAACAGCTGTCCAAAACTCCAGTTTCAGGGGATCCAAACAACCTCTTCTGTTCTCCACGGGCATTGCACGACATGGGTGCACTTACCATCATGCAGGCAATACACACATACATATAAAATAAAAATAAAACTTTTTGGGTCTGCAGAGTTGGCTCAGTGGTTAAGAGCACTGACTGCTCTTGCAGAGGACCCAAGTTCAATTCCCAGCACCCACATGGCGGCTACGAACCATCCTTAACTCCAGTTCCAGGGGAATCTGAAGCCCTCTTCTGACCTCTGCAGCATTGCACTACACAGATGCACTCACATACATGCAGGCAATACACTCATACACATAAAATAAAAATAATAAATAAAATATTTTTTTAAATATATTTTTTAAAAAGAAATATCAAATGGACCTAACAGACATCTTTCGAATATTCCACACAAGCACCAAAGAATACACTTTCTACTCAGCACCCCATGGAACTTGTTCAAAAATTGATCACATACTGGACCACAAAACAAGACTCAACAAATATAAAAAAATTGAAATAATTCCATGAACTCTATCAGACCACAGTCTGATAAAGCTTATAATCAACAGCAAAAGAAGCTCTAGTAACTACATGAACTCAAACACACACTCCTAAATGGTAAATGGGTCAAAAAAGAAATTAAGAAATAAATAAAAGTATTCCTGAAACTAAATGAAAATGAGAATACAACACAACAAAACCTCTGGGACACTTTAAAAGCAAACCTAAGAGGGAAGTTTACAACTCTTAGGGCTTACACTAAAAAATCAGTAAGAGCACAAATAAATAACTTGACACTGCAACACAAGACTCTGCAAAGGAAAGAACAAACCAACCCCAAACCTAGTAGACAAGAAAAAAATAACAAAAATCCGAGCATATTCTCCCTCACCCAGCAGCAATCAGTTTCAAATAGTTCTCAGTTGGGAACTGTTATATGAAATTTAAAACACTCAATTAAAAAATCAGAGCAGAAATGAATGAAATAGAAACAAAGAAAACAATACAAGGAATCAATGAATCTAAGAGCGGTCTCTTTGAAAAGTTAAACAAGATAGACAGACCCTTAGCCCAGTAACCAAAAGAAAGAAAACACAAATTCAAATTAACAAAATCAGAGATGAAAGAGGAAACATCACAAAAGACACACACACACAAAAAAAAACCAGAACACTGTAATGGAATAATTTAAAATTCTATACTCCATTAAATTCAAAAATCTAAAAGAAATTGATGAATTTCTAAAGTTAAGAACACCACCAAAGTAAAACCAAGAAGAGATCAACACCTTAAACTGACCCATAACAAATAAGGAAATTGAAACAGTAATACAAAACCTCCAAAAAAAAACCCAGGCCCATATGGATTGACAGCAGAATTCTACCAGATAATTCAAATATCTATAACCAATACTGCCTAAATTATTCAAAAAGATAGAAACAAAGGAAGAACTCCCAAACTCCTTCTACGAAGCCAGTATCACTCTAATACCAAAACCAGGTAAAGACACAACAAAAAAGAAAACTATAGGCTCATATCCTTAATGAATATAGATACAAAAATTCTCAACAAAATACAAACCACATACAGACACACATCAAAAAGATCGTCCACCATGATCAAGTCGGCTCTATTCCATAGATGGGTCAATATACTTAAGTCAACAAATGTAATAAAATATATAAATAGACTTAAAGACAAAAATCACATGGTCATCTCAATAGATGCAGAAAAGGCCTTTAGCAAAATCCAACATGCATTCATGTTAAAAGTCCTAGAAGGAATTGGTCTGGAAGGCACATATATCAACATAATAAAAGCTATACACAGCAAACTCATAGCCAATATCATTCTAAATGGAGGAAAAACTAGAAGCATTCTCATTAAAATCAGGAACCAGACAGGGCTGTCCACTGTCTCCACTCCTTTTCAATACAGTGCTTGAAACTCTCAAGAGCAATAAGACAAGAGAAGGAAATTAAAGGAGTACTAATTGGAAAAGAAGAGGTCAAATTATCACTCTTTGCAGACAATATAGTACTATACCTAAGAGAGCTCAAAAATTCTACCAGAAAACTGTTAGAAATGATTAACACTTTCAGTAAAGTGGCAGGTTACAAAATCAACTTAAAAAATATATATCCTTTCTATATATCAATAAAAGCAATCAGAAAGGCATTCAAGAAAATCCTCCCATTCACAATAACCTCAAAAAAACTAAATATTTAGGAATAAACCTAATCAAAGACATTAACGATTTCTACAATGAAGCTTTTCAATCTTTACAGAAAGAGATAGAGGAAAACACAAGAAGATGGAATGACCTCCCATGCTCATGGATTAATAGAATTGATATTGTGAAAATGACCATTTTACCAAAAGCAATCTATAGATACAATGCAATGCCCATCAAAATACCCACAACATTCTTCACAGAGCTAGGAAAAAATCATCCTGATATATTTTCATATTGCATCTCTGACAACTGTGTAAGCAAAAATTTAAAACAAACAAAAGACTGTAAGCATTGATGAGAATAATGCTCACCCAACCAAAATAACACAAGTATTTCAAAGTGAATTATTCCATTGGTAATAAGTGAAATAAATGTACCAATTAATAATAGAAGAACAATATCCAGGGTTTGGGTTAATTTTTTAATTACATTTTTTATTTGTTTTGTGTGGGGGTAGTTTAATAGCAAGTACCTTTACTCACTGGGCCATCCCTCTCTCCCTTGCTCTGGTTTTTGTTTTAATACTTATCTGAGTATGTTACAGAAAGTCTCTTACCTTTGTGGAGTCTCAGCTTTTCTACCTATGAAATGAGTCAATTTTGAATTAGGTGAGATTCATTTTACTAAAAATTTATTGGATGGCTCCTATAGAACTCTGTGCCAAGTAATGGTAACAAGATATTTATGATGACAAGATACCATCCCTGGACTAATCTGGTCACCTTATCTCTCTTTTTATTCCTGGGTACATAGAAGTCTTAGTGTCTCAGACCAATTATCAAAACATGGAAGGAATTCTATGGCTTGCTCAGGTCAATGAAATGTCAATAGCACAAACTTTGGTTGGTCCAGTAGAAGTCATACCTAGTCCCTCTCCTGCCATAGTCCTTGTATTTAGAGGGTAGAGCCTCCTGTTTAAAGTTGCCTAGATTCCTAAATCTGAATTCAGTGGTAGACAGTTGCCCAATCTATAGTAGACTCATGCATGAGCAAGATAGGAACTTTTGTTCTGATAATCTAGTATTAGCCAGTGCAGTGCTTATTATGTCTTGACAAAACAGGCTGGTTATGAGACAGACATAACATGGTTAGCACTTTAATATGACATAAGTTTAAAAAGGCCATTCGCAGAGAAAGGAGTAACTATTCCAAAGAAGTCATGTAAGTTTTCATGAGATAAGAGAGGCAATTTAAATAGAGCAACTAGAAAAATAACATTAAGGCAAAAGAAAAGACAGCAACAGATGGGACCTTAAAGAAGTACGTAAACACAGGGTCTGGGAAAATGGCTTAGCAGGCTAAGAGTGCTTACAACTCTTCCTCCAGAAGACCAAAATTCAGTTCTCAGCACCTACATGGGGCAACTCACAGCCTCCTGTGACTCCAACTCCAGGGGATCCCATGCCCATGGTTAATCTTTTCATATTCTTTCAATACCTAGATGACATATAGTGGAGCTCAAATAATCTGTGCTCCCTGATGAAGCGATATTTTTGATCCTGGGAAGTTGATTAGCATTAGACCCTAATTTACATACTAATAATCAAGAACTGACAGAGGAAGTAGTATGTTTGTTTTCTCTGATTTTTTTTTTTTTTTTTTTTTGGTCTTTTTGAGACAGGGTCTCCCTGTTGCCGCAGCTGTCCTGGAACTCACTACGTAGACCAGGCTGGCCTTGAACTCACAGAGATCCACTTGCCTCTGCCTCCCAAATGCTGGGATTAAAGGCATGTGCCACCACGCCGGGCTTCTCTGATTTTTTAAATATGAACGTCAACACACCCATGATCCATACTAATCTATGCTGTTGGGTTTTGCTTATTTAATCCGCCTAATTACATGAAAATAGAATAATTGAGTGTATATTCTTAAATATGAATCACAGTTAAATACAAACCCATACATATCCCAAAATGAGTGATTACTCTATACTTTCTTATGGCTGCTGTACCCATTGCATTAAATCATTCCACAAGGAAATCTGTTTCCTAAGAGGAAACCACAGAAAAGGGTTGAACTCTTTTCATAATAAGAGTTCTTTAAATCTTTGCTTTTATTATTTTAGTTATTATTTTTATTTTATTGATAAAACATGGTGACCAAGGGAACTTATAAAAGGAAGAGTTGATTTGGCTTACAATTCCAGAGGGATCAGAGTCCATCACGGTGGCAGAAGGAATGATGGCAGAGACGACTGGAGCAGGAAGCTGAGTGATCACATATTCAAGCAGGCACAGGAAACAGAGAGCAACCGGAAATCCAGCAAGGACTAAAGACTTTCAAACCCATCCCCAGTGATATGCTTCCTCCAGCATACCTATACCTCCTAAAGGTTTCATGACCATCCCCAAATACTGCCACAAACTGGGAACCAAGTGTCCAAATACTCGGAGCCTATGGGGCACATTCTGATTCAAACCACCACAGTATGTTAGTGCACCATGTGCATGCAGTGCCTGTGGAAGCCAGAAGAGGGCATCAAATCCCATGAAACTGGAGTTAAAAGTGGTTGTTAGCTGCCACATGACTGCTGGGAACTGAACCCAGGTCCTCTAGGAGAACAGCAAGTGTTCTTAACCACTGAGCAATCTCTCCAGCCCCCTAATTCTTTAAATCATAATGTGATTTAATATGCATAGAACTGTACACATGGTTGGAGAGGTCACAGAACCAAGGAAGAACCTACTTCTGTCACTTTCCTAGACCACAATAATTCCCTATTATATTCTAAATACCTATCCTTATCTATATGTATATAAGGTCACAGACAAGTGTACCTCTCACCACTCATCAATGAAGCTTCTTTCTGCAACAGATGGAGACTTTTACCAAGTTCCACAACTGGTCAAAATGCAGAGAATAAGTGATTGTGATGTGCCCAATCCTATGTGACATATCTGCAATGCAACTTTTATCTCGGACTCAGGAAGCCAGATTATAAGAGTCAGAGGAACAAAACACCTGCTGCTAGTTAATATATTCTAGACATGATAGGGAAAATATACATATGAAATTTCCACAGTATGACAGCATAACAAGATCTGCACAATGACAAAGCCAGTTGACATGCCAATGTGGATGGTCCCACCTTAAGATGAAGAGCTACAGGTAATCAATGGAGGATGAGAGAGGGAGAATCTGTTTTCTCCAGGGACTAACTCCCTAAAAGGGAGCTTTCTAAAGGTTCTCTAAACCCAAGTTGGTAGCTTTAAGTACATGTATACATGAGCACCACTAAATGGAATATAATGTAATATAATATGATTAATATAACATGATTAATATAAGTAGCAATAATAATCAAAGACAAGAATTTTGAAAGTTTGGAGGAGGAGTCGGAGGGGGACTGAGAGGAGCACAAATAATTCAAATACAATACTCATGCATCAAATTTTCAAAACTAAAATTATAATTTTTAAAAATCTTGATGTGATTTAAAAACTTGTATATGAAACCTTCTGCTAGGAGAAGACTATAGTTCTATAAGCTGGGCTGCCACAGAATCCCCTGCCTGAGAATTCGCACTACATGATCTCACAGGCTATGAGCATCATGGAAGGCTCCTTTGAAACCTCCAGAGCCTTGCAGCACTGCCTCCCACACAGTTTTAGTCTGTATATATGGTTTTACTTAAGCATGAAGTCTTAATTCATTCTTGCTTTTAAAAATGTTAGACTCCTTTGGAGGCTATTTACAGAATCCAGCATTAGGCACAAAAATTATTGCAAGAATCCTTTATCCCTCATATTGGTAGAAACATCTGACCCTTTCAGCAAACACAGTCATAAATAATGTAGGTTTCAAGTGCTTGCTCTAAGAACAACAGCAAAATCCCCTTAGAGTATCTTTAAAGAGGGATTAGTTTATGTTTACCACTGAGTTAGGAAGTGTTTTGTTCGTATTGTTTTTTTATTTCAATTTCTACCATTCATAGAGGTATTTTATGGAATACCCTGTCTGTCCAACAAGCTATTAACTTTGGCCCTTATTAACTGTAGTACCATGGGGAACAGTGACCTTTCCTGGTTACTACCTTCTACCTCATGAATCCATGAATGTTTCCCTCTACTGGTGCCTTCAAAGACAAATCAAAGGTAATACATCCATTTCACTTGTACACTTATTTTTAAAAAGTATTATTTTGTCCGGGTGTGGTGGTGCACGCCTTTAATCCTAGCACTTGGGAGGCAGAGGCAAGCAGATCTTTGTGAGTTCAAGGCCAGCCTGGTCTACATAGCAAATTCCAGGACAGCTGGGGCTACAGGGAGCCCCTGTCTCAAAAAGACAAAAAACAAGTATTATTTTGGGGACTGGAGAGATGGCTCAATGGTTAAAAGCACTAGCTGCTCTTGCAGAGGACCTAAGTTTAGTTCTCAGCACCCACATAGCAGCTAACAACCATCAGTAACCACAGCTCCAGAGGAACTGATGCCCTCCCTCTTCAGTCCTTTGCAGGCATTGCACTCACATGGTGCATTTATATACATGCAAGCAAAACACTCATATACATAAAACAAAAATAAATAATTTATAAAATTACTATTATCATTTTTGTATATTATGTGAAGAAGAAGAGACACATTGTCACAACACTCATGTGGAAGTCAGAAACTGACTCTACAGACCCACCTTTACATAGGTTCCAAGGATCACGCACTTTCCCCACTGAGCCATCTCACAGGCCCACTGCTTGCACTGCTATAATTTTGAAAAGCATCCTTCTTCCTAGGGCTTCCTAGGGCAGACAGGGAAGTGCTGTGGAAGAAAAGTATGGTGTTCTTCTAGTGCTCTGTTAGTATTTTATGTTGTTTCTATAACCATTATATTCCCTGAACACACCAGAAATAATCGTTCGTGTGTGTGTGTGTGTGTGTGTGTGTGTGTGTGTGACAGCATCTCATGTATCCCAAACTGGCATCAAATTCACTATATAGCCATGCTGACCTTGAACTTCTGATGCTCCTGCCTCCACCTCCTCAATGCCAGGATTACAGGTGTGTGCCACCACATCTGATTTTATATAGGACTGAAGATCAAATCCCGGGCTTTGTGTGTGCACAGCAAGCTCTCTGCCAGTTGAGCTACATTTCTAGCCTTCAGCTGGATGTATGTTTTATACCTAAATTAATAGACAACAAGCCTTGTTTCTTCCCATCACTGGCATCAACTTGCCCATTCCTCTGCATCCTACTTGTGTCCTTAAATGTGATGTATTGGGGGATATCTTCTCTCCTATCTTCCTTTCCCAACACACACCGCCTAATGTCTTTTTTAATGTTCTGAGAAACACCAGAATTTTCCCTCATGTCAGATATTGATAATTAAAGGGTGATTGGTGTATATAATTTTTTGATGTTTTTATTGTTTGAAACCTTCATAAATGTATACAACGTATATTGAATATTCATCCACCCCTACTTCCCTCCAACTCCCCCTAGTACCTTAACTCTACAATTTATTTTAGTTTTTAGTAATTTTCTCTCTTGTTCACTTGCCCATGGTCACTGTTTAATGAATGTTAGCTGAATGAAGGAATCTTGTGGATAATATCTCTTATTAAGGAAACACGTCTGGGACAAGGGGGATGGTTCGGTGGGGAAAGTACTTATCATGCACACGTTCCTAAGGTTAGGTAGGACTCAGAGACAGAATTCCTGGAAGTGCAGTGGTGAATAACAAAGAATGGACTCTACACACACACAGAGACACACACACAGAGACACACACACACACACACACACACACACAGCATACAGCAAAGAAAAAGAAAGAAAAGAAACAAGTCAGATGAGGTTACCCCAGGCTTATATTTCATTTACCAAACTGAGGCATGGTGAGGGAGAAATAGAAATGGCCCATTTCATAATTTTGGCATTTAGAAAAGTATTTAATCTCACAATGATTCTGGCCCTTTAACTGTTAAATATAGCAAGTAAGCTACATGTTGCTTGGGAATACTATTTCTACCATTATTATTTTCTATAACTGACCCAGAGCATTAAAATATGGCACCTGTTTTTTTTTAGCCAATCATTTAGTGTAAAATGTGCTGCTATAAAATAGCCCATCAAGGAAAAATAAAAACATACTTCCATCTCTTCATGTCCCTGTTCACTTGCTGCTAATGGCCACTCCATGCTGTCTTCACCATCATCTCTGCTGCTTATGTCTTTCCTGTTGCCTCTTTTGCTGCTTGGCTTCCTCTTGGTCCTTCACACTTTTTACCACAGGTATACCATCTGCCCGAGGGTAGTTTTGCATGAATCTTCTACTTCATGAAGGATTCAGAGCACATCATTAACCCCAGACTGGCCTACTGACATTTACAGAACTGTCTGGTAATGTTGCTCCCTCCCCTCATCAGCTGATGTGTGCTTGGAACAAGCAAGCAATTATAATATTGTCCTGAGGTAAACATAATTAGGAATCAAATCTTCATAGGGAAAAAGTATGCACAACAATCCTTTCCAACGCAAATATAAATGGTTTGTTTTAAATAGCCTGTATTCAATTGTCGGGCTAATTTCCAGAATTTTAAATCTCATTCAGGATTTCTATTCTCACCTCAGATGGTGCTTAAAAGGTTACTTGAAATGTTTTTCATAATTACTAACTCTCATGATTTTGTAGAAATCAAAATACCAAGGACAAATATAGGCAAAGCAGCTGAAAGTGTTTTTCCTCTAAATAGACTCTCACATTTTCTTCTTGCTCAAAAATCTAACACATGAATTCCCCCAGAAAATACTAATAAACCTACAAATAACTCTGGTTAAATAAATACTACATGCCCAGTATATATAGCACTCATGAAAGGCAGAGTTGAATAAATTCCTCACCTCTCAATACTCAATATCTTCATCCCTAAAATAGCAATAACACTTTCCTCAAATATTTGCTACAAGCATTAAATGTGTTAACACACATGAAGCAGTCTGGCATTTACTGGGCTCAAAATTTTCAGCTGTAATTATTATTATTTATAATAATAAAGAAGTTTCAGGACTGGAGAAATGGCTCAGCAGTTAAGAGCACTGACTGTTCTTGCAGAAGACCCAAGTTCAAATCCCAGTATCCACATGGCAGCTAACAACCAACTATAACTCTAGTTCCAGGGCACCCAACACTCTCTTCTGTCCTCCAGGGGTATTTCACGACACAAGTGCACTTACATACATGTAGGCATAACACTCATATACATAAAATAAAAATAAATAAAAATAAATTTTAAATAAAGACGTTTCAGCATAGCAGGTATTTTGCCAAATTTTCTCCTTTTCCTTCCCTGGAGGACACATGCCCCCTGAAAACTGTAGGGTCTTCCAGTCCTGACGCAGTTTAACAAACTGACATAAGACATTCTATTTGAATTTTGCATAATTTATATGACAACTGGGAAAGGGGCTGACTTACAAGACATGGGTTCTCATAAGCTTCTATTTGGATCTCCTGCCACCCGCTTATACCACCCCTGCCCTTCAGACTGCTGCCTCACCCCCCGAGGGTGCCATCTAACTGATCCCAGTGTCTGCTCTCCTCCCCCTCAGAGCCCCCATGATGGGTGGGGTGTCCTCACATGCCATCTCACCCCTCAGGCTTCACCTGGGACCACACAGGCTGGCTTGACCCTCTCACCCCCCACTGGCCACTCCCCATATGGCACTGACACCACCTCTTTTTTCCAGAGTGTTCTGCATCACCCACACTCACCCTGGATCAGCTCCAGCTTTTCAGAGGAGCCTTCAGGTTACACTCCACTGCTTCCTCCAGCTCTTACAAATTTTCTGCCACCTCTTCTGCAAAGGTCCCTAAGCCTTGGGGGGGGTGACAGATGCAGATCAATCACTCTTGTATCGTGGTGCCTCTTGGGCCTCCCCATCATTTGTCTTCAAGATGTGGCCACTGATCTATCTCAATGGTGTTTCCCCCCTACTATAAAGACAAATGGAAAGAAGTAGATACATCTAAACAAACATGAATGTAAATACAAATGCCTAGAAGATATCCCAGTAGGTGTTTCATATTCATTAAACAGTATACTTGTGATGGCTTCCCCATTAGGGCCTATAGCCTTCCCTGACACAGGGGGTTGGCCTGGTCTACAGCACCAGATGTGTGTTCCACCCCTAGGAGAGGGCCTTATTCAATTAGAAATTTGTCAGTTGTATGTATGTTATTCAAGACATTATTGCAGTAGTAGGAATTGCTTAGCATGCCTATAGTGTGCAGCATGTGGGGTCCATTGTTGAGCATAATCATAGGGGATCCTTTTTCCCTAACCATCTGCTAGAATCTTCTGGCACTATGAAAGCCATCCATCCAGTGGCATGAAGTTTTTAGCTTAGTCTTGGCTCCATTTCTTCTTCTCCCATGCTTACATCATGCAGTGTCTTCAGTAACATGGCCTTACTGACCTTTAAAGTCTACAACCAACATTAATGGCAATAACCTTGGTTAATTAGAGGACCTCTAGGTTCTCTCTAACCAACAGCTCATAGAGGGGCAACCCACTCCTGGTACTGTAGTTTTTCTTAACAGTTGTATAGTTTTGGGAGCCTCTGTTGTTATCTTATCCCACCATAAAACTCCCAAGAATCTTACAGCTATAGCTGGCCTTTGTTTCTTCAGGTATCTTTCAAATGGGTTTCACATCTGTAAAACACTCAAAGGTTAACATCATATATTAAATCAATCATAGACAAAGTCTAACACAGCGTGGAAAGGTTTAGTCCATTTGTATTAACTGTTTTCTCCATAGATCTCTGTTAGGTACCATAGCATGGGTAAGAGGCATTAATTTGATTAGTTCTTTACTATCTTTAGTTATCCCTTTGGAGTCATTCTGCATTTAGGGGATTTTACATGGAGTCTCTTTGTATCTTCTTATCCTTGATACATTTGCAGCTGCTGGTTCAATTTTCCTGGCCCTGCACCAGGCTAAAGAGGCAGAGGGTCTCTCTTGTCCCTGATGCACCTGTTGGTTCCCTGAATCAGGGAGATCCTGGGTCTGCCTCCTGGTTGTAGCCATATCTGCCACCTCTCCATTGACCAGACCTGGCTGCCTCCAAAACTGCCTCCACCTTTAGCATTGCCTTTCTCAGAAGAAAAATGTATCTTTTTTCATCTTTGGGGATCCTTAACCACAGCTGGACAGTTTTTATCCTCTGAATGCCTTTTGTAAACTGTTCTTCATGTTTTAAAGCCTTCCAGAAACTCCTTAGTACCGAATTTGGTTTTCTATCAATTTTTTTTCTTTAGGAACTTGGACTCTATATAAATCTTGTCACATTTGTCTTCAAGTAACCCAAATGGATGATTTCCTCTGACTGATCCTTTTTATCGCTTGTAGGTTGCTCTATTATTCTACAGACACATTTTACATGCTTGTTTGAGTCCCTTAGATCTGCCAAAGCCTCCCTTACTTTAAAAAGATCCTGTATCATTAAATGACTTAGTAAAACCATTAAAGCTCTTACCATTCTCAAGGTCTCAGTTGAATTAAGCTTTCCTTTATATATCTGGTGAACATAGCCCTATCTGGGGCAAATTGGGCATCATATATTGCTTTTCTCACTCCTAGTTCTCTCAGTAATGCCTGTCCCTCTTGTATAGTCCTCCAGTGTCCATTAATCATGGGAGTCTCCATTGTTGATGACCAGGTATCTTTAGTGCCTTGCATAAGCCATTCCATTAGGGACTGCTCCCTCCTGTATTGGCCTAGGTTAAACAGCCTATGTTGCAAGGATGGACAGGTGGTTATAAAACTCAGTTGTGATACTTCTGAAGGACTTAGACTGACATTATTTTCTCCCATGTCCCATACCCTCACAAGCCATATAGTGAGGGACTCTCTGATTGCTTGTTTGTAAATCTTTCCTAGTTTCAACAGCTCCACTGCAGATTATTTTCTCCTAGCTACAGTACTGTTACCTTTTTTCTCTTTTTGTATTAAAGGTTGACTCTGAGGGGCAACTTTAGCTACTATTATTTTTAGTTTGTTTCTCTTCTCAGTACTATCTGTGTTTTTCCTTGGGTCCTTTGACTCCTGATCCCCTAAACTTACACAAGTTAAACTCTTCCGATTTTCCTCTCTCTCAAGCTCTGAGGCTGAGACTGAATTTGTCAGTAATTTCTTAGCTTTTTCAGCCTTGACTGGGGATGCCTTTGTTTCAGACAAATCTTTTATTATGCAAAGTGGCCACATCTCCTCTCTGGATTCCCTTATTGCTTACAAGGCTTGTACAAAAAATTTTCTAGGCTCTCTATGATCTTTAAAGAATTTTCATATACAAGCAACTGAACTATTTTCCCACATTTACAGGATTTCTGTGGCCCAGGAATTTTCTCCTTTGAGTCTATCCACATCTGTGTGGCCCGTGTCATTCTAGTTACATATTCCATGATCCACTGTATGCCCCATGTGAGCACCACTGCTAGCTCCCTTGCTTTTCCCAAACTTGTGTGGCTTGTCATTTCCAGTGTCATCCTGCCAGACTGTGCCCATTGTTTCACAAAATTTTTCCCTTTTCCCTCCCTGGGGGACCCAGGTATGCCCCCTGAGGACTCTAGGGTCTCCTGGTCCTGACGCAGATTAACAAACCAACATAAGACATTCTATTTGAATTTTGCATAGTTTATATGATGTCCAGGAAAGGGGGTGACTTACAAGACACAGGTTCTTATAGGCTTATATTTGGATCTCCCACCACCAGCTCCTCCTGCCCCCGCTGGCTTCCACCTCATCCAGCAGATGCTGCCTCACCAGTCTGAGTGCCTCATCTCACCCCGCAGAGCCCCGGACACAGTGGGGCATCCATGCATGCAGTCTTGCCCTGAGGGCTTCTCATGGGACCTTGCAGGCTGGCTCGACCTGCTTCCCTACCATTTGCTGCTCCCCATATGGCACAGACTCTGCCTCTTTTTCCCAATGTGCTCTGCATTGCCCATACTTGCCCTGGATCAGCTCCAGCTTTTCGGAGGAGCCTTCAGGTTACACTGCAGGCAAGACTTAACTCTAAACATATAAATAGGGACCTCACTTGGGTTATTCTGAGTGTTTTTATCCAACTTCATTTGCCTGACAAACACATGTATTTAAGCAATAAGTCCAATACAAGTCCAACATTGATCATCCCAGACCAAACCAGTCATGCCTCTTCTTCCCCTCCACTTGATCCACACAAAGCCTGTGCCCTAGTTACTTTTCTAATTGCTATGACCAAATACCTGACAAAAGCAACTTAAGGAAGGGAAGGATTATTCTGGCTCACAGTTTGAAGGTTCAGCCCATCCTGGCAGGGAAAGCACAGCAACAGGGATCAAGTACGGGTCAGCTAGTCATGTTGTATCCATTGTCAGTAAACATATGCAGATGAACGCTAGTATTCAGCTTGCTTTCTCCTTTCTATTCCATCCAGAACCCCAGCCCATGGGATGGTGCCACCATGTTTAGGATGGGTCTTCCCACCTCCATTAATCCAATCTAGAAACTCCCTCTCAGACATACCCAGAGGCTTGTCTCCCAGGCAATTCTCATTCTTCTTATGTTGATAATCCATATTAACTCTCACAGCCTAGAAAGTGTTTCTAGAGAACAAATTCTTGAGCTTATTCTAAGACCCTCATCACTTGTTGACTATCTTGAAGCAAACGTAAAAGCAGGTTAATTCAGGAACATAAAATTGGTTATATTTCCTGTCATTTCTTTGATTTGGAAGGTCATGTGTGTGGATTTGGGGGGGAACACATAAAATGTAAATATAAAAATTTAAATTACCCAGCAGCACCCACTGCAGGACTCTCTCCTACCCACAGTCCTATCTCTGGGGTAAGTCCATCATGCCCTCCATGCCTTGGCTCCCCGAGCCTCATTCCCCTTCCCATCTGCCCCGCGGGTCTCTCCTCCTAGTTTGGGTCCTGCCCCATTCCGTCTTGGGGTCCCAGACACCTGGGGAGCCAATACTGCTTCCTGACCCTTTTCATCCAGACCAACATAGTGCCTTCTCTGGACCCCAGGAGCAGTGCTTCTGGGCCTGGCCCCACCCTCACCTCCCCCTGCTTCCCTGGGCCTGCACCACCCACCTCAGACCTCTCTCCTACCAGCAGGCCTCTCTCTAGGGTAAGTCCATCGCACCCTCCGAGCCTTGACTCCCCCAGTCTCATTTACCCTCCCATCTCCCCCTCCAGTCTCTCCTAGTTTGGGTCCTGTCCATTCCTCATCTTGGGGCCCCAGACACCTGGGGAACAAATACTGCTCCCTGATCCTTTTCATTCAGCCCAACTTAGTGCCTTCTCTGGGCCCCAGAAGCACTGCTTCTGGGCCTCGCCCCACCCTCACCTCCCTCTGCTTCCCTGGGCCTGCACCACCCACCAGCCTCTTTCTGGGATGCAGGGGGGCTGACCTTTCCTCTTCCAGATCCTTTGCATCCACACCAACACAGCTCCTCAGTGTAGCCCCCAGGAGTCCTTGAGGCCACTTCCCACCCCATCTGCCTTTACATCTCTGGGGAGCATGGCCACCAGCTGCCCTAAATAGACCAGCATCTTTCCTGGACCAGGCTTCTGGGCCAGGCTTCCAGGCCAGTTCAATACCCAAATTCCTGAGGCTAAAATCATTCCTGAAGGGATTTAGACCTTAGGAGAAAGCCTGAAAACATCTGACCCTCATCTGAACCACTTCCCACCCCATCTGCCTTTACATCTCTGGGGAGCATGGCCACCAGCTGCCCTAAATAGACCAGCATCTTTCCTGGACCAGGCTTCTGGGCCAGGCTTCCAGGCCAGTTCAATACCCAAATTCCTGAGGCTAAAATCATTCCTGAAGGGATTTAGACCTTAGGAGAAAGCCTGAAAACATCTGACCCTCATCTGAATTGGGCCTATGTGGGAACTCCTGAAGACAAAAGCAATCTGGCCACTCCAATATAGAATAAAAAGAGAGAACAGGAAGCTTAGAGGGACCAGCCTTTCATGCCCAAAAATTAAACCTCAAAGACACATAAAGGTCACAAAAAGAAGCAGACCTAAACTTGAAGTCTTGAGTCTCACACAAGAATCAGAAACTACAAAAGAAATTCACATGTCAAAAAATAACAGAAAAAAAAACAACACTGGCTGAAATGAAGAAGGAAGTGAAACACTCAGTAAGACAATTAGAAACGACAGGAGAAAGCCTCACCAATAGGATGAATGAAATGGAAAACGGAGTATCAAGACTGGAAGATAAAGTGGACGAATTAGACTACTCAAGCAAAGATTAGGAAAAATTTAAGAACACACAAGAATGGAATATGCAGGAATTGTGTGACACCATAAAAAGACCAAACGTATGAATCATAGGTATACAGGAAGTAGAAGAATCCAAAGATAATGGCATGGACCATATCTTCAACAGAATTGTTCAAGAAAATTTCCCAAAATTAAAGAAAGACATGCCCATACAAATACAAGAAGCATACAGAACACCAAACAGACAAGACCAGAAAAGAAACTC
>NW_008338999.1:5986558-5989237 GCF_000622305.1 Nannospalax galili
GGAAATCTAAAAGCATGGGAACCACCAAAACTAAACCAAGAAGAGATTAACACCTTAAACAGACCCATTACACAAAAAGAAATTGAAACAGTAATACAAAATCTCCTGACTAAAAAAAGCCCAAGACCAGATGTATTTACAGCAGAATTCTATCCGATTTTTAAAGATCTACATCCAATACTGCTTAATTTATTCAAAAGAACAGAAATGAAGGGAGATCTTCCAAATTCCTTCTATGAAGCCAGCATCACTCTAATACCAAAGCCAGGTAAAGATACAGCCAAAAAAGAAAACTATAGATCCATATCTTTAATGAACATAGATGCAAACACTCTCAACAAGATTCTTGCAAACTGTGTACAGACACACATCAAAAAGATCATCCACCATGATCAAGTTCTCTTTATTCCAGAGATGCAGGGATGTTTCAATATATGTAAGTTAATAAATGCAAATGGACTCAAAGACAAGAACCACATAGTCATCTCAATAGATGCAAAGAAGTTCTTTGACAAAATTCAACATGCATTTATATTCACATGATCATCCCAATAGATGCAGAGATCTTTGACATAGTTTAACATGTTTTATGTTAAAGTCCTAGAGGGAATTGGACTGGAGGGAACATACCTCAACATAATTAAATCCATATATAACAAACCCACAGCCAACAACATTCCAAATGGAGAAAACTGGAAGCACTCCCATTGAAATCAGGAACCAGACAAGGCGGTCCACTATCTCCACTTCTCTTTAACATAGTGCTTGAAACTTACAAGAGCAGGAAATTAAAAGAATAATAATTGGCCTAGATGATATGATATAATATCTAAGGGATGCCAAAAATTCCACACGCAAACTCCTAGAAATTATTAACACATTCAGTAAAGTGGCAGGTTACAAAATTAACGTACAAAAGTCTATAGCCTTTCTATATACCAATAACAAGCAATCAGATAAAGAGCACATGGAAACACACCCAGTCACAATAGCTGCAAAAAATATAAAATATCTCAGAATAAACCTGACCAAAGACATTAAAGAGCTCTACAATGAAAATTTTAAATTTTTAAAGAAAGAGATTGAGGAGGACATCAGAAGATGGAAAGACCTCCCATGCTCATGGATTGGAAGAATTAATATTGCGAAAATGATCATCCTACCAAAAGTCATATGTAGATTCAACGCAATACCAATCAAAATCCCCATGACATTTTTCACAGAATTGGATAAAACCATCCTAAGATTCATATGGAATCACAAAAGACCTCGGATAGCCAAAACAACCCTGAACACTAAGAGCAATGCTGGGGGGATTACTATACCAGATTTCACACTGTATTACAGAGCTATAGTCATTAAAACAACATTTAGTGTCATTACTGGCACTAAATAGACCCATAGACAAATGGAACAAAATTGAAGACCTAAATATGAGTAAATGCAATTTCAGCCACCTGATATTTGACAAAGGGGCCAAGAACATTAACTGGAGGAAAGACAGCATGTTCAGCAGATGGTGCTGGCAAAATTGGATCTCCACTTGTAGAAGAATGAAACTAAACCCCTATCTTTCACCCTGCACAAAAGTCAGTTCCAAATGGCTCAAAGACCTCAATGTAAAGCCCGAAACTATGAAACTATTAGAAGGAAACATTGGGAAAAACCTACAAGATATAGGTGTAGGAAAGGATTTTCTAAACTGGACATCAATTCCTCAGGAAACAAGGGCAAGAATTAATAAATGGGACTTCATTAAACTCAAAAGCTTCTGTACATCAAAGGAGACAACCAAGGAAGCAAACAGAAAACCCACAGAATGGGAGAAAATCTTCACCAGTGACACACCCAACAGAGGTTTAATAACCAAAATATATAATGAACTCAAAAAGCAGAGAACCAAGACAAGAAGCAACCCAATTAAAAGATGGGCTAAGGAGCTAAACAGAGAGTTCTCAAACGATGAAGTAAAGATGGCTATGAAACATCTTCAAAGATGTTCAGTATCACTAATAATTAGGGAAATGCAAATTAAAACCACTTTAAGATTCCACCTTACCCCAATCAGACTGGCTAAGTTCAAGAAAACAAATGATACCAAATGTTGGAGAGGATGTGGGGAAAGGGATACACTCATCCACTGCTGGTGGGATTCCAATTCATGCAACCCCTCTGGAAAGAAGTGTGGAGAATTCATGAAAAACTACAAATGAGCCTACTATTTGACCCAGTTATACCACTCCTTGGCATATACCCAAAGGACTCATCCTATTGTAGAGACACTTGTACATCCATGTTTGTTGCTGCCTTTTTCACAATAGCTAAGAGACAGAAGCAATCTAAGTGTCCCTCAACTGATGAGTGGATGTGGATAATGAAAATGTGGTACATTAAAACAATGGGGTTCTATTCTGTGGTAAAGAAAAACAAAATCATGAATTCTGATAAATAAGTATGCAACCAGACATAACTACAGGAACCAGGATAATGGAACGGAAACAGGGATGTAAAGGAAAATAAAGAGCCTGAAAGAGAAGAACAGTGGGAAACAGGCCTTAATAAGGGAGCTATGGATAAAAATTGCGTTAGTTAAGGGAGGAGGGAGGGAAGGGTATACAAGGAACCTAGGAGATAAAGGGAAAGAAGGAGCTCAAGAGAGATAGGACCATAGGAGAAGGG
>NW_008338999.1:5989499-5990178 GCF_000622305.1 Nannospalax galili
CTTCTTGGGTGTTTAACAGACATACTTTGAGGTCTGTAATAATTTGGTCAGAGGGACATAAAGGACACTTTTTGCTCCTAGCCCTCCTAGGTCGACTAGTTCCAGGGGACTATGAGTGTCTCTCAAAATGTCCTATAATGGTGGTGGGTTACCTGTCCTCTTAATCAAAGAGGCTGAGGAGACCCCACCAGATGGACTTGAACCACCAGTTCCAGTCTACAAAGAGGAGGGTCAACACAGAGGAATCACTTCATCCATGCTTCCAAGCGAAGCCAACCATGGTCAAGCAGGACCTTTGACTTATCTTCATATAGGCGGAACTGGTAAAAGAAAGGAGCCAGGGGTGCCTCTGAAGCCCATGTGACCCCTGAGGAACAAATCCTCAAAGAATCCTCAAAGAACCTTAAGAGTAAAAATAAATCAGTTTATCTGGGCCAACTGTATGGCCTTAAATACCCAAAAGGAAAGTATAACCAAAGATTAAAGGGGCCAATATAATTTTTTAAGAGTTCATATGTATAGCTAAGGGCTACATAACAAGCAACAATGCCAGACAGCCGATACCTTCTTTTGAGTTGTTGGCCAGGGTGGCCAAAGGGATTCCCAGATAGAAACCCAGCAGAAAACTGGGAAATTGAACAGCAGACCCCAATCTTATTCAAGGGAATATTGATAACAG
>NW_008338999.1:5990531-5990745 GCF_000622305.1 Nannospalax galili
AGTCCTTGGACCTTACTCCACAGTAATAATCAGATATATAGAGATTAGAAATGCATGTGCATCTTAGTGTCAATTGTATTGAAACTGAATTTTTCTGTATGAAACTGTGTATTTTGATAGTGAATTGGAGATCTTTTTTAAAGTTTAAAACCTCATTTAATTTTATGTCTTATAGGGTTTATATGGAGTACAATTTTGTATAATTGTATTAATT
>NW_008338999.1:5990896-6002736 GCF_000622305.1 Nannospalax galili
AGTAAGAAACTATAAAACTTTTAGAAATAGGAAAAAAAATTAAATTACCCATATAGTGCTGTAAGCCCTATCTTGTTGATAGCACTTTCCACAAATTAAGTCCTTTAATTTTCATAATAGCCAATTATTGTTCCCTTTTACAGATGGAGACACTGAAGCAGAGAAAGGTTATGCTATTTTTCCCAAGGTTAGAGAGATGTTTTGCTACCTATTTGCCCGAGTTTACACAGTAATTTATCCAGTTTTTGAAATTAGTCAGTGTTCTTAAACACAGCACTATACTGGTTCCTACCCTATTCCACCCTACCTAAATAATAAATTCTTTCTTTCTTTCTTTCTTTCTTTCTTTCTTCTTTCTTTCTTTTTTTGAGACAGTGTCCAGCTGTAGCTCCAGCTGGCCCAAACTCACTATGCAGATGGGGCTGGCCTTGAATTCACAGAGATTCACCTGCCTCTGCCACCCTAGTGCTGGGATTAAAGGCATGCACCACATGCCTGGTGATAATAAATTCTTCCTAAACTAAATTTTCTGGTGTGTCAAGACCAGAAGCCCCAGGTACTCCTGTAGAGAAGGACAAAGAGCACTGGTTTTATCTTATTCAACTGTCTCCTTGGTTCCTGTGGCTAGAATTACCACACATCTTGTGCCTGAGACAGTCCGCATTTGCATCTATTATCCTGGTGAACAGCTATGACTTGCACTCTTCCAAAAGTATCGTTCTATAAGTAGTTTGTATTGTATGTCTGACTTTTATTAATATAGTGTCTCCCTGCGTAACCCAAACTGGCCTCTGATTTATAATCTTCCTGCCTCCGCTTCCTGAATGCTGGGATTACAGGTATGTGCCATGACGACCAGCCTGAAAGTCTGACCTTGAACCCATCATTTCTGAATAAGAGAAATCAGCCTGTGCTGTATATTTCTGTTTATGTGTGAGTATGTGTTTCCCCTGAAACTTTGTGTCATGTCCTTAACTTTTAAAAAAGCCTCTTTGCAACTTATTTTGCACAGATTTCTTTTAGGGTGAAATCAGAATATATCTCATTTATTCCTTGGCAAAGGGGCTAGAGAGGTATAAAGGAGCAATTGGCCTTTATAGTTATGGCAAGATTCAAATTGGTTTGCTCCATTCATCTGCCTAGTTCATAAATTGTTAAAGTGTGTGAATGTATCTTTGCCTGAGCACCTTGTCAGTCACTTTACATTTGCTTTGTCATCTCTAAATTGATAGATCTACTTCCTGATATTAAGAGATGAGCATCTTCATCAGTTATAAGCTTCTGCAGATCTTAGGGTATATAGAAACAGATTGTTGTTTCTCTTGCCAAACTTTCGCTGCTTGTCATGGTTCAGTTGTCCTTGATGCTTCTTTGTTTTATGAATTTGCCTTGTCTTCTTTCAATGTAGAAAAGTAAAGGAAAAGAAGCAATTATATCTCTTTTATCTGTCTTCTGGGCATCTTCCTGCCACTTATCATTGTTTTGCTAATGAAGTGACTCTCCTGCTACTGATCATAAGTAGATATCTGACTGAAATGCCCTTTGTGTCTTCTCCCTCTGGTGAAATCTTACCTATCCTTCCAGGCCCACATTATATATCTTCCCTTCCATGAGCCCTCAAGACACAATTAATTACCACGCCATCTGTAGAGATGCAGTTTTGTTTACCCTGTCTGATGATTTTACCTTCATCTGTCATCCCACTAGGTTGTGAGCTCAATCAGCGAACAAGGACTTACTTATTTTATGACTCTCTTGAGCCTAGCAAAAGATCTGGTCTATACGTACTTAATAAATGTTCGATGATGACTAGTACTTTATGGTAGGCAAAACTTTTTTCAAATAGATTAACTTATTTTAACTCTACAGCGATCTCAGAAAGTATAAGATCACGAACAGCTCCTTGTCAGGGAAGGAAAACAGCAATCTCAGAAGGCAGAGGGTCGGGGAAAGAGGTGATAAGTCACTGCATAGGTATAGGACTAGTTACATTTATTCAAATCACATAGAACTTATTCTTCATGGACAATAAAGATAATTTTTGTTTATGAACTATTTGACTGGACAGATATTTCTAGTGTCCAGTGAAGTCTTCTGTACATTGTTATTTTGTTTTTTATCTAGTTACAGCATTGAAGGCTTGCTATGGAAACGTCACCTGACACAAGTGCAGGGCACAGGCTGTACTTTAGATGTGCAAGGCAAGGAAGACAAACCGGGAAGCCACATTCCCTGTGTAGGTTTTCCATGACTTTTAGAACAGCCTCCAGAGTAGCAGGTCACAGCTGGAGCAAAATGGGTAGGACTTCTGAAAATCACCTACATGTCCCTTGGCATGGCCTGGGCCTGTTCATCCCAATCACTTGCTTATTTTCCTTTGTAAGGAAGTTGGGATACAAGCAAGACATATGAGTTGACACCAAATGTCATTTAACTTGGACCTCTGAACAAGAAATGATGTGAATTTGCATACATGTTCTTCTCCCTGTACTAAAATACTGTTTAGAAGGAAATGGCCAGTATGGCACTAATAAAATATTGTTTTGTGATAAACAGAATGAATTACATATCTAGATAAAGAAAAAAGATCTCCAAATTGAATCCAAACGATAGTATGTCATAGTAGTAGGGGTCTGAGGTCAAACAAGCCAGGGACGTTTGTTTTTAACCAGTATTTCTTAAGGCTTTGTTGTGTACCACGCATTGTGTTACACAGTGTTTCAGTGCTTAGTGAAATAGACATGGTGCCTGACCCACAAAGCTTTGCATTTCCCAACAAAGCCCAGTCCCGAGCACATATTATAGTAAAGTACCAGCTCTACAGTTCAGGGGAGTCAAGGGAGACCTAAAGAAGCTATTTAAGCTGACACTGACAGGTAAGTAATTTTGTTAGGCAAAGGAGAGGAAGGAAGACAAGGAAATACGGAAACATTTTCAGGTGAAGACAGATTAGAACACCAAGAGCCTACCACATGTGCACTGGCGCACTAGCTACAGTGGCTCAGTGACTCAGCCTTCAGTTAGCAAACACAGTACAAACACTTGAGAAGGACTTTCTGGGTGCAGCCTGCTGTCTCTTACTGCATTTGAGATTCTGCAACCACCCCGTGGATGAGCCAAAACTAACTGACAGATGAGGGCCTCTGCAAAGCCTACCAACCACTATATATGAATAAGGCCATGGTATCATTAAGCCACTAGCCAACAGGCACATGAAAAAGCCCACTGTGCCAGGCCCAAAGAATTACCTGGATGACCCATAGAAGTGTGAGTTAAACAACATCTCTACTTGAAGGCACTATTGGTAATGGGGGGATTTGCATTATGCAGCAAACACTGATACATCTGACATGGTGCTATCCTCAAGCATCTGGCTATCAGTGGGGACTGTCAAATGACACAGACTTGGTCTCAGTAAGAAGAGAACTGTGTTTGGGGGTATTTGATTCTGTTTTTTATTTTGAGACAGAGTCTCACTATGCAGCCTAAGCTGGACTCAAACTCATAATCTTCCTGCTTCAGCCTCCCAAGTGGTAGGATGGCAGGACCACCATGTCCAGCATTGTCCTTTGTAACTTGGACCAGTAGATGGAGGGAGTGTCCTGCTTGCCAAGCTCAGGGATGATGGGAGAGAACAATATATTGGGAAGGAAGATGCTAAGTAACATTGAGACTGTGGAACTTGAGGTGGCTGGGAAACTGAGTAATGATGTCAAACAGCCATCAGACTGATGGCTAGAGAACATTCCAGAACAATTTAGCTCCACAGATTTGAGACCTGGTGTACACACTGTGACTAATGCCACAATAGATAATTTTCCCTAGGGGAGGCGAAGAGCCCAGAGGGCCCTTTAACTGCTCTGTAATCTAGGACAAGTTATTCCACATCTCTGAGCCTGTTTTCTCACCTAAAGAGTAGTAGAATGTTAAATAACCTACTGAGGTACAACAAAATTTAAATTTTATTTTTCTTCATTATTTTATATATAATAAGGATTTCAAAAATGTCTATTCATTCTCTTCTTTATCACTTAAAGTCAAATTACACAAAAATATTTTAAAGGCATTTTTGGTCCCTGTTTTCTATTCATTGTATGTATGGATTCACAAAGTGTTTTAGTTCTAGACATTAAGAATATTCTTGGGGCTGGAGAGATGGCTCAGCAGTTAAGAACACTGGTTGTTCTTGCAGAATACCCGGGTTCGAATCCCAGCACCCACATGCCAGCTAACAACTGTCCATAACTCCAGTCCCAGGGGATCCAACAGCCTCTTGTGACCTCCGTGGGCACTGCATGACATGGGTGCACTTACCTACATGCAGGCAATACATGCATACACATAAAATAAAAATAATAAATAAAAATTTTTTAAAAAGAATATTCTTTATTATTTGAGAATTTTATACACATAATATAATGTGTTTTGAGTAAAGCCACCCCTCATTCCCTCCCGTCCAATTCCTCCTCTATTTCCCCCACCCCCAACATTTTTCCCTCCCAATTTCATGTGCTCTTTTTTTTAAAACCCACTGAATCCACTTAGTACTGCCTGTATGTGCATGGTGTAGGGCCATCCACTGAAGCATGGGTAATCTGTCAGAATCTACATCCCTGAAGAAAACTGACTCTCCCTCCCCCAGCAGCCATCAAAAGCAGATAGCTCCTTGGCTAGGAATTGAACTTTGTGAGCCCCTCCCCCATCCATGCTGGGATTGTGACTGGCTTGATCTAGTGCACACCTTGTACATGCAGTCAGAACCACTGTGAGTTCACATGTACAACGACCTTGTCATGTCTGGAAAACATTGTTTCCAGCAGTCATCCACTACCTCTAGTTCTTAGAATCTTTCTGCCTCCTCTTCTGCAATGATCCCACAATACTACTTTTCTTTCTCCATATGAAATACTAAATAAGTTTTTATAAAGTTCACACAGAGAACTCCCTGTGGTGATTATTTAGACTACAAGTTCTTTTGCTCAGATTTTCTGAACCAGAAATCCAGGAGTGTGCACATGGGAATCTGTATTCTTGCTAAGTGCCCAAGTTCATTGCTGTGCATTCTGGGAGTAGGAAACTGAAGCCCTTCCCTGTGGCTCCCTAATAACATAAAAGCAAACAAAAACTGTTGAAATATACTTGGTCTCCTGTGAATTTCTCACACAAATGAGTGCACCTTACTGGTCCTCCCAACCATTCTGCTGCATTAATTCTGTGCTCCTAACACCGTGACCACTACTAGCATCATCACCATGACCATCACATAAACCAGTATTCCCCTTGGAATGGAAATCCTTGGCCTCCTGCTCCTGAACTGCCCTGGATCATCATCTCTGCAATCCCAGAACAGAATCTCAACCATTCCAAGCCCCAAAGCACTGTTCTCACAGCACACTTGCTCGCTTCCTGCTGAAATTCAGCCTCATTACTCGGGCAGCTCTGCATACTCTCTAATACACAGCCACGTAGATTACATGGCATCAGACTCATGAAATCAGTTGCTGATTAAGAATAAATATTGTCTCCCAGCTGCTAAGAAGGTTCAAACACTTGAAACTGATTGCAGAATGAAAATAGGTCCAATCTGTTCTGCTCTACGAAATGTCAATAGAGACGGTTATACAGGCACATCTGATACTTTTCTTTTGCACAAATCACAGGGTAGAGTAGGAACAGGATAGCATGAATAGAAATCCATATTTCAGGAGACTAAGAGTAGGAGCAAATAGCTGAGCTGAGCCCCCACAAGTTGCTACCTGCCGAGAGAATTTGATGAGGAACTCACACAAGAGGACCCTGGTCCGGCCCCACTCCAGAGCCAAGGAGCTCTCAAATAGAGAGCTTGTTTATGACACCCAGGATGAGGAAGGCAGGGCCCATAAATACACTGCATTATCTTTCTAGGAGCACTTTGCCTTCCTCAGCAGCTAGAGCAGAGGGGAGGGGATCAGCAAAGGGACCACACACACGTTCTAAAAGAGCATTAAAAGCCTATGTTTAAAATGCCTTTAAATCTGTTCAGTTCCACCATATGCCAGCTCCTGCACCTCGCCCTCACCACTCTGTCTCCACATTGTCCTGCACAGAGCTGTGCAAGGGCTGAATCAGAATGACCACTGCTGCTTTAAGCAAAGGAAAGGGAATCCTCTGGGCGTAAAATTTCATAGGGAGAATGCAGAAAACCTAATCTCTGTATCTCTATGCTGGGAGGATGAAGTGAGGTTTCTATTTCTGCTGGAGTACTGTGAAAAATTTATTTGCAGCTAATATGCCCCTAACATGTTAAAAGTTCATTCGTATTTGAATACTGGATGCCCCACATACATCCATGCTAAAGAACATCCTGTATCCTCAACATATTTCAACCCCAACAGCAAGCACGCAAAGGAAAAGTGGCACTCACCCCAAAGCACTGTGCACTCTACAAGCCCCACCTCCCTGTGCACAAACTGTAGAAACATTGGAGCTCTTTTTAAAAGAAACAATCAATATAGATGCATATTTTCTCATTCCTGGTAAGGAAATGCTAACATGGACCTTCAAAGCCTCCAACTTGCTTCCAAACCACAAATATTAAAGTCTTAGTCATTGAAAGCAAGTCTCCTCTACACAAGTTCTGCTGTCTGTATCCTCGAGGACACAGGGCACCTCGAGGAATCTGTTAAGGGAAAGAGCTTGAATCTCAAGAGAACTTTTGTAGGTCAGGTGAGAAAAGTAAGATTGCTTATCTCCTTCTTTTTGATAATTCCTTTCTCCCTCATGCCTAACTAAACCTAATGGAAAGAATTTGCAGAAATCCCTGATGGCTACAGGATTTAAGAAATAAAAGCTGAGGATTTTAAAAATAAAAAGAATGATCTTCCAATCATAGTAAATTAAATTCAATTCAGCTCATCAATTCAGTTTACCCCTTTTAGTTCAAGATGCTATTTGATAAATGATTCAAATACAGAATGTTCTACAAATTTTTAAATACCACAGGAAATCTGAGACTGAAATGAATGTGAATTTACAGAAGATTAAATAACTAGAAATCAAAATGCCCGAGTCTATTACCTTCAGGATTGGAATGTCATGTGGTCAAAAAGACTAATCCTAGGGCAAGACTTAGCGATTCAATGAAATGCTTAGTGCTAAATCCACAAAGTTCTCTTGACCCTTACAAAGGAGTAGGTGTTGCTAGCTGAGGCCACACCATTTTCTGAAGCACCCCATTTGGGCTAAACAATAGCAATTCCTGGAACTAAAATAACTAGGTTCCCAGATCTAAAGTAACTTGTTTTTTACAATTCTTGCTCTCTCTGCCTTACAGACCCCCAGTAACAACTGACCACGAGAGAATGTATCAACCACATGACATTCCTTTACCCACCACTCACCTTATTTCCCTAGCAGTGGCCAACTGGGGGCCACGTAAGAAAATGTTTCAATCTCCTTCCATTTCTCCTATTCTGCCCTATACCTGCCCCAGTCTGTAAGCAGACCGGGCACTCTGGATTTTGGAATACAGACCCCTCTCTTGCAGGCCTTCTCCAGCATAAAGCCTGTGCTAGCCTTGAGTGCTCTGTCCCTTTTTCTGTCTTTCCTCCTAGCTGAATTTACAGGTTCACATAGGAAATAACCAGAGTGAAAAATCACAAAGACTCGGAACAGCCTCTGTGCCTACTTCCAACCAGAACAGAAATTGCTCCATTTTTGCCCGTCTAAATTTTAATGATTTTAGTGCAAACCTTTGTCATTTCTATATTTTGCGGCTCTCACAGCCACACAAATTCAAGCTGTACCGAGAGATATGTAAGCGCCCACCCTGTAAGCACTGACAACTCTTAGAATACAGTGTCCTGTTTTTCTTTTCTTCTTAGTCTCTGGGCCTGGCTCCTTAGCAGCTATGGCCAGGCTGAATGCAATCCCTGGTACAGCTCATCAAACTAGCATTCGGAAACTCTCGAAAACGAGATTCTCTTCCCTAAGCTTTTCAGTGTTCCTCCCTTGGGTCTCCACATTTCTAAGTCAACCAGCACCTGGGAATGAGTACAGGGCTAAAACTATACTATAGACAAAGGCTATCCTTGGACACGAGTGGGGATTTATTTACCAAGAAGATAATAGAAGCAAGATTACGATCCACCTAGTCTACCACAAGATCATCCCAGCAGCTTTTGAAGTTAGGTCTCCTGGTCTCCACATACTCTTTCCAGGCTTATAACCACAGGCCCTTTTAAATGTGTATAAAATGCCCTAACAATAAATAAAACCCCAGCTGTTCCTGGTTGCTGTCTCCACCCAAGGGACACAGCCAGACATAGGTAATAAAATTCTGGCAGACAGGCTATCAAAGGATCATTTATTTCCCTTTTCTGCACATAAGACAAAGAGCTTATGAAACATGCCAAGGTGTACATTAAAATAACAATCTTCCCCATTAGAAGTTTGAATTTCAAAGGAACGAAGGTCACATATAAAAACAGCAGGTGCAACTGATCTCAAGACATCAGCAATTCAAAGACACTTGAAATAGTTCTGTAAAATGGAAACAGCCATATTTTATTCACCAAGTGAAAAATATTTTTGACTCACCATGGAAAGATGGAAGACTGACAGGCCAGCTAACAGGATAAGTCTGAGACTTTAGCAAGTAACTTGAATTTCCTTCAGTTACAAGTGGAATGAAATCACAATTTAGTCTTAAGAAGCAGATGCTAAAAAAAATTTAGTCAACTTCTCAATGTTAAAGAGGCATTTCCTTGGTAATACATTGAGTGAGGGACAGAATAAAGAAATTTGTGCAGATTCAAAATTACAAATAAGAAGATACTTACTTGACTTGTCAAAATTTGATTAAGTGATAAAAATTTGCCAGTGTCCTATCAAAATGAGTCCTAAAATAAACAATTTTGTTAACAAGGTCCAAAAATATTCCTAAAGTATTTGTGGACATAGGATTACTTTGAAGAAAATAAAATCCCACTAATATTCTCTATGTTGAAATCTCAGGTTCAATGATCTCATTGAAATGCCTGAGAAGTAGAACAGTAATCAAATAATAATAATATATCTACAAGGCTTACTGTCGCCAGATAAGCATCCAAGTGCCGCAGATGCATGAATTCAGTTTACAATGTCTTCATCCGATGGCCCACATTTCTTGCAATACACACATGGAGAAGGTAATATACAGAAAGATGATGTCACTTAGCAATGCACACAGCCGGTGAGAATGGAGCTCAGGCTCGGCAATGGGATTCTCGGGGTTGTGGTCTTAACCCAGGTGCAAGAAAAGTATCAATGAAATAACTCCAATGCAGATGTTCAGCTTTGTTACTAGGAATAAAAAGAAGTGGTGAACATCCCTAGTCTACACAGCGTTGAAGTCATAACTAGAGTGATAAAGCAGGAGAAGGGGATTCAAGGGTACAAATAAAAAGGAAGACGTCAAAGCATCCCTCTTTGCAGATGACATGATTCCAGGCCTGACAGACCCCAAAACTTCACCAGGAAATGCCTCGTGTTGACAAACGGTTCCAGAAACATGGCAGGTTGCAAAATTAGCATGCCAAAAACAGTAACCTTCCTATGCCAAAGACAGACAGACTGAGAAGGAATTCAGGGAAACAATCCCATTCTCAATAGCCTCGAAAATCCACAATACCCTGGAATAAACCCAATCAAGGAAAAGAAAAGCCTGTACTATGAAAACTTCAAAATGCTGGAAAAAGACATTGAAGAAGACACTAGAAGGTGGAGAAACCTCTCATGCACATGGATTGGAAGAATTAATATTGTGAAAATAGACATCCCATCAAAAGCAATCTGCAGATTCAAGACAACCCCCACCTAAATTCCACTGCAGTTTTTCACAGTTGAAAAAAAGCAATCTTAAAATTCATACGAAAGTAGAAAAGAACCCAATAACAAACACAATCCTAAACAATAAAAAACACTGTTGGAAGTATCACTATTCCTGATTTCAAGTTACACTACTGAGCCATAGTAGTAAAGTTAGCATGGTGCTAGCACAAAAGCACATTGATGGATGGAATAGAATCCAGGACTCCATATAAGGCCAGGCACCTACAGGCACCTGGATTTTGACAAAAAATGGCAAAAACACATTAGAGAAAAGGCAGCATCTTTGATTAATAGTGCTGGGAAAACTGGACAGCTACATGTACAAGCATGAAACTTGGTCCTTATCTCTCACCCTGCACACAAATCAATTCCAAGTGGATCAAATAACTCAATGGTAGACCTGAAACTCTGAAACCTCTAGAAGAAAGAGTAGGTAATACACTTCAGAATATAGGCTCAGGCAGGACTTTCTGATTAGGATTCCACTTGCCCAGGAAATAATAACAATCAACAAGTAAGGCTTTATGAAATTAAAAACCCTCTATATTGCAAAGGAAATTATTAATCGACTGAAAAGGAAGCCTGCAGAATGGGAAGAAATATTTGTCAGCTGTACATCTGACAGAGGATTAATGTCTAGAATATATAAAGAACTTAAAAACCTAACACTAAGAAAACAAACAACACAATTAAAAAGTGGGCTATGAAACTGAACAGGGTTCTCAGAAGAAACACAAATGACTAAGAAATATTTTTTAATGTTCACCATGCTTATCCATCGAGGAAATTAAAACTTCCGTATTTCATTTTGCCCCATTCAGAATGGCTAAGATTAAGAAAAACAAAAGATAACAAATGCTGACAAGGATGTGGGAATGGGGAACCATCATATACTGTTGGTACAGTATACAAATTGGTACAGCCCCTATAGAAATCAGTGTGGCAATTCCTCAGGAAACTAGAAATAGATCATCCACACGACCAAACTATACCACTCCTATGCATATAGCCAAAGACTGTTTCCTATTACAGAAACACATGTTCATTCATGTTTATAGCTGCTCTGTTCACAATACTAGCAAATGGAAATAGTCTAGATGTTCAACAGCTAATGAATGGATAATGAAAATGTGGTAACTTTACACAATGGAATTTTATCTGTTGTGAAGAAAAATGAAATTTGCAAGTAAATGGGTAAAGCTGGAAAACACTATACTAAGTGAGATAACCAGACCCAGAAAGACAAATGTGGATCTTAGTATCAAATCTTTAGACTTGTAGGTTTAATTTGGAGTATCTATGGAATCTAAGAAACAAGAAAAGGGCCATTGGTGAGGAGGGATGTAAGTCAAATTCACTGCTGGTAGGCGCATGTGGCATCCAATCCCTTCCTCCCACGGTCCTTGCTACAATCTGAGAAAAGAATTCTCCAAACCCCAGTTCGAAGAATCTTAACTAGCTTATTCGACTTGCTAACTGAGCTTGGGGTGCAAGTTTACTTACAGATGAGCAGACACCCCCCACCATTCACAGCTGTGTTCAAAAGTCCACACTCAGACATAAATCCTGTGGTTCAGGACAGCCTCACAAAAATGGCAAGATACCAGCCTAGTGGTTTTCCCAGCTTTTATACCCTTAGCCCCTCCCCTGCAAGTAGCTATGGTCAACCAACTGGCTGGAAGAGGGAAGGGGAGTGGCTTCTTTGCAGAGCTTGGGAAGGAGGCGGGTCCATGGCTTGTCATCATAGGGTCAGGAATATCTTCCAGGTCACAAGCATTAAGCCATTCATAAAAGTAGGGCCCTCATAACCTTAAGAACTCTTATTAAGCTCCCACTTCCAATATTGTCCTGTGGGAATAATGAAATTTTGGATGGCATATTCAGATCATATTACAACACATATTTTAGAAAATGTTCTGGATAATGAGGCCAATGACAAAAACTCAAATTGTGTTTAGTAGTCATAATTAGAAGCACACAAGATGATACAA
>NW_008338999.1:6002764-6006461 GCF_000622305.1 Nannospalax galili
ATACAAATTGGTACAGCCCCTATAGAAATCAGTGTGGCAATTCCTCAGGAAACTAGAAATAGATCATCCACACGACCAAACTATACCACTCCTATGCATATAGCCAAAGACTGTTTCCTATTACAGAAACACATGTTCATTCATGTTTATAGCTGCTCTGTTCACAATACTAGCAAATGGAAATAGTCTAGATGTTCAACAGCTAATGAATGGATAATGAAAATGTGGTAACTTTACACAATGGAATTTTATCTGTTGTGAAGAAAAATGAAATTTGCAAGTAAATGGGTAAAGCTGGAAAACACTATACTAAGTGAGATAACCAGACCCAGAAAGACAAATGTGGATCTTAGTATCAAATCTTTAGACTTGTAGGTTTAATTTGGAGTATCTATGGAATCTAAGAAACAAGAAAAGGGCCATTGGTGAGGAGGGATGTAAGTCAAATTCACTGCTGGTAGGCGCATGTGGCATCCAATCCCTTCCTCCCACGGTCCTTGCTACAATCTGAGAAAAGAATTCTCCAAACCCCAGTTCGAAGAATCTTAACTAGCTTATTCGACTTGCTAACTGAGCTTGGGGTGCAAGTTTACTTACAGATGAGCAGACACCCCCCACCATTCACAGCTGTGTTCAAAAGTCCACACTCAGACATAAATCCTGTGGTTCAGGCTAGCCTCACAAAAATGGTGAGAGACCAGCCTCATGGTTTTCCCAGCTTTTACACCCTCAGCCCCTCCCCTGCAAGCGGCTATGGTCAACCAAGTGGCTGGAAGAGGGAAGAGGAGTGGCTTCTTTGCAGAGTGTGGGAAGGAGATGGGTCCATGGCTTGTCATCACAGGGTCAGAGAAACATCCTTGTCACATGAGGAATAAAAGATCTTAAGGGAGGGAGGAGGGTAGACCATGGATGATATGAAAGGGGAAAGGGAAATCAAGAGGAGGGAGATTTAACAGGGAAGAGGGAGGGAGGGCAGAGTAATGGATAGGGGGAGCGATAACTAACACTAAAGATCTTGAAAAGGGCTTATGGAAGCCTACTGTTTTATAAGCTACGTGTGTGTGTGTGTGTGTGTGTGTGTGTGTGTGTGTGTGTGTGTGTGTGTGTGTGTGTGTGTGTGTGTGTGTGTGTGTGTGTGTGTGTGTGTGTGTTCCTATAAAAGAGTTTAGTTTTGGTTACCCTACACTGGGGATATCTTCCTCTCAAAAGCCAAAGCTTGCCAAATAGCCCAGTTCAGGGAGTTAGGGTCAGGGAGGCCCCTAAACAATACAGGCCATTGCCATTGTTCTTAGTTGTCCACCAGAACTTGATGGTGAGATCCTATTGCTGAAAACACCACATACTTTGGTCATAAGACATGGAGAAATCATGTTGGTACTGACCACAAAACTTCCTCCTTGCTGGCTAGCATTCCTAGTAGTATGTAGGCTGCTGGTGAAAAAAAACGTCATCAACAGTCTTACTCTGCTATGAACACTGCTTAAGTCTGCTGCAATTTTTACTCAGACTGTGGTGAGACAGTGAGTACAGAGAGATAGGAAAGTCCAAGCGTAAATACTGGGCATTTCATTGCATTGGCAAGATGAGGAAGAGTCAGCCAAAGAAATGGAGTGTAAAGAGAAACTGAGAGAACTAAGAAATCAGAAATCATTGTCCTGGAGTCCGAGAGGAAAAAATTATTCAAAAGAGAGAATGACTCATGAAATGGACACATGAGAAAAAAGTGCACATGTAGTAGACACATGAAAAAAAACATGAGAGTCAAGAACTGACCGTCAGACATAGAAATACAGAACTCCCCAATAGACACTGTATTCAGGGCTCTCTAGCACTTACTTACATGCAGGCAGAGAACACTCATATACATAAAATAAAAACAAATAAATTTTTTAAATTAACTATCACAGATTTAGTCCTCAGGTAAATATGTTAGTGTGATTAGGAAAAACCATTATCAATGCTTGTAATTATTACAAATTATTGGATTTGTAGCACTTATGACTAGAATAAATATAAATATCACAAAATATAAAACCAGGAAAACAAGAACAACATAAAAGGCCAATTCATCTGTGTGAATGTATTTACTAAAACTGTTATATACCTTACTGAGCCATCGTGACATGCTGACAGTCAGAAGCTTCTATATTTTTCATGTTAACTTTTATGAAGAAAATATCCTGGGCTGGTATCAAATCACAGAGAAGAATGATAGAGGCAAAACCGAATTGGAGCAGATGTAAGAGAAAGTAGAAGAGTAACTGAACTCAGGAAATATGAGATGTTATTTCATAGATTTTTCTCTAAGAGAAAAGCAAAACAATAAGAAGGTAGTTTGAAAGTGATAGGTCAGGAGAGTTATCTGTTATCTGAATAAATAGCTAGACATGTGTTTCTGGAAAGTAATACAGTAAAAATTTTTATTGGAAACAGACTTTGTTCTTATCTGATTCTTCTTTAATTCCTAAGCTTAAACTTAGCATCTATTTTAACAAGAAGGCAAAGTTCTGGAATCTTGTATTTCCACTGGATTACAGAATACTGACAAACTTCTAATTGAATATACCCTCAAGTGGCCAACTCCTTTGTGGAGGGTCTTTTTGAGACAGGGTCTCTCTCTGAAGCCACAGCTTGCCTGGAACTCACTATGTAGACCAGGCTGGCCGCAGTCTCATAGAGACCCACCTGCCTCTGCTTCCTGAGTGCTGGGATTAAACTCATGTACCATCACGCCCAGCTCAAACTCAAACAGCTAACCTTAACATTTTAATGTGAGTGGGGGAAATTCCTATTGATGCTTTTAATTATTACAGATTATTGAATTTTTTAACTCTAAGAGTGAATATAAACAGTACAATGCAAGACTGTGAAGACAAGTGTTCAATGAAAAGTTAACACACCTACTGCACATGAGCATGTATACTGAGACACACTAACACATGAATATTCAGGAACTTCTGTCTTTTTATGAGGAAGGATTCTGGGCTTATATAAAAAATGACTGTGAATTAATTTTAATTCTATTGAGAGATGTGTTCTCGTGTGAAGAGAGAACTACACTCAGAAGCACTGGGGTCTATGGGCAGCCACAGCATGCTTCTAACTCAACTGAATTTACTAATTATTTTTGAATATTTGAATAATATCCAGCTGCATTTATTCATTATAGCTGTGGAATAAATGGGATGCTCCGTTGCTCCCCATTTTTAAAAATGTGCACACCATGGTGATACATGACATAAACAAGTGGATGCTTACCAAGCCTCCCCTTCAGTGCTAGAGGCTCCACATTTTAGATGGGCAGAATGCAGCTCAGAAGATCCTTTCCCGATTCTCTTGCACCTATGTGTAACAGTGGGAGAGGTGGCCTGTGGAAGTGTAGAAGCAAAAGGCACCATCCTAGCTTTATGTCCTGTTGCTGTGACAAAACACCCTGACAAAAACTACTTAGGGGAGAAAGAGTTTATTTTAACTCATAGTTCCAGGTTACAGTCCTATATAACAGGGATGTCACAGGTGTCAAGAAGTGGAAGTTGCTGGCACATCCAGTCAAGAGCAGAGAGAGAATGAACGCATGCATGCTTACTCATGCTGAGTTCAGTCCCTTTGGGTTTTTTTTTTTTTTTTTTTTTTTTTTTTTTTTTTTTTTTGAGTACTGTTTCAAGGGGGGGGCAGAGTCTGAAAGTCAAGCGTGAAG
>NW_008338999.1:6006538-6042780 GCF_000622305.1 Nannospalax galili
TTTTTTTGGTCTTTTTGAGACAGGGTCTCCCTGTAGCCCCAGCTATCCTGGAACTCACTATGTAGACCAGGCTTTTCTTGAACTCACAGAACTCCGCCTGCCTCTGCCTCCTGAGTGCTGGGATTAAAGGTGCGCGCCCCCACACCCGGCCCCTCTGCTTTTTATACAGTGTAGGACCCAAACCCAGGGACCTTTAGTCTGGGTCTTCCCACACCAATTAACATAGTGAAGACAATCCCCCAATAGACATGCCCAAGAGCCCACTTGCTCTAGATAATTCCTCATTGAAACTCTCTTCCAAGATGCTTCTAGATTGTATAAAGTTAACAATTAAAACTAACCATCACAGGCACCTTCCAGAAAGTTTTATTGTTTTTTTAGAATTATTTATTTATTTTATGTATGAGGGGTTTGCTCACATGTAGATAAGTACATTCATGTCATGCAATATCCATGGAGACCAGAAGAGAACATCAGAGCCCCTGGTACTGCAGTTACAGATGGTTGTGAGCTGCCATGTAGGTGCTGGGAACCAAGCTCTGGTCCTTTACAAGAACAGTAACTGCTCCAGAAAGCTTTCTTGAGGTGAGAATACTCACCTGCTTTGTCCCTTTCTATTTTCTGGGTGATGGAGTGCTATTAGACCACATGGTGAACCTTCAAATGGAAACTATACAGAAGAAGGAAGCTTTGATCTCCCATGACATTGTGGAATGCCATTTCAGATTTATAATGTCACCCACGCTTCTCCAAATCAAGAAGCAAAGACATCTCTGTGTCATTTAAGTCATTACAGGTTATATTTCTCTCTTGGTCCTGTTATATGAGATAACGTAGAGAGACCCAGAAATTAATAACTTTGAACAATGTGAGGTAAACATGGGGGACAATACTACAGGAGGTGAAGTGAGAAATAGAACATTTGCAGGATGACTAATTGAAAGAATTTCTATCGATTGCTTACCTGTGATGATTATTTCTTAAATGTGATTAGAATGACATCAACACTGTCATAAGACCTATTCTAGGCCACTTGTTCCCAAATATGAAAAAACTGTGTAATAAATGCCCTTGTATCCATGACATAAGACATGATGCCATTCGTTATGAATCCAGGTGCCCAAACGACAGTGAAAACATGGAACTGAGTTGAGCATCGGGACAGTTTTCAGTACTCATAACTGTCTTCAATGAAATTCATTCAGGGAGTATTAAAGCACAAGTTCAGACTGTCCTAAGGAGACAGAGGGAGATAATAGCTATCAGGAGTAGGAATGTCTTTTAGGAACAAGACAGAAATAGAAACAAACAGAAACTACTGGTGAGTTCTCACAAGAAAAGCTCCTTGTCCTAAAATACATTCAGAACCACATGAACAAAACAGGGTACTAAAGTGAGATGTCTGTACTTTCCCTCCTGTTCTAGTTTTCTTTCTGTTGCTGTGATAGAACATTCTGACGAAAAGCAACTTGGGGAGGAAAGCGTTTATTTCAGCTTATAGTTCAGGTCTGTCACTGAGGGAAGTCGGAACAGGAACTCAAGAAGGAACTGAGGCAGGAAGCAGGGAGGAGCTCTGCTCTGACTTGCTCGCTGGCTAGTTTTCAGAGCTCGCCTGACTTTCTTCTACTACCTAGGACCACCTGCCCAGGGATGGCATTGCCCACAGTGGGATGAGCCCTTCCACATCAAGCATCTATTAACATAATCTCTCACAGACATGATCACAGAGCAATCCAGTCAGGGCAGTCCCTCAACTGAGGCTCCTTCAGATGACCCCAGGCTGCATCAAGTTGACAGCTGAAACCAAGACACTTTTCTTTGATTTCTTTTTCCTCATTGGAAGGTTTTGTCTTTTGGATATGAGCATAGTAGGTATAATAGTGTTGATTCCAGAAACTCTGTTTGATTACAAGAAGATAACAGAACTGTTCAACTGTTCGATTTTGAGTCTATAGACAGTGACACTAAAAATGTCAAAAGATACATTTCAGAGTTCTGGTCCCCATGATGCTTCCTTCTCAATACTGGAAGAGGACACATGTGTCTTCATTTGCCTCACTGACTTCTAGTCTCAGAAATATATGAGAATTTAAAATATTATATTGCTACCACAAATGCCCTTCATATGCAACTTTGATACACATGACAGAGTACATGAAAACCAGAGGAATGTTTAAGAGGGGTGCATATAAGGGAGAAGGTCTAAATATGATCTAAACACATTGTATGAAACTAGCAAAAATTCAATTTAAAATGTAAATAAATAATAAGATATTACATTGCTAGATGTCCTTACTCTGGAAGTAGATTAAATACATTATTAAAAAGAGTGGGGGGGCGCTAGAGAGATGGGTCAGCAACGGTTAAGAGCATTGACGGCTCTTGCAGAAGACCTGGTTCAATTCCCAGCACCCACATGGCAGCTATGAACCATCCTTTGCATGGGTACACGCACATACATGCAGGCAATACACTCATACACATAAAATAAAAGTAATAAATAAAAATATATTTTTTAAAAAAGAGTGTGGGGTGGAGAGATGACTCAGTGGTTAAGAGCACTGGTTGCTCTTGCAGAGGATCCGGGTTCGATTCCCAGCACCCACATGGTGGCCAACAACTGTCTATAATGCCAGATCCAGAGGATCTAATGCTCCTTCTGATCTCCATGAGCATCGCATGACACGGGTACACTTACACACATGCATGCAATACACTCACAAAATAAAAATAACAAAGTTTCAAAAAGAGACAGTGTATCTGATCTTTGGTAAAGGAGAATAGTGTACAGATTTGGGAAATTTAAATGAATTTTTTTAAAGTGCCTTCATAAGAAAGAGCAATTAGTTTGTAGAAATAGGGAAACAGAAACATCTTGGTTTGAATGGATGAATGAAGACTGAGAAGACACTCTCACAGCTGCGTATCAGAGTTTGAGCTCACGACAGAACTGCCTGTGTGTTGGTCAGGAATGGCTGAAGATGCAGGGGGTGAAGGCTGAAGAGGGGAAGGGTGAAGGTCTCTAACTACAATTCTGCTTCTGCATTTCATGAAAAGCTCACAGGGACTAGGTTTTGCTTTTATCAGTTGGAGAAGAATAGTACAAGTACCTAGTAAATGCAGTAGACTCTCATAGGTACAGGCCTCATGCTAATAAGCATATGATATTGTTAACTCTTCATGAACATAGTAAAATGAGTACGCTATTGGAAGATGGCTCTGGTAAAAAGATTCAGTAAAGAATATGTAAATGCCCTATAGACTATGCACAGACAGCAACCATAAATGTAACAAACCAAACCTAGCTCCATTTCTGAGTAGACTAACTCAGTCCCCATTCTGAAGATCTGCCAAAGTAAAAAAGTTTTATAATCCCTTTGTTTCAATTCCAGATTTCATTTACCTCACTTTCTACATTCCTACAGAATATTAATCACATGCACGCAAAGCCTATTAGACACATAGAAGCAATAAAAATGTTCTACCAAGACATAAAGCAATCAACCAAACCAGATTTAGATTGGCCCAGATATCTAAATATTAGACATGAAATTGCAAATAATGATGCTTCAATCACAAAAGACTGTACCAGAAAAGATCAGAGAGATGGAAACTATAGAAAATATTTAAGGCAGGTGTGGTGGCACATGCCTTTGATCCCAGCACTCGGGAGGCAGAGGCAGGCAGATCTCTATGAGTTCAAGGCCAGCCTGGTCTACATAGTGAGTTCCAGGGCAGCTGGAACTGCTGAGGGAGTTCAGAACTGACAGGGAGGCCCTGTCTCAAAAAGACCAAAAAGAGAGAGAGAGCGAGAAAGAGGGGGGGAGGGAGGGAGGGAGGAAGGAAGGAAGGAAGGAAGGAAGGAAGGAAGGAAGGAAGGAAGGAAGGAAGGAAGGAAGGAAGGAAGGAAGGAAGGAAGGAAGGAAGGAAGGAAGGAAGGAAGGAAGGAAGGAAGGAAGGAAGGAAGGAAGGAAAGAAAGAAAGAAAATATTTAAAAAGAAACTCTACAAATAACAAATATAGTATTCAATGAACAATGTTTTCAACAAGTTCCCAGGTAGGCCCAACTCAGCTGAAGAATCCATGAACATGAAAGGAGGTCAACAGAACTCGCCCAAGGCAAAAGCTTTTGCTCTACCAAAGAGCAAAGGGGGGATGAAAGAACAGACCATCCAAGATCAGGGGTACTGCGTCCAAAGAAACTCTACAAATAACAAATATAGTATTCAATGAACAATGTTTTCAACAAGTTCCCAGGTAGGCCCAACTCAGCTGAAGAATCCATGAACATGAAAGGAGGTCAACAGAACTCGCCCAAGGCAAAAGCTTTTGCTCTACCAAAGAGCAAAGGGGGGATGAAAGAACAGACCATCCAAGATCAGGGGTACTGCGTCCATCTAACAGACATGTTATTGGAGTCTGAAAGCGAATGGGGGAGGCGCTATTTTAAAAGACGATGGCTGTGCAGTTTCCAAACCTAATGAAACATACAAAGCCTCTCACACACACTTCTATCTACACATACCCATGAAGATATCATGTTTAAATTTCTCAAAACCAAAATTTTTAAGAAATAGCAAGAAAAAGACATTACATAACAAAGAATAAAAGAATTACAAGGTATTCTATGTTGGAAAACGTGTGAGACAGAAGGCGACAATGTGACAATTTTAACACACTGAAAGAAAATTAAGCTATAAGCCAAAGATTCCAGGCCGAAACAAAGATCTTTGCAAAAAAATTAAGATTGAGATATCGTTATTTATCAATTAGGCTTGGTATAATGAATGTCAAAGAAAGTTCTTCAGGGAAATAAATGCGATGCAAGACTAAAACAACAACAAAGAAACAAACAGCACAAAATAGAAGCAAACCGAGGACTACACAAATGAAGAAAACTAAAAATGATGCGAACGAGAATGAATGTGAAATCTGCTTTTTCTTACATATAAGAGCGTTGTTCATGGCTGGCTGTCTAAAGCAAAACAGGAGCAGTGAGCACTTTTTTTATAGATCAGACAAAGCAGGATACATGTTAACAGAACACGAAGAGTAAAAGAAACAGAATATACAACTGTAAGGTCTTTACATTGTTAAGGTTTATAATTTGAAGATAGAGTATAACTGGTTAAATACATACATTAAGCTCTGAAGTCAACTATTTTTTTAAATATTTTACTTATTATTTTTATTTTATGTGTATAACTGTATTGCCTGCATGTAGGTAAGTTCACCATGTCGTGCAATGCTCATGGAGCGCAGAAGAGGCCATCACAACCCCTGGTACTGGGGTTACAGACAGTTGTTAGCTGCCATGCAGGTGCTGGGATTCGAACCCAGATCTTCTGCAAGAACAACCAGTGTTCTTAACCACTGAGCCATCTCTCCAGACCCCGAAGTTAGCTATTTTTTTAATTTATGTTTTTATGTCTTTTAATTCATATAGTATAGGTAGTAAGCCAATACAGACAATTTAAAAGCTAATTATGTAAACATACAAAATTCTCAATCCAAAAGAACACATGAAACAGAAAACTAGCAAGGTGATGTATTTCAGTATAAATATGTGGAATTGCAGTTTAAATATACCAGTTAATAGAAAGTATCAGTGGGGCTAGAGAGATGGTCCAGCAGTTAAGGTGCTGCAGAGGACCTAAGTTGAATTTCCAGCACCCACACTGTCTCACAACCACCTGTAACTCAAGCTCCAGAGAACCTGATGCCCCCTTCTGGCCTCCTTGGGTACTTGCATATGTGTGCACATAAACACAATGCATATAAATTAAATTAAATAAATCTTTTTTAATATTTTATTTATTATTTTTATTTTATGTGTATGCGTGTATTGCCTGCATGTAGGTAAGTGCACCCTTGTCATGCAGTGCCCGTGGAAGACAGAAGAGGCTGTTGGATCCCCTGGAACTGGAGTTATGGACAGTTGTTAGCTGCCATGTGGGTGCTGGGATTCAAACCCGGGTGGAGGACAGAAGAAGCTGTCAGATTCCCTGGAACTGGAGTTGCAGACAGTTGTTAGCTGCCATGTGGGCACTGGGATTCAAACCTGGGTCTTCTGCAAGAATAGCCAGTGTTCTTAACCACTGAGCAATCTCTCCAGCCCCCACCCAAATCTTTTTTTTTTAAAAAAGGAAGTGTCAAGTTGGACAATGAAACAAAACCCATTTTACATAGAAGACATACCTAAGTGTAAAAGAATAGAAAATATTATCCTTTTTTTTTTTTTTTTTGGTCTTTTTGAGACAGGGTCTCCCTGTAGCCCCAGCTGTCCTGGAACTCACTATGTAAACCAGGCTGGCCTTGAACTCACAGAGATCCGCCTGCCTCTGCCTCCCGAGTGCTGGGAGTAAAGACGTGTGCCACCACACCCGGCTATCAAACAACTTTTCATAACTTTCTCTTTTCAAATTAGTTACTGTTGTGGTTTCTGTCTTGTGTTAAGATGTACACTGGCATATTAACATCATTCTTCCTCAGATGCAGTGGTTAGGATACCATACAGAAAGCTGTTCTCTGACTCTTCAAATGACCTCCTCACTACATAGACTACATTCAGCCCCTTTCTTAGAAAGGGGGGCAAGAGCTCCATTTTTTATTTTTCTTTTCACATAAGAAATTGCCAACATGGCACTTGCACATAATACATCAGTCAGACACCCAGAGGCTTGGCATCCTTTTCCCCTTGAAAAGATTGGAAAGTAAACAGAGCACTTAAGCCTCCCATCAGTGCTGCATCAAATCCATCCCTTAGGACCAGCAAGGCTGACAAGAAATAACTTGTTCAAGATGTGAATAAACCTTTAAACTGATAGGAGTTCTCATTTCACATGGCACCTAAGACTTCACAATACTTCGTCTCTCCCCAAGCTTAAATGAATAAATAGTGAAATTCTGTATTCTATCCAATTGAAGTCCTAGAATCTTGGAGATCCTTCTGTTTGTCGGCGATGGAACATATGATCCCAGGAGACGGCCAGGATTTTCAGAAAGGATTTAACAACTGTAACAGCTATCTTGTGGAACTTGGGGATACAAAAATGTATTTTACATTGACTTTCTCTATCAGCAAGTAAATGCTGAGAATATCATATATATAGTAGCTGGTTAGGATAGAGACACAAGTTTAGGGCTCAAATTCAAAAACCCAATATTTTTCATATATTTGTTGTTTTCCACTAAAGGACTGGCCATTACATTCTAAAATTTACATAAGTTTTACTCCAGCAAAACAAAAAGAAAATATTTAAGATCCCATTAAAAAAATCGCTTCAATGAAATATCTAGAGTCTAGAGAGCTATGCACATACGTGGAACTCTGAACACTAATCTTGAATCTCAAAGACAGGCATACCAATCACTTGCCTCCCAACTTGCTAAGTAATTATATTTCTTCTTTTTAAAATGCCTAATGTTAGGCCTGGGGAGGTGTCTCAGTAAAGTGCCTGCTCCAAAGTATGGGGACATGAGTTTGGATTCCCAGAACCCAAGTAAAATATAGCAGGCATGGTGACATACATCTGTAAGCCCAGCCTTGGAGGGAGAATAGGGAAGAAACAAGCAGATTCCTGAATCTCATTGAACAGCCAGCCTAGCCATAGAGATGAGCTTCAGGTTTTCAGAGACTATGTCAAAAAATAAAGGTGGAGAGCAGTCAAGAAAAGACATCTGACCTAAATCTGGGTCCTGCACAGGCATGCACACATATGTGCCTGCCCACTTCATACATACATGCACTGACACATATACACACAAAATAAAACGCTTAATGTTAATGATATTACATCATGTACATTATTTAAAGTAACATACATGATAATATGCACATTTGTGATTCAGTTCAAAATAGAAGGTACCCATCTGCCAGTTATGTTTACTCTGTGCAATAGGATATCTTAAAATTCAAGCACATTGTGAGCACCAGGTGTCCAGATGATGCCAAAACCTAAAGCTGGTCTAGAGTGTAGAAATGAGTCCCAACTCTATGAACGAGTTCCTCCATTGAATAGGTAAGAAGAAGCAATATGTTTCACTGGAAGATAACAGATGCTAGAGGCCAAAATAGCTACATTCACAAGGGAGATCTCCTTGTGGGATTCAGCAGATGGTGAAAGCTTCCCAGGAAATGCAGCCTTTACGCTGGGCCCTGAAAGGAAAAGTAAGATCTGGAAAAGTACAAGAAAGATTACAAGGCATTTCAGGTGATGGGAACTGTATGGTCAAAAAGGGTGATCAAAATGGAAAGGCAGGAACTGTAAAGCACCTCCATTGACAGGTCTGTCCTGTTGGACTGCAAAGTGTAAGGACAGATAACTAAGAAGCCAGGGGGTCAAGGTTCTGAAATGCTTGGCTAATAAAAAAAATCCCCAATTTGCAAGAAACAGAATTCCTACAAGGAAACACATTTAGCACTGGTACTCTTTAGAGTTGTCAATGGAAGAAGATGGAGAAAAGCAGATGGATTTAGTTGGCATGAAAAATGTTTCTAGAATCTACAGACAATGCACCTCTTTTGCCTGCATGCAAGGACGGAAGGGCTGCCTACTGTCTCCCCTTCGTACTTTCTGGTTTAGGAAAAGTCGAACCAGCTTTCTGGTGATTTACAATGCTCAGGACAGGGAGATGGCTCAGTCAATAAAGTGCTTGCTGCAGAAGCATGAAGACCTGAATTTGATCCCCAACACCCATGGGAAAAATACCAGGCATAGTACTACACACTTACTGTCCCAGTACTGGGGAGGTGGAGACAAGCAGATCCCAATGGCTGCTGGTCTAGCCAATCAGAGAGCTCCAAGTTCAATGAGAGATGATGTCTCAAAATAACAAGGTAGTAAGTGGTTAAAGAAGAATCCCAAGACACCCAGGGTCAATCTTTGTCCTTTGTCATACACACACACACACACACTATGATAATATGATGGTCATACATGGATATCACTAGCTTTTCTTCTTTCCCCTCCCTCTCTCCCTCCCTCCTTCCATCTACTACTTGTTTTCCAGGCCTGGGCTAAGTCTAACATGCACATTATCTCCCTCAGTCCTAAAACATTCCTAGAACTCTCATCATCCTCCCTTTATAATTGAGGAAATAAGTCTTAAAGAAGTGGATTATCTTGCCCAAGTTCACACTAACAGTGAAACACAGGTGTCTCAGGTACTGAACCTCATGCCCTTAACCAGTTTTTCTGGTTTCTTGTCATCGATAATTAGTAGTTTTGCAGCTAGTGGCATTATATTCAGACCAGGTTTGGAGGCCGCCTGTGGTCCTGGCTTTTCTTGAGCGTTCTCTGCTGCCACCATCTGGCCTCTTGTAAACATTTCAGAGTTGTCCTCTGCAGTCATTCTCAGCCTTACCAGAGTGTAGCATCCCCTGAAAAGGGTACTAAAATTTTTGTGGACTACATTTATGTGTCTTAAAAATTCCAGTATCAGTACACGCTTCATTATGTATATGCAACATGTGAGGACCATACAGAGATTTAGATGGAAATCAATTCACTAATGAAATTTTATTAACAGAAGAGAAATTCAGAGCCAATCCACCACTGTGTAAAAATGCTGCTGAAGGGATGTATCAATCCTGGATTCAGAGAGTAAAGTGAGTTTGATGCATAAATTTTCCCTTGGTTGACTGTGAGGACCTAGAATTAATAAGGAATGAAAAATAGAAAAAGAGAAACAAGTTTCTAAGGTCAAAGGAAAGATATTCAAAGGGCCAGAAAGGAACCAGGAGAGATTCAGTACTTAACCAATGACTTCCAAAAGTCTAATGGCCAAAATTTCATGAATAATAAAACACATTCCCATGTATAGCCATGACAATAGAACCTTTGCTAATCCTTTGCCTTCATCTGGTTTATTCTTCCAATCTCCACTTAACAAACCACTAACTGTGTTAAAGGTGGTTTTCTCTCATGTGAGTGAGAAAGGACAGACAAAGCATGTTTTATTTCCATACCAAAGGGAGGCACCACACTGACTTGGAAAGAGCAGTCAGGGATTCAAAGCCCTGCACTGTGATCTAGCCTCACTGTCCTACATCTGTCCATGAGCTGTTAAATGGGCCGACCTCTCAGGCCTTTGCAGTTAACACATATCAAATCCCTTGTTTGAGAACAGAACCTTAACACATGTTGAAGTTCTTGGAAAAGAGAGGATAGAAAAAAATTCAGCAGTGTTTATAGCCTACTTACCTGCTCGGCACAACTTCAAATCTACTGTTTCAGTTCAAATAGGAAGGGTGCTTAAGTTCAACGCCAACCTGGGTTTCAGAGTAAGACTCTGAACAAACAACAGCTTCTAAAATAAAAACACTAAAGCTGTTGTTTCACTCATCCATTTCACAACTCTATAGGGGTCATTAGTGCCTTCCTAACACTATGTGACAACAGTCTGATCTATTCATCCTCATGAACACACTACAAGGTTAGCGACTCACTGACCCTGGGGAACCAAGTAATGTGGAAGATCCCACCATGATACGGAGTTGTCAGACTCCATCTGGATCCAGAATCTATTAGCCAGCACTGTACTGTTATACCTGTTCAGTACACATGTACCTCCCACACCTTTCATATACAAACACACACACACATACACACACACACATGTACACACAATACATCTCTTATTTCTTAACAGAGAGAGTTACAGAGAGTAGATTGGCATCCATATTATCTGGGGAGCATCAAACTCTCAGCGTCCATCGTAAAACTCCCCCTCTATCTACCAGACAAGTAGCCAAGGACAACCAGATGACAAAGAGGTTGACTACTGTAAAGTTTCTACTGCAAAGATCCTGGAACTTGTGCAACCTCTTAGAAGACAGAAGACTGGTCTTAGAATGTCCATGATCATAGCTGTGACTGTATCTGCCAGCCAAGGTTATACCATAACTATCAGGCTGGGTAGTTTACACAACAGAAAGTTATTTTTTCATAATCCCAGATGTTAAAGCTTTGAGATCAAGATGTGGGCCAGGTTGGTGTTCTCTGCGGCTTCTCTCCCTGCCCTGTAGATTGCCCTCTTCGTCATCTTTTACCCCGGGTCTTTCCCTTGCTTGCTATATAATGTCTTCTTGGGAATGCTCCAGTCATAGTGGATTAGCTCCTACCCTAATGTCCTCAGTCTAACTCAGTTGACTCCTTAAAGACCTTGTCTCCAAGTACACTCATGAAGCACGGCGGGGGCGGCGGGGGGGTTAAGACACTAATATGCATACTGGGAGAAGAGGACAAAATTCAACTCTTCACAAATGCTAAATAAAGAACATCTTAACAGTTCAGAAATTAGATCTGCTCAGAGGTACATGCCAAACTTTTAGTGATATCAGTTTGAATATTCTGGATCAATAACTCAATACTGATGTGTATAATGTCTACAACAGCCCCTTTTATCTTTTGTCTCTATAACAAAGTGAGAGAGAAACAATTTTAAAATAGGAACAAAAAGCTTGGAAATTGTTAGATATTAATCTTTAGAAATTACAATATCCCCCTTTGTCTCACTGTAAAGAAAGGAAGGGGGAGAGAGAGAGAGAGAAAGAGAGAGAGAGAGAGAGAGAGAGAGAGACTGAGATTAGAATATATATTTCCAGAAACAAATTTCTTCTTCCTTCTATGAAAATTCTCATCAAAATTTGAGATCTAAGGTTCCAACTTCCCAATAAAAAACATACTTGGACAATGTGATTTACAGTTTGAATATAACAGTTTGGAATTATGGGAAGTTTTGTCCAATTTAAGCTGATTCTAATTATTTTACTGCTTCTTGACAACTGACATTATTATCATGTCTAGAATATCCTAGCAACAACCTGAGAAGATCCACGTGTCAATATATTCAAACACTTGAAAAACATTTGTTTTTCAAAATAAATAAGAATTACTCAGTAATCAGTTTTTTTAATTAAGTAAATACTCATGCACATAATTTCCAATTTTATACATTTAGTCCAAATGAAACTCCAAAGAAAATTGCTAGAGGTAGCAATTATAATTCTATTATTCTTATATTTTAAGTTTTCATGTCAAATACTCAAAAGAATAATGAACAGATTCTCAACACTGAACTTTACCCTAAGAATTTGAAGAAGACAGAAGAAATACTTTTAATCCTAGGGCTGAAATGTGGGCTTAGCTGTGCATTTGGGAGTTTGTTTGTTTTCATTCCATTCAATAACACCCTAAAAATAATAAGCACCTGAGTAAACATGGAGTGATTTGCTTACTCCTGGAGATGATCCCAACATCTACAAGCACAGTAGGCTAGCACTCCAGTATAAGTAATAATTAGCTCGGAAATCTTACTTGTCTGTAAAGTTCTGTCACAGCAGGGGGTTGCCCCACTCCTTTTAACTTGGGAAATTTTGAAGCTAAAGCCAAAATTAATGCTTATTCAAAAGAATATTAGCTCAAAATCACTTATTAGATGCCTGCTCTGTGTGGGGTAGGATGGGTCAGGCACTGCATGCTAAGCCAATATTTCCTAGAACAGGAGATCTTCAACCCATGTTGAAAATAAAAGACATCAAATTAGACATTTATCTTGCATCTCTAAGAGAAGATAATTGCTGGCCTAGTTAACAGGACTAGTAAAAGGCTTTTTAAACTTAGAACTAAGTAAATATTGTATAGATAAACAGATTAAAAGGGTGAATCATTAATTATATTCCCACCCTTCTAGAAGAAGTAATGATTAATTACTAAAAATATTATTAACACATTTTATATTCCTTTTTAAGAATCAATTAAGAGAAATACATGTATAAAAATAAGACCATATATAAAGTATTGTATCTCTTAGAATGCAAAGGCTTATATACCCATTGATGTGTTTACTAACTAACAAAATTACATTATATATTGTCTTAGCCAATCCTAAATTATAGAAAACAAATTATTCAGATATTTTGTGTTACCGCTTTCCTTCTAGTAACATTCCTTCCAGTGGGTTATAAATAAAAATTTAGAAAATAAAAATACAAAATTTTGGTATCATTATTTTGAGACACTCTGGTAGAATGCTTGTTCTTAGTGAGACTGAACCTTGTACCATGGTTACTGACATCTGAGACTGATCTCTGGTGGATGTTCACACTCATCATATAAGCAAGACTAATGTGTATTTTCCAGGACTACTTTTAAACACCTAGAAGTGTCATGGATTTTCACCTTCACTCAAAGTTCTGTATGGATCGCTCAAGATACGTAAATATTTAATCTTAAAGTACTCCATATGACAATACTTTTAAAACACTGATTTTTTTTAAGGGCTACAGAAGGAGTCATTATAGACAGACTTTAAAACACTTGTTCAATTTAAAGGGTTTTTTTTTTTTTTTCAAAAGGAAGCAAGCAATCCTTTCCAGTCCCTTCAAAGTAAAAGTGGGGCTCCCAGCTTTTGGCGAGCTAGAACAGAAATACACAATTAGAACTGGTGCTTTTCTAAATGAGGGATTTTCATGAACACACTTCTTTTTTTCTGGATCTTAAAGATATTTGTCTTCAGCTGTAGAAAGACAGCTTTGGACTCTACCAATTCACTTCTCCTGGCTTATAAAAAAAGGAAAAAATCAACAAGGTTCTACTTGTTAATTCAGTAACCATGCATGCCTGTAGGATGAACCCTGTAGGCTCCAGCCTTTCTCTTGAAAGTGCTTGACTCAGTGAACTGACTTCCCAGAAGCTGGCTCTTGACTTTAACTTATGAAAATAAAATACTGATAAGTCTGTAAACACGCCTGGAGAAGGACAACTCATACCTTAGTGCCTATCCTGTCACATCCTAAGGTCAAAACTATAAATTTCTACCTCAAAAAAAACCTTTGTACCTGTGCAGGACTAAGTCCTGATCCTTAGTTTGTATCAATCCTGTCAAATAGGACAGTGATCCATTAATGAAAGGATTTGTGCATCTTAGAGTTTTGAGTGACTCTTTCCCCTTCCACATAGAGAGAATAAAAATATTGGGAGAGTTAGAAGTGGTATCCCACTTGTCTCCATTAGATTGTTCAATTTTCTAAAATGACAGTCTTATATTTATGTTACTTACTATTCCTCTTATACTCTGGCTTCTGGGCACAAAATTAAGATGAACCCACTGGATTTGAAAGACCAAAAATTTCTCATGACCCTCAGGGTTCATCTGAGTTTTCATCCACCTCATCCCAGGACTTGTTTGCTTTACACCTTTTAAAACCCCTCTCTCCCTCTTTCCCTCTGCTTCTCTCCTTGTTTTTCTCCCTTTTCTTCTTTCTTGTTCTGCACCTAGTCCCAATAAGTGGTTACCTTAGATTCTACCTTCTCAGTATGCAAAACGTTTTACCTTTATGTAAATCAGTAGAGAGAATTGTGCTTAAGAATGTCACTCTTTTAAAATATTTTGTTATTTTTATTTTATGTGTATGAGTGTATTGCCTGCTTGTATACAAGTGCACCTGTGTCATGCAATGACCATCGAGGTGAGAAGAGGGCATCAGATCCACTGGAACTGGAGTTACGGACAGTTGATAGCCTCCATTTGGGTGCTGGGATTCAAACCCAGGTCCTCTGCAAGAGCACTCAGTGCTCTTAACCACTGAGCCATCTCTCTAGCCCCAAGAATTCCTCTCTTGAAGTCAATGTGGACTTGACTAAGGCATTGCTATGATCGTCTGAATGGTCTGCCCCTCAATCACACATTCACAAACTGCTCCCCGGCGTGATAATATTAAGGGGTAGAGTCTTTAGGAGAGTGGATCACAAACGTTCCACCCACATGAATGAGAGCAATTCCCTTATGAGATCTTGGGGAGCACCCTTGCATCGTTTGCCATGTGAAGACACAACAAGGTCTGTGCCGCTGGAGCCCTAACCAGACACCAAATCTACTGCCACCTTGATCTCAGGCTTTTCCATCGCTAAAACTGATCAACGGTAATCTGTTTATGAATTACTCAGTGTAAAGTATTTTGTTATGGTCACTGGACAGGAACAAAATAACCACTTTCTATAGTCATATAACTTCATTTCTTTCATCTGTAAATGTTGGTTATAATAATGTTACATAGTGAGTTCCAGGACAGCCGGGGCTATAGGGAGACTGTCTCAGAAAAATAAACCTCAGCAGAGAAGCTTCCTTATACTGCAGATGGCAATTAACACAGAGACCCAGAACTGGCAGAGAATAAGAGGCTGCAGACCGCTCATCCCTGAACAGGACACCTATGTCAAACTTCTGCCTCCTAAGGCTCGGGATCATTGCAGAAGAGGGGGCAGAAAGATTGGAAGAGCCAGAGGAGGAAGATGACCACAAGGAAACCGAGTTTTTCTGACAGTTACTTACATGAACTCACAGAAATGGTGACAGCATCCACAAGTCCCAATTAAGCTCAAGCCAGTCAAAATCTTAGCAGAGATGTGAGGAAGTGAGTACGAAACCCCAGCCCTACCTGAGGAACTTGGCAACTGATGGCTGATGGAATGGGGAGAGTCAGTCTCATTTAAGGGTGAGACTCTTGGTAGGATGACCAGGCTCCAGCGAATGAACCCATGTTGAAGGGCAACTATGGACACAAACCTGACTCTACCACAGAGAGAGAGAGAGAGAGAGAGAGAGAACATAGAATTTGATGAAAGATAGTAAGGGGAAGCAAAAGGGGAGGGTATCTAAATATGGTCAAATACATTGTATGAAATTCACAAAAATTCAGTTTAAAAATGAAAAAAAAGTATGGGCTGGGAATTTTATATATATTTATATATATATATAAATATATATGTGTGTGTGTGTGTGTGTGTGTGTGTGTTTAAAAAACACTATCAAGCCTGGCATGGTGAAGCACACGTTTAATCCCAGCACTCAGGAGGCAGAGGCATGCCAATCTCTGGTCTCCATAGCGAGTTCCAGGACAGCTGGTGCTACAGGGAGACCCTGCCTCAACAAAAAACAAACAAACAAACAAACAAAAAACCATGTATCACATTTATCAACGGCTGATGAGATGACTCAACTGATAAAGGCACTTGCTGCCAAAACTGACAACCTGAGCTCAGTCCCTGGGTCCCACATTGTGTAAGGGGAGAACTGACTCTAAGTTACACACACACACACACACACACACACACACACACTCACACACACAACCATAATAAAAATAGTTTTAAAGACATTTGTCAAGGGGCTAGAAAGATGACACAGCAGTTAAGAATGCTTGTTACTCCTCCAAAGCACCTGAATTTGGTTCCCAGCACCCTCATATGGTGGCTCACAACCGCTTGACAGTCATGATCAGACTGACAGTCATGCCAGGTCCAGGTGATCAGACTACCTCTCTGGCCTGTATATGCACTTGTACCTACACACACATATCCACATACAGATATACACAAATATACAAAATTTCTTTAAAAGACATTGATACCAAGTTCATGGCACAACTTTTCAATAAACATTACTATTGCTTCTAATTTCAGTGACATTTGATAGAAATAGGTCAGCATTAGAGATCATGACCGAAGAGTAACCAAGAGACAGCTGGATTTTAATTTGCTTAATAAAAATGACAAATTTAGGGTACTGAAAAAGATCTTTGAGCTCTGGGGAGAGCAGGCTACCCCTTATTGGATAAATATGCCCTGTTTGTGTAAAGAGAATTATCATACCAGAGTAACAACCATTCATTCATTTATTTATCATCTATCTAAACAGCAGCACTAACTTTATAGACCACAGGGCCTATAAAGCCTAAAATACTTCTCAGAAAGTTTGCCAGCTCTTAATCTAGTCCAATCATATCATTTTTCTGGTGAGAAGATTTAAATACAATTCTTTAATTCAGAATATGGTTAAAGAAATTTCCTACATTTCATCATCTTTGATAGTTTACAGAAAATGTATGTGCATGCCAACTGTTGGCTGATTTTGTTTCCTTCACTTGGTTTGTTGTTTCTCTGGCAAAATTACCAGTTCCTGGGAGCCCCACAGAGCATGGGCTTTATTCAAATACTATATATCCAGCACTCATGCGTAGAAAGGAAAGCAATTCCCATTAGGACCAGCAGAATCTGAGGTTAAAACAAAAGGATGCTAAGTTCAAGCCGAGTTCAATTTTATTTAATACAAAGAAAGATGTGAGCTTCCAATTTCAACAAGAGTAGGTATGCCCAAAGCAGGAGAACTGCATCTTCCATGGACTGAGTCTAATGGACCAGAAGCTTGGTTGTTTGCCCTGCCCCCCTTCTCCTGAGATGACTTGCTTAGACATTTCTGGGAAGAAGCAGAAACAGGCTTTAAAGAAGTCAGAAGGTGGTTTCCCGGATAACTGCTTGCAAAGGTTGATAGGAGTCAGTAAGATTAAACAAGACCAGGAAGGGGATGGGCCCCGGCATTTTAATCAGTTGCTCTGGAGGGTTGTCAGTGAATTTTCCAGAAAGAGGAACTCTTCAGGGTAGAATCTCTGCTTTGTTTTGATTCATTTCACATTCTTTCCTAATACAGTATGAATACCAAAAATAAATGCCACTCCTTGGGCAATCGTCAGTGAGGTTAAGCATCCGCCTACACCTTGGAGAAGAGCTAGATGCTCTCCTCTTCCAGGAGGTAAAGAAAAATACTACTTCCTTTTTAGAAAAAAAAAGATCCATTTTCTTCTACATCGCAAAGAATGGCATTAATCCTACACTGCAGAATGTTTAGGGGAGGCAGAAATAACCAACCTTTGCTGTCAGAAGAGTCCATGCTATTCTGTGGTGTTTCCCCAGTCACTGTAATCATGTCATCCAGGACCATTGATGGAGCTATCAAAAACATACTTCTGGGGGCTAGAGAGATGGCTCAGTGGTCAAGAGCACTGGCTTCTCTTACAGAGGACCAGGATTCAATTCTCGGCACCCACATGGCAGCTAACAACCATCCATAGTTCTAGTTCCAGGGGATCTGACACCCTCTTCTGACCTCTGCAGGCACTGCGCAACACGGGTGCCCTTATATCCATGCAGGCAATACACTCATACACATAAAATAAATTTTAAATATTTTTTAAAGCGCATTTCTGGTTCCTGTAGTGGGTACTGTGAATTAGCACTTACTTCCAGCTCACCCAGGCATAGACATTGTCAACAAGAGTCTCATGGGATTTTCATACACGGTAGCATTTGGGACCATGGATTCACAGAAGAAAGAATTAGCACCGCATCACTTACCTCTGCCACTGTCTAGTCTTATAAATTTGAACAATTTACTTAAAATAAGTATAATGCACTGTATCTTACCAAACAACAGTAACTAATTTTGAAAATTGAGAGGTGAGCCCAAGGTGTCATGTCAAAACAAAATATGATTAATTACCTGGAAGATCAGTACATGGAGGTAAAGTGGCTATACTGCACCAAGGTAGGGGCATGTGGGTGGTTCAATGATTGACAACATTGTTTCTTATAAAAGACATACTCAAGGAAACACATTTTAATTTTTAGAAAATGTTAGCTCACCTTTTGTGCTATGTACAGTCTTATCTCTGTCCTGTAAATTTGATAGGGAAGATGAAAGTCTAATATGTATTTCCATAAAAATGAAGAAAATCTCAAACACCATTTACCCAGGATTTACGCTAGCCCTGCCAATCTAATATAATTTGCACAATTAAAATGTCTCGGGGGCAGAGCGTGAGCTACCCTGGATGAGAAACCGTCTGAACATTTAAATGCTGTTACAAACTAAAGTAATGAATATTTCATTCTCACCAGCTGCTTCATAATCCACCTCTTGCCCGAAAGGCATGGTATTGCAAAGTCCAATTTTGCTTTCCCTGGGGCTTTGTACCCCACATACACAACAGCCAAATCCCTCTGGTGTTTTACTAACAAAACAGAAGACAGTAAAAGCAGCTGTCATTGGAGCCACTGCTACAAGATAAATCCAGAAGTTTCTTTTCTCAGCTGAGACGTGAAGTTCCCAGCTGCCTTCGCTCTACTGCCCCCTTACGGCTATAATTTCACAAGGTCCAAGCTCTACGGCAGGAACACAGAGAGGTCACAGGAGGCTGGGAAGCTGAAGAAAATTCAAGGAGTCTTAGGCAGATATGGCATAGTTTACTTACCAGCACACAAGCCACTAGGCAGGCAGATGCTGGCGGGCACACAGGCACGTGTGGGCACACACAGGCCACACACAGGCTGACACAGACACACATGTGGCCTGGCACATAGGCTGCACAGAGGTAGGCACACAAACCTACAGGCAGACACACACAGGCAGGCTGGTGAAGGTTAAGTTAAAAGCACACACCTCTGACTTCAAGACTATATTTATACAACACTGACACAACAATGGCATTCTGCAAGAAACACTTATATGACAGATTACATCATTGCTTACTTTTGGGCTCCCTGGACACACAGTGTCAGCCATTGCATGCTGACTCAGCCTCCAGATGTCCATTGTTAGCCATCTTGGACCATGCCTGATATCTGTATCCATGTCATGTTGTCTAAAATGGCTCTTATTGCCCTCAGTTTCCCACACATAGCTTCAGGGACCAAAAAGTAAGTAGCCAACAAAACTAAAGTATGTGGGGAAGCAATGCTTACTAGAATTCAATTTAAGAAAATTATTAAAAGATAAGCCAGAGCTATTAATAATAATAACAATAATAATAAAATGCATTGGATGTGTAACTGATCTTAAGGACTTTTAATGCATCCCCTATTTAATCTTCACAGTAATTCTACTAAGTCAATACTTTTATATCCAGTTTATAGATTAAAAAAATGAAAAAGAGCTAGGCGTGGTGGTGCACGCCTTTAATCCCAGAACTCGGGAGGCAGAGGCCAGAAGATCTCTGTGAGTTCAAGGCCAGCCTGGTCTACATGGCAAGTTCCAGGACAGCTGGGGCTACAAGGGGACCCTGTCTCAAAAGACAAAAAAAAAAGATAAGAAAAAGAACTCTACCTTACAGTGAATACTACAGTGTGTGTAGCTTTGAAAATCCCAGTTATGTAGTTGACTACATGATTACCTGAAATTTAGTCAAGTTGCCTTGTCCTGTCTTGTCTTGTCTTATCTGTCTTGTCCTGTCCTGTCCTGTCCTGTCCTGTCTGTCTTGTCTATCTTGTCTGTCTTGTCTTTTCTGTCTTGTCCTGTCCTGTCCATCTTGTCTTATCCTGTCCTGTCCTGTCTTGTCTTGTCTTGTTGTCTTGTCTGGTCTGGTTTGGTTTGGTTTGTTATTTGGGACAGAGTCTCCCTATAGCCCCAGCTTGCCTGCAACCAGCTATGTAGACCAGGCTGGCTTGTCTCTACCTTCTGAGTTTTGGGATCAAAAGTGTATGCCATCATGCCTGGCTAGCCAGCCTTTCTTGATTTTTGACAATTAACCCTGTTGGTTGGCAGGACAGAGTTTTTACGGATAACCAACTTATAAGGAGGAAAAGCTTATTTTGTTTCATGATTTCAGAAGTTTAAGTCCCTGGTTGCCTCATCCACTTGCTTCAGGCCTGTGATGGAGCAGGTGACAGAAGTGGTCTATCCACCTCATGGCAGCCAAGAGGTAAGAGGAGAGACAGAAAGGATCCGGAGTCCTAGTATCTCCTCTAAGGGAATGACCCTGATGATCTAACTTCTGCCACTGGACCTCAGTGGCACCTCTTAAAAGTAGCACTACCTCTCAATAACAGTACAGCTGAGAACCAAACCTTTAACACATGAGCTTTGGGAGACCCTCCAGAGTCAGACTACAGCACTCAGCTCCAAGCATCACAATTTCAGCTACTATAAAAAGACAGATTTTATGGTTTTGAGGTCTCTATCTCTTAACAACTAATTCTTGTTTGAATTTAATAATATTCCATTATTAGTTATTATTAACATGTCTTTTAGTATCTAGGAATCATCCCAATTGAATGGCTGTGACTTTGAGGTGCATACACCAAATATTTATTGAGTGAATGAATAAATTAATACTCAATACTTATAGGATTTCCCTATTTTTAAAACACTAAGTTCTTCCTTTTAATGAACAATAATCAACACCATCTTTATGCCAGCTGTTCAAATTATCAGCTTTTCATACATTAACTTATGGCTATTAGTAATTACATAATCATAGCTTATAAATTCTTGTGTGTGAAGCTAGGGGAATCCTACTAACCATCTTTACTTTTGATACTAATTTCAAGTTTTGGCTCCCCACACTCATTCTTGGGTAGGATAACTCACTAAAAAGGCGCAGAGAACTCGGGGAGGCTGTTTTATTCACAACTATGGCATAGGATATGAGTTCGGTTAGTTTTAAACATACAGATTAAGATCAAAGAAGTGAAAGGGTGTCTAGGAATGGACAGAGAATCTAAGAAAGTTGCAACGCAGGGCTCACAGCTGTCCTCTGTCTATGAATTCACTGATAGCATGCTTTTCCCAGCAACAATGTGTGACAGTTTACAAAGTTTCGTGAACCAGGATGACTCACTTGCTGTTCCAAGTCTTTCCTGCAGAGCTGTGGGTGACTCTTCACATGGCTAATAGTTTCTAGATTCTCCAGAGGTCAAGTTGAATCCATTTGATACAAAGTTCCCACCACAAATGGCATTGTTAGACTGTGCGGCACCGCTTGAAATCCCAGTCACAGACAGTCCTGCCAGCCTGATATGAACGGGCTTAGAGAGGACCTCCTGGAAAATAAAAGCAGTGGCAAGTGTTCTCTTTGGAGAAGGTTGAATCCTGCTTGTGTGTGTGTGTGTGTGTGTGTGTGTGTGTGTGTGTGCGCGCGCGCGCGCGCATGTAGAGGTCAGAGGTCAATATGGGCTGTCTTCCTCAGTTGCTCTCCACCTTTTGTGAGGTCTCTCACTGAACCTGGAGCTCATCAGTTTAGGCTGGCTGGCTATCAAGCCCCTGCCCCTGCCTCCCAGCACTGTGTTCATACATGTGCACCACTGTGCCCAGCCTTCCCTGTGGGTGCTGAGGATCCAAACTCAGGTCATCATACAGGTTACTGACTGAGACATTTCCCGGCCCCAAATTCTTCAACATACAAATGATTCAAAAAAATAAATTCACGGTGCTTTTAAGAACACTGTCCTCACTTGCATATACCTTTGGAGTAGACCCAGTTACTGTTGTGGTACCTGATATAGCTTGACATCACTTTCTAGGCTCAATGCCATTTCAGTGCCACTGCAAACGTAAGCACATGTCAGCATCAAAATCCAGTTTAAAAAAAAAAAAACATGAAGTTCCAACTAGTTCACATGACTAAGTTAGGGAATCTAAATAACTAAATAAGGGGAATATTTTAGAGTCCCAGGCCCTTCCAGACTCTGAACCCAGGCTCACCTTACATAGTTGTAAACATATTTTCTATTATTACTGTTATTTTATAGCTGAGGATGGAATCTAGGGCCTTTTCACATGGTAAGCAAGTACTCTGGCATTGAGTTACCTCTCCAGATCTTTAATTGTCCTTTTAATACTGCTATCTTTTCCTCCAACCCACTATAGCCTCTGTTCCTCACTCCTCTAAGAAAATAAGTAGGTTATTCCAAATATCTCCAAATATCATTCCATTGTGAGTACTTCCAAATTTATTTATGTCTCAATAGGTCTGGGTGTTAATTCCAAAGTGCTTGAGTTAAATGTAATAGCAATTTAATTTCAATAAATTTAAGCCAAAAATGTTAGCATAGACATGTACACAAAGAAAACCCCATTAGAACACAAATGCAAAGATCAGAATGATACACCATGGGTGCTAGAGGGATGGCTCAGTGGTTAAGAGCACTGCCTGATCTTGCAGAGAACCCAGGTTCAATTCCCAGCACCCACATAGCAGCTAACAACTGTCCGTAACTCCAGCTCCAGGGGAGTCCAACAACCTCTTCTGACTTCCATAGGCATTGCGTGACATGAGCGCACTTACATACCCAGAGGCAATACACTTACACACATGAAATAAAAATAATAAAATATTTAAAATAAAAAGTATGATACACCAGAGTCAAGAAATACCAAGCACTGCAAGTAATTCATGAGAAACTCTAAAAGTCAGTTGGAACAGATTTCCCCCTCAGAGCCCTCAGAAGTAAGCACCCTGCAGAAACCTTAATATCAGACTTCTAGCTTCTAGAGCTATGACAAAATATACTTTTGATCTTTTTAAAATTTATTTTACTTGTATGAGTATTTTGCCTGCCTTTATGTATATGCACCATGTGGTGGTTTGAATGACAATGTTCCCCATAGGCTTCAAGCATTTGGACAATTTGTCCCCAGTTGGTGATCCTGTTTTGGGCGATCTTAGAAGGTGTGGCCATGCTGGAGGAAGCATGTCACTGGGAGTGGGCTTACAGAGTTCTTAATCCTTTGCCAGATCTCCAGTCACTCTCTTGCTTCCTGTGCCTACTTGAAGATGTGAGAGCTTAGCTTCCACTCCTCCAGCCACCTCTGCCCCCATGCCTCCCTGCCATGATGAACTCTTGCCTCTTGGAACCGTAAGATCAAATAAAGTCTTCCTTCTATAAGTTGCTTTGGTCAATGTTTCTATCATAGCAGCAGAAAAGTAACTAATACACACCATGTGCATTCAATGCCTATGTAGGTTAGAAAAGGATACTGGAGCCCCTGAAACTGGAGTTTCAGACAGTTTTTAGTTGCCATGTGGATGCAGGCAGGGACCCCTGGAAGAGCAGCCAGTGTTCTTAATCATTGAGCCATCTCTCCAGCCCCCAAGCTTCTTATCATCAAACAATTTGCTTTGTGTTACTTTATCACGGCAGCCTTAGCAAACCGACACACAGACTACATATGTACTTCTGGGCCTGAAGGTCCTGCTTTGTTATTGTCTCATCTGGTTAATAAGTCAGCACATTTTACAGAAACATATTCTTCTTTTGCATCTGCATCTTCAGTTCCTTAAGGTTAAAATGTTATCTTTCACCTGTCTGCACTCATTGGTTTTATAGATTTTTGTTCTATATGGAAGAAAAGTACAATTTCCATGAGAACCCAGACTTCATAGTCATTTGTCAAATATAAAAATCTTAATTTCCAATATTTTTATTGTTTGAGAATTTTGCATGACTATAATGTGTTTTGATTGAGACGACCCCCTCATCTCCTCCCCTCCAATTCCTCCCTTGTCTCCCCACCACCATTCCCTTCCAGTTTCATGTGTCCTATTTTTGTAAACCTACAAAGTCCATTTAGTGCTGCCTGCATGCTCATGAATGCAGGACCAGCTACTGGAGCATGGGTTGCTCAAGTTTCCCATCTCTGAAGAAAACTGACTCTTCATTCACAGCAGCTATCAATAGCTCAGATAGGGGTGGGACTTTCTGACCATCCCCTGACTCCATGTTGGGATTTTTTTTTTGGCTTAACCTGTGCATGCAGTCACAGCCACTATCAGTTCATATGTGCAACTGTCCTTTGTGTCTAGAAAACACTACTTTGCTGCAGTCATCCACTGCCTCTGGCTCTTCAAATCTTTCTGTCCCTCTTTTGTGATGATCCCTAAGCCTTGGGATGAGTAGTGTGATAGAGAGTCCCATTTAGGGCTGAGACCTCTGCAGTCTCTTCTTTGGCAGGTTCAGAACATCTATTAATTTTTAAGCAGATTCCAATTTTCTGCTGGAGCGTTGCATGTTTTTATTTATCTTCACTATCTTTTCCTTTATTTTTAGTATATTACTCATGATCTCCAAGTCTCATAGTTCCGTCATCCCAGGTCTTCCTTTACTTACTGCCTTGCCTCTTGATTATAAGCCACATCTCCTGCTTGTTTGTATGTTTAAATACTTGTTATTATATGTTTGACATTACAAGTGACCCAACATGCATGTTCTTTGGTGTGTTATCTTATTCGAGAGAGAGTCATATTTTATCTAGCAAAAAAATTACAAAAAAAATCACCCTGATCTTTCCACGTTTTAAGTTTAGCCTTTGGCAGTATTGGTCAATTTCATTTCTTTTGCTGTACTTGCAGAATCTAGCCCTAACTCCTACCATGCTCCTAATTTCTAGGGTATGATGTTTCAGTAGCAACAACAAGCCAAAGTATTCACTAGCTAGCCCAAAGTTTCATATTCAGTGCAAACTCTAAAATCTCTGCTTATGACTAAACTTCCCCACATCCTTTCTTGGCTATGGCTTCTAAAATCTCATTCTGCAAAAGCACAGCCTTGTGAGTCAGCCAAAGACTCAATATGAATTTTTATGTAAATTTTTGCCTCTTTCTCCTATCGAATATCCTAACCCAGTCACTGTGGTAACTCTAGATATCAGAGTCTATTTCCTCTGACAACAAGACTGCAGCTTTCTGCTTGGACTCTACTCTTTCATATATGACTTGGAAACTGTACTCAGGGAGAAATCCAAGGGTCACATGTTTCCCTTGTGTTAGGGAATCTCACCTTTGCATTAATTCTTATTCATTTCCTAGAAATAATAGCTCAACTTTTGTTTTGTATTTCACATGTTTTTGTGGGAAGGAAAGTCAGATACAAGCTACTCAACCACATCCCAAGCTTAAAGTCAAGCATAAAGACAGACAGAGAGAGAGAGAGAGAGAGAGAGAGAGAGAGAGAGAGAGAGAGTCTCAGGCTGGCCTTCAGCTGTCTATATCACACCTGGATTAACCTGGACCTCTGATTTTCCTGCCTCCAGCTCCCAAATGCTAAGATTATAGATGAACACCACCACATCAGTTTATATGGTGCTGGGCATTAATTTTAGGAATTTTTGTGTGTTAGGCAATCACTCTACCCACTGAAATACATCCCCAAACTGTAAAGTTCTTACCAAGAATGAAGTCCTCACGATTTGCTTCTTTGCTTTTCTATATCCTTTCTCTCCTCTCTTTCCATGCCTTACTAACTGTAACACAGATAATTCCTACAGATAAATTCTATAATACATCTTAGGAAAACTCAACACGTCCTAAAGAAGAAATTTATAACTCTGTGACGGGGGGAATTCCAATCAATGAAAAAATTAGCATCTAGACTTTTTCCCTTCTGTAAGACTCTATGGAAGAAATACGATTCCAAATTGCTTAATTACCTAAGTGCAGCCTTATGGAAAGCGAACCAGACAAGGTATATACAGACAAACATAACAAATAATAGAGGAAGCATAAGTCACATCTCTTAGACTAAGTTATAGGTATGGGGCAGGCAGAATTCAATTGCCCACATTTCATATCCTATGAAGAGACCACTTTGTACAGGCACGGCCAAACATTCTTCAGTTTTGTTCCAGACTCTAAAAAGAAAAAGTGAATTTCCTGTCTTCTCCTACTTCCAGAGGAGCTGGGCCTAGGGAAGAAACAGACCAACCAAATAGAAATAGCCCTGATCTTTGCAGGTGCAGTAAGAAAGGTTCTGTCTTCATTACCCAATCAGCTTGTGTAGTCACACATTTTCAAGTGTGTAGACTCTCCTGGATGAGCCATTCAGTCTGCTTGATAGCGAAAAACCAGGTTGCCTCTTCATACACAGTAAATAACTGCCTTTGAGTTATTATTACAAGGTTATCATGAAGGATTTTTGTATCAGGGCCTTTGTTCCTTCCTGATTAAAAACCATCTAAGTGAGAGAGGTACATGATAGTCAACTATATTTCGGAATACTGCGTTCTTTGACTCCTTTTACTGATCATTTATTTTGATAGTTTAGAGAAGAGGCGATGGAATGAAAGGATATGAACTGAAAAAGGAGAACAAGTAAAAAAGAGGACCAAAGCAACGTGGAGGAAGGAGTTTGAAGGCTTAAGGAATAGCTTCATGGTTAACATACCCCAATACTAAAATATTTGGATAGCTTGCTAAGAGCAGACTTAGTACATCAACACAGGCATACTGTGTATCACATTAGTCTTGGGATAGAAGAGTCAGCCAGAGGGGATTTTAAACACCATGTGTCCTAAGTACACACCAAATCAATGACTCTGGAGATAGGGCCGAGGCAGCAGTGGTTTATAAGTGATCCCAATATACAGCCAAACTTGCAAATCACTGATTTAAGTTCTTTTGACCTCTGCCATATTCTATGAAACTAAAGCATTAGACGCATGGTGGCTGAGCCTCTTCCAGCTGGAGCTCTTCAACTCCACAATCACGTTCCTTTGGTCAATGTTCTTCCAATGCTCTAAAAACAGTAAGAAACTCAGTGAGTTCTCTACTGGCCTCAACTCTGAGACTTTGCTGAATACAGATGTTTGTTCAAGTTTATGTTGTTTCCTAAGATGCTGGTCATCTCTGTTTACCTAGTCATTCATCAAGAGAAAGGGGGATGCATATCCAAAGAAAAAGACAAGTCTAACATGAAACACAAGGACAGTTTAAAAATGGAACAAGTACTTTTTGTAAACACAGGAAACACCTGTTTGTTGACACCTTGCTATTGTGGAAATGTCTGAATGCTTTCACAATTACAGATTCATATTTCATATATTTAAGTAACAGTTTCCATGACTCATTACTCATTTGCAAAAGACTTTGTGGCTTCTTGCTTTAGCCCCGACAGCGCTCTGTTCTCTTCCTTTCTCTCTCCCCCAGAACAGATGTCTAATGAGATATGCCAAGATTGGCCACATGAGCTTTTTATAAAAGGTTCTGGGAAGAAGAAAACCTGGATTCAGGCCCATTCGCACAGTACTCACCTGCTGTGAACCACTCTGTCTATATCCTGCACTTTTCACACAGCTCTCCCTAGCTTACAGATGTGTTATAAAAGGACTATATAATGAGCAAGGCACTCCACGGTGCAGTGAAGCAAGGATCTATATAAATATAGAATGCTTACTTTGCCATGAGGAGGCATCTTAAAGATGCCAAGCCACCTGCTGAGGTCAACTGGTTGTGATCTGAAGCAAGCATCCTCTGTTCAAAAAAAAAAAAATGATGTAACATCATCAGCAACCTAAATCTTCAGTCTCCTGAAACATAGCTGAATATTCAGACCTTTTTACTCATGTGCGTGCCTCTGGACCCCCAGCAAGATCTTCTGTGTTTCTCTGTTTCCTCTATCCTCATGTTCACTATTAGAATACAACCCATCAGGATGGGAAGGAGTGCTGTGAAATGCTGTCTTCCAGACATGCCATGACTACCGTACTCATGAGCTCAAAGAAGCTGTGGTTACCTGCACAAGATCAAAGCAGCCGAAATCCCTGCATAGCTGGGACAGATGATCTCCAGGGTCCAACCCTTTCTGAGGCACTATTAGCAGTTTATAGTTGCTGAGGGAGGGTGCTCATTTTGGGGGGATGTGGCCACTGGTAGATTCCTATCCTCCAGTGAATGACCCCACACCCTTGCACATATAGGCAGTATTAACTGGACTTAGTGGATTATTAAAAAAATTTAAAGGCATGAAGTTGGGAGTATGTTAAAGGCAGTATGAGGGGAAATAAGGGCAAATATTATCATATTTCATTGAATATTTGTATGAAACTCTCAAGAATAAAGTTTTAAAGAATCCAATCCAGGGCTGGAGAGATGGCTCAGCAGTTAAGAACACTGACTGTTCTTGCAGAAGACCTGGGTTCAAATCCCAGCACTCACATGGCAGCTAAAAACTATCCATAACTCCAGTTCCAGGGGCTCCAACAGCCTCTTCTGTCCTCTGCAGGCATTGCACGACACGGGTACACTTACCTACATGCAGGCATAACACACATACACATAAAAAATAAAAATAATAAATAAAATTTAAAAAAAGAATACAACCCATCAGTCAAGCTCCAGTTTCAGTAACCACAGCTAACATTGTTCAGCAAATACCCTGTACCAAGAACTAAACTGAGTACTTTGGGCATGTTGCTTACATTCTGTTTTGATTTATTTATTTATTTGTGAATGTGGGGGGCATGCATACCATAGTTCACATGTGGAGGTCAGAGGACAACATGGTAGAGTCAGTTCTCTTTTTCCACCATGTAGGTCTCCAGAATTGAACTCAGGGCATCAAGATTGGCAGTAGGCACCCTTACGGGTTGAGGCATCTCACTAACCCACTTACCTAAGTCTTTCAACACATCTACAACATACATTTAACTAAGCCATTTCTGTAAAAGGCAATCAAAGAGGTGAAATAACTTAAGACCACAAGGCCAGAATCCAAACCCAGACCTTTTGTGTGGCAAAGCTGATGCTTTTACCCACATTGTAGTCACTCTCACCAGTTCATCCTGGAGACATTCTGAGTTACTTTACTCCCTGTAGCAATTTCTCCCTACTCTGGTTCAGATCTCACCAGACATATTTTGTTCTGTTTTACATATTGCTGTCTATTTTTTAAAATAAGGTCTCTATATCCCAGACTGGCCTAGAACTGGCAGTGATCCCCCCGCCTCAGCCTTCCAAGAGCTGTGATTATAGGCAGACCACCACAGCCAGCTCCTGTGTTTTTCATGTGCTTCGTATTTTCTTGATGATTATTTGTTTCACGTGAGTATTTAACTTTAACATGTTTTATTCTTTACATGAATATGGTAAAAGCCTATTCAAAGGGATGGAGCAATGCCTTCAGCTCCTAGAGAATTGCGCAGAAACTATTCTTATTTTCCAGTCATGAGTAGATACTTTTGTTACCCTTTCATCACTGACCACAACTATAGTACTCTAACTCAGCCAGTAAATCCTTCCATGTTAAGAGCTCAAGCACAAAAGTTAAGTAACTACGGGTGAGGTTAAGAGGGCCAAGAAAGGTTCAATCAGAGATGAGGGTGTCCGCTTCTAGGTGTTTTCAATTATGACTGTCAGGTTGATAAGAGAACTCCACAGAACATTTTGGTTTTCATAATGCATAGAATGTTGGCCAAAAATATTAATAAGATAGTGCTCCATATGTTCACTGATCATTATATTTTCCAAACAGCTATTAATACTTGTCTTCTCTGTATAGGATGTTTTCCCAATGTGTCATAGCACAGTGTCAAATGAAGCCGATAATGAGTTAACAGTGTGTACATTTGAAGCACAGGGCCATTTGGTCTTGCAAACTAGTCAATTAGAAGAAAAAAAAAATATTTAGAAAGCTCAGAAAGACAAACTCGGGAAACCGAAAACTTGTAGAGTTCAAGTTAAGCAGGTAGCTCCTTAAGAGAAAATAAGAAGTTGTGTAAATGGTACTTATGAATAAAGAGAAATAAATCTGATCATAAGAAATTGTAAATATTGGCACAGAGCTGCTGACCCCAGAGTCTGTATTCATCTCAGCTCAGCTTTCTCAAACACAAGGGAGCAAAGGGTATATGCTGTGGCTCCTGGTGAGTCTGACATTACACCAATGTGCTATCTCAAACACCCAAACTCCCAGCTAAGAATGGTCAAGCTCTTATTTGTAACCATACGCTGTAATATGAAGAGAAAGGAGTTACCCACAAAGCCACAAACCCACAAACTCACCTTGAGCAGCAACTCAAGAACATATCTCATCCAGGGCACTAGGCATCGGAGTCATCGTAGGGCAGGGAAGAAATGTGAGAGTCATTATCAGCTGTTTCAGTGTGAGAGAGAATAAAGCACAGCCTCCCCATATTTAAGGATTTATTTCCCTCTGTGTAGAGCTGGGTAATGCCCACTTAACTCTCCTTCAACAGTCTCAGGAATGACTCATGAAAAAGGGCTCTTCAATGTAGCCAGTGACTTAAGATGTTTTATATAATAAGTGCATTCCTTAAGCCTGCACAACCTTTCTTCTGTACATAACTTCTACCAAGAATTTTAACTGATGTTTCCTCTTTCCTTTTAACACATGTAAAACTTTCAGGAATTATAACTGTAGGTTGCCACCATTTCCTGGCATCTCTACAGGTTAGTTAGATATGGCGTCAGATGACCCATAGTCAAGTTTCAGCTCTACTTTTCATTACTCTTGAGACCTTGACTAAACTAAGCAGTTTTCAGAGCCTTGGCACTTTTATCTACCAAAGGAAGCAACTGTACCAGCTTGTGCTTACCCTCAGGATTAGAGTGAGCTCAAGTTGAAAAGGACACAAAAAAGGCTATGTAAATTGCACCTCTCTGGCAGGGTATTTCATGATATTTGAAGTTTCTTGTAGCCCTTCCTTCCCTACCACCCAGTAGTAACTACTGCTGAGATTTTCATTTCTTTTCTTCCAACTTTTTCCTATAGTATGTACACAGGTGTTTGTGTAGGTATAGATATATTTTTTTAATATTTTGTTTTTATTTGATATGTATGAGTGTCTTGCCTGCTTGTAAGTACACCCATGTCATGCAACGCTACAGACGGTTGTTAACCACCATGTGGGTGCTGAGAATCGAACCCATGCCTTCTGCAAGAGTAGATAGTGCTCTTAACTGCTGAGCTGTGTATGTATATACTTTCTAAAGCATAGATTTTTATTATGAAACAATTGTTATAAATTTATGTACATATTTAATAAAACGTATTTCATAATTATATTAGATAATGATACTTGCTTGTAGTCTGACATCTATATATGTATCTCTACATTAATAAAGATTCCTTTAAAAGATGGTTAGTAACATCTTGATGGACTATATCTGTTATATGATTATATAGACATGCATGCAGTTTCATGTTGTTCAAAATTATTTCCAGGACTAGAGAGATGGCTCAGTGGTTAAGAAGCACTGGCCGCTCTTGCAGAGAGCCCAAGTTCAATTCCCAGCACCTACATGGCAGCTGACAAAGGTCTGTAGTCTGTAACTCCAGTTCCAGAGGACCCCATGCCTTCCTCTCACCTTTGCAGGCATTGTACTACATGGGTGCACTTACATATATGCAGACAATACACTCATACACATAAAAATAAAAATACTTTTAAAAAATATTTCCGTCAGTACTGGAGAAGTGTCTCAGTGGTCAAGAGCACTGGCAGCTCTTGCAGAGGACCCAGGTTCTGTTCCTAGCACCGACATGGTGGGCATCAATAACTCCAGTTCCAGGGGATCCGGCACCCTCTTCTGACCTCTGTGGACATTGCATGGCATGGGTGCACTTAAATACACACAGGCAGAACACCCAAACGCATAAAATAGAAATAAATTTTTAAAAAAATATTTCTGCCGGGAGTGGTGGCGCATGCCTTTAATCCCAGCACTCGGGAGGCAAAGGCAGGCAGATCTCTGTGAGCTCAAGGCCAGCCTGGTCTCCATAGCAATCCAGGCCAGCTAGGGCTAAAGGGAGACCCTGTCTCAAAAAAGACCAAAGGGCAAAAAAATAAAAAAATAAAAATCCTTCAACTTAAAAAAATCTCCAGAGTTGACAAGATGGCTCAGCAGGTAAAGGCACTTGCACACAAGCCTCAAGAACCGAGTTAAATCCCTGGAACCCAGATTATTTTTTAGTTTGTTTTACTTTTGTTGATATTCCTTGAGTGATTTTTCTATAATAAATAATGGTAAAAAAAAAAAAAAACTCTTCAAAAATCTAAGTCCAGAGGGGAGATTTATTTCTGAAATTGAAATCATTGGATCAAAGGGGGTAGGGTTTTCTAAGTCCTTTACAAACATATTTGACCATTTAGATAGTGTAAAAGGTAATTTTTACAGTAACTGTTTGAAATTACTACCCATTTTAATAACTTTTGGTTTTGTGCACCAACAAATAACATGTCTTTACCATTTATATTTATGATTGCCAGAGAAGTTGAAAATTTTTTCTGTTTATTACTTTAATTCTTCTTTGAAGTATTTCTCTCTGTTCCATTTCAATATTTTCCTTATTGGTTTGTGTTACGTATAGTTTAATGTCTCTTTTATCATAAAACATTCCAAATTTTTCAGCTACATTTTAATATGGCTTATGGATTTTGACACTGTGCTTTAAGTTTCTAAGGGCAGAATTTTCCAGGCAATTGCTTCTATTGAGTCCTTTCTATGAAGTAAGTAGAAAAATTCTTGCTGTATGCATATATCAGCTCCTTCAGTAAGAACCAGCTCCCCTGATCAGACAACAATTCAAAATAAAGTCAAGACAGAGAATCAGGTTGTTGTCATTCTGCACAAGAGCCCACTTGAAATCCTCAGCCAGGAGACTGGTAAGTATTTCTGGTGCAGGTGTTGGCACCAACTCAGACTCAGCTCTATGAATAGGCCACATGGATGTCTCCTGTGCTGTGGCATCTGGCCACTGACTAGGACTCTGAAATTCTAACACTTGGAAGGTAGGCATGTGCTGATGCACCGTGTGTCTGAAGGGGTCAGGGTCAAACCTGGGTGACATCATGGGGATACTGGGACAACGTACAAGACCATGCCAGAATCAATGCTGCTATGGGAAATTGATTTGGAAATGTTCAAGATGCAAAAGCTGTACTAGGAAATGTGAGTAAAAAAAGGGGTTCCATTGCCCTCCCAACCCAGGGCTCTCATTATTCTCTTACTGGACAAAGCAAAGGCAAGCTGAGCAAAGGCAAGCCTCTTGCTTGCCTTACATTTAAATGCTATAGCCTTGAGCATACAATCTGGCTTCTTTGGCAACATGAAATCATGGCTATTAATATTCATACATGGCACCACTGAGGTCTCACTATGGTCTAGACCCTATCCTACACCATTTATTCTCATAATAGCTTTCAATCTTTTTAAACATACGGAACCACTTCTCCACTGCAAATTTGAAGAAACCAAGGCAGAACAAGGTTAAGTAACTGGCCCAAGGTGAAACTGGCATTTTGAAACCAGACAACCTGGTTCTGGAAGTGGCAGCTTTGTGATATCCAAAATATTCCATACTTAACATAAAATTATTAAAAAATATTTTGTGTGTGTGTGTGTGTGTGTATGAGTGTGTTCTCTACATGCATTTGAATGCACCCATGCCACGCAATATCCATACAGGTCAAAAGAGGGCATCAGACTCCCCTGAAACTGGAGTTATGAACAGTTGTTAGCTGCCATGTAGGTGTTGGGATTCAAACCAGGATCCTCTGCAAAAGTAGCCAGTGTTCTTAACTCTCCAGCCCCTTATCAATAAAAATTTTAACCACAAATGTTAAATTCAATTTCATTTACATGTATATGTTTATATGTGGAATGATATAAAATGATTGCTTTGCATGTCTGCTTTTTTTCTGGCTGATGGAGAATGAGGGTTAGAAATTAAGGGTGCTTGGATTATCTATATTTTCATCTTTCACACATTCTGATGCTTTTACCAGAAAAAGAAAGAGTGCAACAAAGGCAAAGTTCAAACATGACACATTGGCTTCAGTTTGAAGTTATTACTGCATGGGATTGGTTTACAGAGGCACGGATTGAATGAAACTGTCAAAGGAAGATCAATTTTAATCATTCACCTGTCATTTTCCCATCATCCCAGTCCTTCCCTGGGCACCACCTTTGAACAGAACAGGGGAGGGTACAGACTAGAGAGTGAATTCCTTATATATAATAGAACACAACTGAGGCCATCTTCCAGTGAACCTTGCCAGCCAAACTGATTGAAACTTGTCCCTGGAATCCTTTCTCCTTCCACCTGGGAGCCTATGAAGCCTTGTAATTTCTCATGGCTGAGGTTTCAGAAGTACTGGAGACCACGTGGCTGCATGAGGTCTCACACAGTTCTCGCACAGGGAAGCCTGACCCACTGCCAGGAAACCTTCCCATCTCTTTCTCACTGCTCTACCCTCCACAGCACTCCTAAATTTATTTTTAGTGTGTGAATACAGTCATAGCCCTCCCTTGAAAAATTCTTCTGTAGATTTTCATCTCCTATGGAGATGGCTTCTATGGCTCCTTCTGGAGCCAGCACATGTGGCTCCCTTATGACCCACCAACCAATATTCCTCCAAACTACAGTTTAGGGAATAAAGACATTTATTTGGGCTTGCCCACAGAACTTATGATGATGAGGAGGGGTTACATTCAAAGGCATGGACACCCATGGGCTTTTTCCCTCTACATCTCAATTGAGCTTTCCAGATCTGCCAGTGCCAGCCCAAGATGGCAAAGCCCCACCTCCTCCCTGGCTTCTTCCATGTCTATCCTTAGACCTGCCCCTCATCCAATTGAAGTTGACTGAATCGGTGGGAGGGGTGACTGTCTCCCTCCCTTTCTATGGAGTCTCTTAGGGTTCAGACATCCATCTGTTGTTGGTCCTTCCGAGGACACGCCTATCCAACAACTTCCTTCCTTGTACTTGTGGACAAGACTCTAGATGGTCCAGCACCACCTACGGATAGTTCCTTTTCTACTCTGCCCAACTTGGAGTCTCCTTTCCAGACATCAGAACCTACTTCTCAGTCCTCACCATGCTTTCCTCCGTTATATTTTTGCTTTCTCAGTTTTCTCTCCTGGAGTAACCCTTACCTCCCCTCACACGTCAGCATACACAGACAGAAATGATACACATCTTTGGATCTCATTTTAAACACTGCCTTCTGCGTGTCTCTGACAGCTCTTAAGTTACTCACAGGACCCAATTCTATTGCAAACATGATGCCCATGTTGGTGTAGTTTTCAGTCATGTGTTTCTTCCTGACCTGCTATAAGCTCTAGTTTAGAGGGTGCCATACTTTTCACCTTTTAATGAACCTGTCCATTAAATAGGTAGGTGGATGAATCTAACAAAAGAATAAATAAAAGGCTCAATAGAAGAACAGATAATGGGGACTGGAGAAGTGGCTCAGCAGTTAAGAGCACTGGCTGCTCTTGCAGAGGACCTGGGTTCAATTCCCAGCACCCACATGGTGGCTAACAACTGTCTGTAACTCCAGTTCCAGAAAATCTGATACCCTCTTCTGACCTCCACAAGGATAGCATGACACAGGTGCATTTACATGCATGCAAGTAATATACTCAAACACATAAAATAAAAATAATAAATAAAAAAGAACAAATAATGTTGTGTGTTTATATTTATCTTTAAAATTAACAATAAACCTCAATATATATATGATGTCACTTAAACATGGTAACAAATCTCTGAGACAGTTATTCCAATTTATATATTGAAAAATAGGCTCAGTTTCGTGTGCTAATGTGCCTTAATCCCAATACTTAGGGGAAAGAGGTAGGTGAATCTCTGTGAATTCAAGGCTGGTTTGGACTACATAGCAAATTCCAGGCCAGCCAAGGCTACATAGTGATACCTTGGAAGTAGGTTTGGAGAGATTAAAAGATTCACCAGCAATCACACCATTTTGAATAGACCAAAGATCGTTTACTTTCTAATATGTGATAGTTCTTTCTGATCATATATTAAAATATTTGAACGTGCTTCTTTAATGACCCATGTATTTGTAAAGATTTAGAGTTGGAATGTTTC
>NW_008338999.1:6042909-6044275 GCF_000622305.1 Nannospalax galili
GCTGATATATAGGTATTCAGGGTTGTAAGGATTCAAATGATATGACTTTTAGGTAAAGGGCTTACTGGGCCCCAGTACTAGTTGAGGAGCTATTGGTAGTGATGGCTGCTGGAGAAGGGAAAATCATTTTCTTTGAGGATGCAGCTACTGGTAGGGAAACTCCAACAAAAATATCTGATAATAGAAATTGACAGGTGTTGGGTGTTAATTATCATTTCACCTGAATGTGTTCTTCCTTTTTCACAAACAAATCACATTAAAGATATGGTTAATGACAGTAGCCAAGGAAAGATGGTAAAGATGATCAGATGCATCTGGGGGATGGCAATGCAGAACTAGAGGCAACAAGAGAAGATGAAGAGTCCTACTCAGAGGTCACAGCCAGACTATGCTAGGCTTTCCCTTCCCTGAAACCACCCACTTACTGAGAGAGGAGAATCAACTTTTCATAGAAGAGAAGATGAAGAGTCCTACTCAGAGGTCACAGCCAGACGATGCTAGGCTCTCCCTTCCCTGAAACCACCCACTTACTGAGAGAGGAGAATCAACTTTTCATAGGAAGGTTGGAAAAAAAATAACACACGGGGCTTTGGAGAGTTGGCTCAGGGGTTAAGGACACTGACTACTCGGAGACTCCAGTGCCAGAGGATCTAATACTTTTCTGACCTCCGTGGGCACTGTACAACATGGGTGCACTTACATACATGCAAGCAGTACACTCATACACAATCAATCAAGAAGAGGCTGTCAGATCCCCTGAAACTGTAGTTACAGATAGTTGTTAGCTGCCATGTAGGTGCTGGGATTCGAACCTGGGTCTTCTGCAAGAACAACCAGTGTTCTTAACTGCTGAGCCATCTCTCCAGTCCCTTATTACTTTTATTTCTATGTGTATCACCTGCATGTATATAAGTGTGCCTGTGTCTTGCAATGCCTGCAGAGGTCAGAAAAGGGTGTTGGATACCCTGGAACTGGAGTTACAGACTGTTGTTAGTTGCTCTGTGGGTGCTGAGAATTGAACCTGGGTCCTCTGCCAGAGCAGCCAGTGCTCTTAACTGCTCAGCCATCTCTTCAGCCCCATAAAATAACAGACGGGGCTTTGGAGAGTTGGCTCAGGGGTTAAGAACACTGACTACTCGGAGACTCCAGTTCCAGAGGATCTAATACTTTTCTGACCTCCGTGGGCACTGTACAACATGGGTGTAACACACGGGGCTTTGGAGAGTTGGCTCAGGGGTTAAGGACACTGACTACTCGGAGACTCCAGTGCCAGAGGATCTAATACTTTTCTGACCTCCGTGGGCACTGTACAACATGGGTGCACTTACATACATGCAAGCAGTACACTCATACACAATCAATCAAT
>NW_008338999.1:6045440-6052038 GCF_000622305.1 Nannospalax galili
TGTAGCTTGGATTCACTTAAACATTATTAAATTTCTTTTCCCTCTTTTGACTTTAAGCCTCAGACTGCATCTTGAAACTTGTGTGTTATTAGACCATCTACTTCCGATCCTTTATAAGAGAACACAACTCAAATTTTGGCTGATACTAGAAGGAAGGGCACCTCACTTCCAGAGGATGTCCCCTGGGATCTCCTGGCTTTGACTGTGACGTTTCATCAAGAAAAGATGTAAAGGCCTTTCAGTCGAGGAGGAGGAAGAGGAGGAGGAGGGGGAGGAGGAGGAGGAGGAGGAGGAGGAAGAGGAAAAGGGAGGAGGAGGAGGCAGACTCGGTGAAGACAGGAAGCTGGGAAGGAAATATTGAGATTGGTCCAGAAGGATTTGGAGTTGAGGAATAGGATGTGGATATGACCAAACTACATTTTATATGAGTGAAAAATAAAGAAATCATTTTTATGTTGTCGTTTCAGCATTTCCTATCAGCTAGTGCCTGTACCTTCTAATCTGCTAAATCTTTGGCTCATAGGGCTTGGTACTTATAATAATTGTATCTTTTATGTTTTTCATAAATATTTTTAATAAAATAATTGAAAGAAACTGAGTGCATATCTTAGAAGAAAAATAGCTTTGAATTGCAGGTCTACTACTGAAGTGCTCTGGGATATGAAAAGGGCAGGTCTGTGTCTTCGGATTTGGAAATTCATGATGTCATTCTTAATGGAATTGGTGAGACTGAAGAGTGTTCATTATTTAAGGACTGTAATGGGCTCTGAAAGCCTTCTGCAATCCATGTGACTTGCAATGCCAAGCCACCAGAATCAGAGGGGAAAGAAAAAATTACCTAATTACCTTGGAAGCCATTCTCCCCATGAGTCAGGAAAAACCTCACTTCTGCATAATTTACCTCACATACAGTTTCCAAAATTATATTGATCAATTTGAGTCTGTATTTTTATCCAAATTACCTTAAATCACCTCAAATCAGTACTATAGCTCAGTGAAATGGTCCAGACGCATATCTGGAGTAAGGCAAGCTTTATTCTTTAGAGAGCTCTGTAAAAGTCACCATTTTGCAAAATCCATTCAAACCACTTTCTCTCTCTCTCTCTCTCTCTCTCTCTCTCTCTCTCTCTCTCCCATTCTTATACTCTTAGTTTTGTGGAAACTGCCATCTACTGTGATAGATGATTCCACAGCTTTCCTATCAGAAAACATGGAAAATAACACTCATTTGCTTGAAAATAGATATGCAAGCAGTTTTGAGGTAGGCTTCATAGGCATGGAGGAGGGTAGAAAACTGTATGATGGCTTAAGACTGACAGATCTGCAGGATATCAGGTGACTACGAACGGGGAAGACCCAAAATAGGAAGACAAGCTGGAAACAATATGGCCTACTGAGACTACCATTAACTGTCCTTGACATCATCATAACAGTATCTTTAAATGATTAGCCTTGCAAAATTGCCTGGTACCATCAAGCATCTGCTACTACACCACATCTGAAAACTGCATAAAAGGACAGAAAATCCTGACCCATTCCTGGAGTTCACTGCTTCCCCCAACACCACAACCTTAACTCATGAATAATCCTCTGCTCCTTAAAATTTCCTCATCAAACAAGCTATCCATGATCCCATGATGGGTTCTCTCTTGTGAAGCCCACACCCACCCACTGAGTCTACACATTTGCCCTGGAATAAACTTCTTCTCAATTTCTTATTTCTTAAGTTTCTTATCTTCATCTCTGAGTGTTTCTCTGATCTGATAAGAACCAGGAAACACTGAGTAGAGGGCTCCATCTGTTCATGCCTTATCTGAGACTCCCTCAGCCTTCACTTACCAGCAACACTTTAATACCTGGGACATAGAAAAACAGTTAAGTACTTTGATCTTTATACTTCTTTTTTATTTCTATCTCTAAGGCAGACTTCCTGCCAACACACACAAACACATTCCTCTTCCTCTTTTTCATTCTACCACCTTCTAAATGTATAGAAGAATGAAGAATAAGTTCTTCTTCCACAGAGCTTTCCCCTTTTCATCTACAAAAGAGACAACTCTCTAGTATGCTTTGGCAAGGGAATCTGAGCACCAAGAGACTTCCTGGGGTAACCAAAACAGGCAGCCACTGACCTGAGACTAAAGAACGTTTTTGTGTCTGCAGATATACTCCCTACCAACTTTTCAAAATAAAATGATTTCTTAGAACAGCAGGAATCTAAGAAATTAAGCTTTGTTCTATGTTTTAGAGAATGACTTTCTAACATTAAGACAAAACATTTGAATTTTTAAGAAATAGTTTTAGGGGCTGGAGGTATGTTCAGCAGTTAAGAACACTGATTATTCTTGCAGAGGACCCGGGTTCAAATCCCAGCATCCACATGGCAGCTAACAACTGTCCATAACTCCAGCTCCAGGGGATCCAACAGCCTTTTCTGTCCTTCGTGGGCATTGCATGACATGGGTGCACTTACCTACATGCATGCAATACACACATACACATAAAATAATAAAATATTTTAAAAAGAAATAGTTTTCAATTCAAATCTATGGCTTTCTCTTTTATGAATTAGTGTAACCACTGAATAGATATAACTGGGCTTTATTTCCCTTTGCAAAAATCCCTTTGCATATTTAATGTGTTCACTAACTTCTTAGAGTGGCATTCTATTCATTTTGATGACATAATCTTCTAGCCAGTCAATGCTTACCCAATAAAAAAATGCTAAACTACAAGAGAATCACAAAGAAAGAAGCACAGTTCCACCCACATAGACTACGTAGACCCTACAACAGACTTTTATTTGTAGTTAAAACAGGACCATTCTGAGTAGAGTAAGATGAAATCTCCAATGTTTTTAATCTGCATTTTCCTGATGACTAAAGATGTTGGGCATTTTTTAAGTATTTCTCAGCCATTTGTGTTTCATCTTTAGAGAACTCCCTGTTCAACTCTTTATTCCACTTTTTAATTGGGTTGTTTTTTGATGTTTAGTTTTTTTAATTCTTTATATGTTCTAGACAGTAATCCTCTGTCATGAGTATAACTGGTAAAGATTTTTTTCCCATTCTGTAGGTTGCCTTTGCACTCAAACGATGGTCTCCTTTGATATACAGGAGCTTTTTACTGCCAGGTATGGTGGTACACGCCTTTAGTCCCAGCACTCGGGAGGCAGAGGCAGGTGGATCTCTGTGAGTCCAAGGCCAGTCTCATCTACACAAACCAGCTGGGGCTACAGGAAGACCCTGTTTCAAAAAGACAAAAAATAATTTTAAAAAAGAAGCTTTACTTTCATGTGGTCTCACTTGTTAATTGTTGAACTTATTTACTGTGCAATAGGAATCCTGTTCAGAAAGCCCTTTTCTGTAAGTTTTGATGTATTCCCTACTTTCTCCTCTATCTAATTCAGGGTGTCGGGTCATATGTTGAGGTCATTGATCCATTTGGAGTTGAAGACGGAGCAGTAAGATTGTAAGAGTCAGAAGTGGTAGGTGTCCACAAGGACAGTTTTCCAGACTGTTACTCATATGAACTCAGCAATAGTGACAGCATTGCACAAGTCACATGTAAGCTCAAACCAAACAAAATCCCAGCACAAACATGGAGAAGAGGGCAAGGAACCCCAACACAACCAAAGGAAATTTTGACAACTATTGATGGTTGCTGGGAAGGGTAGAGAAAGTCTTGAAGATGGAATTCTTGGTAGGTTAATCAGGCTCCAGTAGACGGACCCACACTGAAGGACATCTGGGGACACAAACAGAGTACATTATGTTGGAATTGGGCAAGGAGGCAATAAAGGGAGGCACCAATAGGGGAGCATATCTAAATAACATCAAATTCTATTGTATGAAAATCACAAAAACTCAACTGAAAAAACAAGACCAGTCCATCCACTCCCTTACTGCCCTGTGAGAACACCAGATCTGCTCTCTGAGTTCTCCTCCTGCATCCCAGACATGGCCTGTTCCTCTTATGAAGACAACCATCCATCAGCTCCCATCCTCACATCCCCACACAGGGGAAGCCTCACTAAGCAGCAGTGTTTTTATTTCAAAGACATTGAATTAAGTAGAATGAATATGAATTTCAGAAGCCTTCCTCTGTCAAAGGATTAAGCTTAACAAAGCTTTGCTGGAAGATTTTTGTTGGTTTCTAGAACCAAACTGTTAGGCGACCCTAATCAAAGTTGTTCATTTTCACCAGACATGAGAGAGACAGGGGTAGAACTGATTTCAGTGTGACTGAGACCAGCCTGGTCTACATAGCAACTTCCAGACCAGCTGGGGCTACAGGGAGACCCTGTTTTTTTAAAAAAATTTGTTCATTTCCCTGCTCTTTATAATAGAAACAATAAACATTTCTTCCTTCTAAGTGACCTACTAATCGCAAAGTCTTGAACATTTTCAGAAGAAAAATTGAGCTACTTAAATATTTTCAGTATATTAGTGCATAGAAAAACATTTATTTCCATCAAATAAAGGTTAGGAATTGAAAACTAGCTGATTGTCAGGAACTTTATTAAATTCTTCATATGTACTAGCTCATTCTCTCTATAATCTGAGTAAATATCACTGTCTTTATCATGTGGGCTAGAAACTTAAAGCACATGGAGAACATACAATAATAGCAAGAGGTAATCAGACAATTTGGTCAAAGGTACAAAGTTTTAGGAAGGATGAATAATTTAAGTAGACTATAATATAAAGCAAAATATATTTATTACTATGCTCATCTCTGCAACAAAATATTTGGCAGAAGAAACTTCACAGGGAAAAGATTTATTTTGGCCCATAGTTCTGTTCATGATGGCAGGGAAGGCAAGACAGAGCTCATGGTGGCAGGAACATGTGGTAGTGGTTCCTCACATCTTCGAAGATCCGGAAGTAGATGACAAGTAGTGACAGGGCACAACCCGCCAGCCTCTCTCCGGGTAAGTCAATGGCGCCCTCTGCCTTGACTCCCCCAGCCTCATTCACACTCCCATCTCCCCCGCCGGTCTCATCTCCTAGCCTAGGTCCTGTCCCATTCCTTGTCTTGGCGTCCCAGACACCTGGGGAACCACTGCTGCTTCCTGATCCTTTGCATCCAGACCAAACCAGTTCCTTCTCAAGGTCCCCAGGAGCACTGCTTCTGGGCCTGGTCCTGCCCTCACCTCCCTCTGCTTCCCTAGGCTGCAAGGCCTGCCAGACTCTTTCTTGGACCCCTGGACTGACCTCTCCACCCAGGCCACCATTACTTCCTGATCCCTTGCATCCAGACAGACCCAGTTCCTTCTCGAGGTCCCCAGGAGCTCTCTGGGCCTGGTACCTCCCTAAACTCCCTCTGCTTCCCTGGGCCTGCAGGGCCCTGCAAGCCTCTCTCCTGGATAAGTCAATCACACCCTATGCACCTTGACTCCCCCAGCCTCATTCACCCTCCCATCGCCCCTGTCCGTCACTCCTCCTAGCCTGGGTCTTGTCCCATTCCTTGTCTTGGCTCCCCAGACACCTGGGGAACCACCACTGCTTCCTGATCCTTCGCATCCAGACCAACCCAGTTCCCTTTGCTTCCCTGGGCCACCTCCCTTTGCATCTCTGAGTGTCAGGGCCACCAGCTACCTGAGACCAGCATCTTTCCTGGTCCCGGCTCCCAGGCCAGTCCAACCCTCAAATTCCTGAGGCAAAAATCTTTCCTGAAGGGATCCAGACATTAGGAGAAAGCTTGAGAGCATCTGATCTTCATCTGACTTGGGCCTCTGTAGGAACTCCTGAAGACAAAAGCAATCTGGCCACTCCAATATAAAATCAAAAGAGAGAACTGGAAGCTTAGATGAACCAGCTTTTCAAGCCCAAAAAGTAAACCACAAAGGCACATAAAGTTTACAAAAAGAAGCAGATCTAAACTTGAAGATTTGAGTCTCACACAAGAATCAGAAACTACAAAGGAAATTCACATGTCAAAATCACAGAGAAAAAACAATAACATGAAAAACCAAAATAACTTATGCCCATCAAATGCCAATAGCCCTCTAGAGGAGCACAATGAGAACCCCCTAGAGATAATGCAGGACATGGAACTCAAAAGAACAATTATAAACATGATAAAAGAATTCAGTGAATTTAAAGAACACACAAAAAAAGAAATCAAAGAACTGAAGAAAGATAGGGATAAACTTCTGAATGAATTCAGAAAAGAGCTAGAAATCTTGAAGACTTCTCAGGCTGAAATGATGAAGGAAGTGAAACACTCAGTGAGCCAATTAGAAACGACAGGAGAAAGCCTCGCCAATAGGATGAATGAAATGGAAAACAGAGTATTAAGACTGGAAGATAAAGTAGAAAAACTAGACCACACAAGCAAAGATTATGAGAAATTTAAGAAATAACAAGAATGGAATAGGCAGGAATTGTGTGAAAGACATGCCCATACAAATACAAGAAGCATACAGAACACCAAACAGACAGGACCAGGAAAGAAACTCTTCACAACACATCATAGTAAAAACACTACACGTACAAAACAAAGAGACAATTCTGCAAAAGAGAAATAACAGGTCACATATAGGGGAAAACCCATTAAGATTACAGCTGACTTTTCAGTGCAAACTATGAAAGCC
>NW_008338999.1:6053226-6054118 GCF_000622305.1 Nannospalax galili
ATTACATTAAAAATCAGAGAAACCACAAAAAAATAACAGTGCAACTCAAGACTCTGGAAAGACAAGTACAAACAAAACCCAAACCCTGCAGACAAGAAGAAATAACAAAAATCAAGGCAGAAATCAATGAAATTGAATCAAAGAAAACAGTACAAAGAATGAACTATTCCAAGAGCTGTTTCTTTAAAAAGATAAACAAGATTGACAGACCGATAGCCCAGTTAACCAAAAGAAAGAAAGAGCACCTCCAAATCAACAAAATCAGAGATGAAAGGGGAAACATCACAACAGACACCAGAAAGATATAGAACTTTATAAGGGAATACTTTTAAAACCTGTATGCTACTCAATATGAAAACCTAAAAGAAATGTACGGATATGTAAAGGCATGGGAACTACCAAAACTAAATCAAGAAGAGATTAACAGCTTAAGCAGCCCCGTAACACAAAAAGAAACTGAAACAGTAGTACAAAACCTCCCAACTAAAAAAAGCCCAGGACCAGATAGATTTACAGCAGAATTCTATCAGATATTTAAAGAAGATCTACATCCAATACTACTTAATTTATTAAAAAAGATAGAAATGGAGGGAAAACTTCCAAATTCCTTCTATGAAGTCAGAATCATTCTAATACCAAAACCAGGTAAAGATATAACCAAAAAAGAACAACATAAACCCATATCGTTAATGAACATAGAAGCAAAAATTCTCAACAAGATACTTGCAAACTGCATACAGACACACATCAAAAATATCATCCACCATGATCAAGTCGGCTTTATCCCAGAGATACAGGGATGGTTCGATATACATAAGTCAATAAACATCATTAAGTTATGTAAATGGGCTCAAAGACTAGAACCACATGGTCATCTCAATAGATGCAGAGA
>NW_008338999.1:6055942-6098394 GCF_000622305.1 Nannospalax galili
TAATTAGTAGATATGAAAAACATTACCATTGAAATCTACCTGATGACTTTATATCCATGCTCAGATGCCAAGGAGCTCAGAAAGTAACTGAGACTAGTAAAGTAACTGTGACTAGTAATAATCATATATAGAGAGATTAGAAACACATGTGCAAACATCTTAGCATCAATTGCATTAAAACGAATTTTTCTGTATGAAACTGTGTATTTTAATAATGAAATGGAGATCTTTTTTAAAAGGTTAAAACCTCATTTAATTTTATGTCTTAAAGGGTTTATGCTCAGTACAATATTGTATAACTGAATTAATTCAACTGTAAACCTAAAAATTAACAGCCAGTCTTGAAACAGATACATCTTAGCTCTGGAAATTGTTATTGAATATGTCGATGCTGTTGTCATGAAATGCTTCTTCTAATTATATGGTTATTAAATAAGCAATGAAAAAAAGTAGTGATAGGAAGGTGCCTCAGATAATATACACCCAAGGGTGCATCTCCTGTGACCTACTTCCTTCAGCTAACGATCACCTCCAAAAGTGTCCACATCCTCCCAAAGCCTCACTATCAGCTAGGAACCAAATGGTCAAACAGGTGAGTTTGTGGTGGAAATTCACATTCAAACCATAACGTACTGTGATTATAATTAATACTATGTGTTGTGTAGTTGAAAATTTCTGAGAGGCGATTACTAATGTTCTTATTACAAAAGATGGTAAATATTTGAATGATCGATATGTGAATTGGTTTGATTTCATGATTTCTCAATTGCATACATTTGTCAAAACACCACATTATACACTGTAGCTTCGTTTTGCTGTTTTGCTAATTATACCCCCAATAAAGCTGGAAAACACATATGCACACACAACTTAGTAAATATTGATGCCATGATTTGAACCAAAGCTCTTTATCATTGTATAATTGTTTTTTCTGGAACTAACTGCCATCACTAGGCCCAGTTCCAGCCTCACTGTTAACCTGCTACCTCTATCTTACGAGCAAATGGAACTTATGCAGCTATTAGGTAGTGCTCTGCTAATAAAGGTGTACAGCAGGAATTTGACTGCCAGTTCCATCTTACTCCTGTGGGACCCCAGACAATTTATTTAGTTGTCCTATGTTTAATTGTCTCATCGCAAAATGGCAATGACAATAGTGACCTCAACTTGCAGTGTTATATAAAAGATCAAACGAGATAATCCTCATAAAGCATTTAGTGCCTGCCACTTACCTTAGTTATTCTGTTGATACATAAAGGCTATCTCCTTAAGCTGCCTGCTTAATACAAGGCTTATGGTAGGGCCTCAATAATTATTTGGTGGTTGAATGAAAACAATGTAGGCAAGGTCTCATTATCAAAGAGTGTAAGCTAAAACCCAGTCTTACAGCAAATGTGAAATTGAGAGATACTGTGTTAGTTAGTTTTCTGTTGCTGTGATACAAACACCGACCAAAGCAACTTATAGAAGAGTTTATTTGAGCTTACAGTTCCAGGATCCAGAGGGATTAGAGTCCATCATGGTGGAGAGGCATGGTAAGGTGGCCAGAGCAGGACCAAAAAGCTAAGTGTGATCACATCTTCAAGCAGGCACAGGAAGCAGAGAGGGACTGAAAATCCCACAAGGCTTAAGAGTTTTCAAAGCCCACCCCTCACCCCTTGATGTGCTTCTTCCAGCAAGGCCACACCTACTGTAGCATCCCAAAACAGTGACACCAACTGGGTACAAAAATGTCCAAATGCTTGGAGCCTGTAGGAGACATTCTCATTCAAATCATCACAGATATCTGTTAGATACTTACCTAAAAGATAAATACAATATGTAAGTGAAATAACCATGGCTGTCAGACCTAAAGCAAAATCGAGGTGAAATCTAGCCAAAGCCACAGGAAGAGGGACAGAGCATTATGATTTGGATATATGCACCAGATTATAAAAGGGGACCTCTCTCCCATTCTTGTAAACAAAATATTTGCTGGGTTCTTTCTATGTAACCAGAACTATATTAGGCACTGATTGATTTATGTATTGATTCTTTGTCATATCTACTGAAACTGTAAAAGCAGTTTGCTAGTGAAGTAGAGGGGATTTATTCTTCTTGATTTCTGCTGGGACACTAGGACACTCACTATCAAATGCCAGATCACCAAATTCAGGATTTTCCCCTATCAGAAAATTAGAGAAATGTTTTCCTGAGATATTTCGCTCACTTTGAAAATATAAAAAGAGAAGTAGTGAGGAAAACTGATATTGGAAAAGAATTTAAGAAGAAGTATCCATGGAGCGGGCCATGCTTAGGGTGACATGACAGAGGGTTTTTGTAGACCAGAATAGCCTATTTCTTTCTGACATAGTGACTGGACTATAACGGTAGCACGTGAAGAAATCTGTGTTCTTTCTTGGAATTGGTAGGCATGGAAGACTGAAGCCCGCACTAGCCAAAGCATTCTTTAGGAGGCTCCTAATCAGCTTGGCCTCTTTGGGGTTGGGTGGCTTCCCAAAGTTTTGGTAAGAAAAGATGTATTAGTTACTTTTCTCATTGTTATGAAAAAACACTCCACAAAAGAAATTTGTAGAGGCTCACATTTTAAGAATGAATATAGTCAGTCATGGCTGGGAAAGTGTGGTGGCAAGAATGTAAAGTGGTTGACTACACTGGGTTCACAATGAGGAAGCAAAGAGTGGTGCTAACACGGCTCATTTTCTCTTTTTAATTCAGGTCAGGACCCCATCCAACGGAATGGTGCCACCCATATTCAGGGAGGATCATACATCTTCAGTTAAACCTCACTGGGCGCTCCCTAACGGACATGTCAAAGACATGCTTTCTAGGTGATTCCAGCTGCAGTCAAATTGACAAATGAAGCTTGACCACCACACAAGGGTTGTATTGTTTTGGCATATCATATACGAATCCCTTGGTAGAAAGAACTGATAATGATAGCAAGTTCTGTATTATGAAGTAGACCCTCTCCCAGAAACGAGACTCTCAAAAGAGCCCCCACACACAACATAAAATGCTTATTGAATAATCACAAGAACGAACCCAGCATAGCAGTCTATTTATGGCCTTTCAGTCCCCTTATTCCTTCTTTCCAAACCTCAAGAGCATCAGAAACTAGCTCAAAAGCTACACTGAGAATTAGTGAGGAAGGAAAAGGTGAACATACAAGCCAACTGTCTTAGTTTATTTCTCCATTGCTGTGACAAAACACTCTGGCCAACTTACCAACTTGGGGAGGAAAGGATTTATTTGTCTTACGTTTCCAGGGTCACAGTTCAGCAGGGAGCCCAAGGTAGGAACTCAGGGCAGGAACCTGGAGGCAGGAGCTGGAGCACAGGCCATGGAGGGACACTGCTTACTGGCTTGCTCCCCTGGCCCCTGCTCAGCCTGCTTTCTTACGCAACACTGGCCCACCTGCCCAGGGGTGGCACCACCCACAGTGGGCTGGGCCCTCCCACATCACTCATCAAGAAGGTGCCCCTCAGACATGGCCGCAGGCCAGTCCAATGGAGGCAATTCCCCAATTAAGGCTCCCTCACCCAGGTGTGTCAAGTTGACACTAAAGCTATCCAGCACACCCACCATGTCATCCTCCACCCCCATGCCTGCCAGCTAGAAAATGCCCAAGTTAGAGAAAGGGAAAGCATGTGATACTGAATCAAATTCAGATCGTATGAGCACATTATACTTGGAAACTCTAATGTATTCTTTGAAACTCAGTTTGTTTCTTAAAAGAGAAGGTAAATTATGCTAGCCTGAGAACAGAAAAGCTATGCAACTTAACCAAGCTCTGACAAGAAGGAGAGATAAGTTACTTTCAGTGAATATCTGAAATAGAGCTGAGGGAAACAATCCAAAGTTGTGCTTATATTACAGGCCATGAGTCATGTTTACATCACACGCCATGAGTCATGTTTTTCCACAAAAGTCTGACTCTCTCAGCTAATCTGTTTCAATCTGTCTTTTTGTCTCTGTTCCTCCTCCTCCTCCTCCTTTTTCCCCTCTCCCTCCTCCTCCTCCTCTTTGAATTCATCATTAAAAGAAAAAAATTGGTATTATATCAAAATTGCTAAACAGTGTTCTTCACACAATTAAATTTGCATTTTCTGTTAGTTCCTGTATTACAGAAGACAGAAGGCAGAACACCTACATTAAGCACTTGACCAAAACAGTGAACATAGTGAAAGTACTGCTTCTTCCTTGAATATTGGTAAGGCCAAGTCACTCAGAATCACTTCCGTGTTTTTCTTTAGCTGCGTTCTTCCTACTGCTTCACAAAGAAATGGATTGTGCATTGTCTTTCACCTCAGACCTTTTATTTGCAGACACAAAGTCATTTCCAATCATAAGAAATAATAAATTACACTTGTACATTCCAAACCCTGAAGAAAGTTAAATATTTACAAAGCCCTGGATGGCATATAAAGAACAATTCATTGAGACAGGCCCTGTGCGAATGGTTCACGACCTGTTTTAGAGCCTGGGGGTGTGAAAAGAAGTTAGCCAGTCTAGTAGGAAAGGCAGAGGTAACTCCAAGCACACTCTGAACCTATTCACTGTGTGACATCATGCAAATGAGGCAGTGTCACTTCCTGAGGCAGCTGAAGACCATCTTCTCGTTCTGGAGTTAGGAGCCTGGAAGCACTGAAGCACATGGGCAGGAGTTAGGCTCCCTCTGCGTAGAAAGAAGAAAGTTACAGAATCCTGTGAAAAGTCCTGACAAGATCAGAAAAGAGTAAAAGGCATTCTTGTAAATATTAGAGCTGACAGATGTCAAGAGCTACTGAAGAGCCTTAAAGGCTTTAACTTGGAAGAGAAGTATGCTTACAACTCATCATGGGAAGACAGTTCTCTCTAAGAACCTTCTAGCAAGAAAGCGAGATACTCAACAAAGCCATACTATTGTAATCTTTGCAAATACTTGACAAAGGTACTTACTTCCCTCAAAAATCATTTGCATGGGGCTGAAGAGATGGCTCAGTAGTTAAGAGCCCTGACGGCTCTTGCAAAGGACCCAGGTTCAATTCCCAGCACCCACATGGCGGCTAACAACTATCCGTAACTCCAGTTCAGGGGATCTGACATTCTCTTCTGACCTCTGCTGGCATTGCACAACATGGTTGTACTTACACGCATGCAGGCAATACACTCATACACATAAAATAAAAATAATAAATATTTTAAAAAATCATTTGCATCATTACCAGAAAGATGAGGTTGACCAGAAGCTACTGACCCTCTGTCCGAACTGCCCTGCTCACCTCTCAGCCCAGAGTGGTTGACAGGCTCCTCAGGATGTCCCAAACCAAGCTCTTAAAGTCCAGAACTACATGGAAAACTCTCTGGGCCAGGTAAGATCATCCAGAAGCAACAAGATCAATTTAATGTGGTCGAAATGTCCCTTTCCAAATGCTTCGTACTACACAGTAAGAAGCACAGGCTAGTGATCCATTTTTAATACTTAACTTCTACTTTGGGTTGCACACTAAGGAAATGGACCACCACAGAAAGGAAATAATACTCCTTCTACAGAGAAGGCACCTCCATCTGACAGATACTTGTGTAAAACTGCAGCATAGTCACCAACAGCCATGATGCTCTGATACACCATTTTTTAACATTTTAAAATTTTACTCTTTTTATATGTATGAGTGTTCTGCCTGCATGTATGTATGTAAAAGAACCACGTGTGTGAAATACCTGAAAAGGCCAGAAGAAGGCATCAAATCCCCGAGAACTGGAGTTACTGATGAGTGTTAGTGACCCTATAGTTGCTGGGAACCGAATCCAGGTCCTCTGCAAGAGCAGCCAGTGCTCTTAACTGCTGAGCCATCTCTCCAGCCCCTGATATATTACCATATTTTAACAACAGATATTGTCCTAATTTGCTTTCTGTTACTGTGACCAAAAGCAACATGTGGGAGGAAGGGGTTTATTTGGCTTACACATCATGTCACAGTCTATCACTGAAGGAAGCCAAGGCAAGCTCTCAAGGCAGGAGCCTGGAGGCAGAAACCGAAGCAGAAACCAGAGGAACACTGGTTTGTTCTGTTATTGTTTGGGTTTTGGGGGGTTTTGGGGGGTTTGTTTGTTTTGAGACAGGGTCTCCCTTTAGTTCCAGCTGGCCTGGAGCTTGCTATGTAGATAAGGCTAGGCCCCATCTCATAGAGATCTGCTTGCCTCTGCCTCCTGCTGAATGCTGTAATTAAAGGTGTGCACCACTATGCCTGGCTTAATCTAGTTTAATTTTATTGAGAGACGTGGTCTAGTATCAATAAACATGGAAGTCACTCTGGATTCTACCTTTCTTGTAAAGAGAAAACTGCCAGACAGCCATTTGAGGACAGAAGACCAGAGAGACGGGGAGGAGCTCCAAGTGTTGATGTAGCCTCCGGTCCACAGAAATACAGAAACACTGTACACTTAAGAGATAAAGAAAGAAAACAGGCCGCACGAACTGGTGGCCTGTGATAACTCACTCCTGAGACTACGAAGGTCCATTAGTACAAGGGAAAGAAGCAGTTTCTTGGCGATTATTTTCATGAGACCATATCCTAGTAGACAAAAAAATGGAACTTTTGTTCTCACTCTTAAGAGTGCAGCACTGAGAACCCTCAAACCCTCTACTTCTTGGCTTTGGTATGTCTGAACTTAAGGATATTAAACACAGATTGAATTTTGAGAATGAACCACAAATATGTGTGAAATGTTAGCTCTAAAATCCAAGACAGTGGTTTCCTGCTGACTTTGGACATTATCTTGCTCTACTGTCCTGTTAGTGTCTGTGGTTCTCTGGGGCGATTTGGGTATTTGGAAAGACTTATGTCAAGGAAGCTAAGAGGTCTCCAGATTGATTCTTTCCTGCAGTTCAGTTCTTAACAGATAGTCTCAGTAATTTTTTTCTGTCATATAAGTTAACTCTTTGGGTATTCCATGCATACCTTCTTTTCCCAACAGCATCATTATCGCATGGTGAAAAAACTGAAATCTAAATATACTTGGGTTTTTTTTTTCATTTTAGGAAATTTCTATTGGGAAATGCTTGTCTGATTAATCAGAAGTTAAGTATTTTTCTCCCTGGGCTTTACAGGCAACAGCTAACGACCCAGTATGTGCTTAGAGTAGTGAGTGCTATGATGTATAAGGTTCCCTAAGGACGCAGCACACTTTTCAGATTAATTTTTATAGATTCTATGAACCCTATTTGTTTATGAGATTATAATTTAGTTTTCCTGACAGCTGTGTCTTTTAAAACTCAGAATTCACAGAAAACCAAATGCTTTCATTGACGAAAACTATGCCAAGTCTAAGGTCTGGTGTGCAACTTACAATCAAGTGTTACTTATTTTATAAATAGTCTTGGTAGGAACAGAAATACTTCCTGGTATAGATTTTCTGATGTGATGATGCCTTATTTTTCCATGCAAAGATATGACAATAAGTCTTTAGTGTCTTCAGAACAAACACTTAGAAAACATACTCAAAACTATTCTCTTTATCCAAACTTCTCATGAACAAGTAGAAGGGAAGTCCATGATATCCAGGCATGAATAGTCTCTCTCTACGTATAGATGCTGCTGAAAAAGAATGCAGGCTACAGGCACAAGGTGAAGAGGTAGATCAGACGCTCAGAATCTGCGGTTGAAATAACCAGAGACTGATGTATTAGAGTTGAGGAAATGCACTTTCCTCCGACCTGGGTGTGTAGATGAACATTACCAGGGACTGCTGAGGAGTCGTCATCCTATCTCTGTCCTCTTGATTCCAAACCTTCCTTTTCCCATATAATACAAAAACCTTAAAATACCAGAACTTGTGAAGTACATCAGTCAACTTAGATGTCACCTCACTGGTGATGTGCTGTGGAGGAGCTTGTTCTACCTTCCTCAGCCAGAAGTTTCTAGAGGGTATAGTGAGGTATAGGCAGGACTACAGTTTTTCTGTATTTTTTTTTTTTTTTTGGTCTTTTTGAGACAGAGTCTCCCTGTAGCCCCAGATGTCCTGGAACTCACTATGCAGACCAGGCTGGCCTTGAACTCACAGAGATCCGCCTGCCTCTGCCTCCCAAGTGCTGGGACTAAAGGCGTGTGCCACCATGCCCAGCTCTGTATGTATTTTTTAAAATATTACACTTGCAAATAATTGCTGCAATGTGCATATCCAGGCAGTTGTGCAAATGCCGTGACAATTGGTGTCTCTGTTGCAAATTCAGAGCTCACCATACTTTTTAACCTATTGTTGTCAGGATGCTATTTTGAATTAAAGTATGTTATACCACTGTAAAAAATGGGATGATTCTGGTGTTTTCTTATATTTTTACTGAATTTTGAGGATTTCATATGATATATTTTGATCATATTCAGACCCCCTCCTCTATCTGTACCCCGATACTGCCCCTTATCCAATTTCATGTACTCTATTATATATTTTTAAGGCTATTGAGTCTAATTTTTTCTGCAAATGCCCTTTTTGTGGGTCACATCAGCTGGAATCTGATTAGCCCAGAATCACAACCGTCAATAAAACTGACTCTCCCTCGTCTACCTGCTATCAGTGGCCGATAATTCCTCGGCTAGGGCAGAGGCTTCTTATCCACTTTCTCATCTCTATAGTAGGACTTTGTTTGGCTTGAACTTACGTAGGTCATTCACCAATGTTGTCACCATTGCTGTGAGTTCATATGAGTGACTGCTCAACTATTTAGAAAACATTATTTCCTTGTGGTCATCCACCACCTATCTCTGGCTCTTAAAGTCTTTCCAACCCTTCTTCCACAATGATCCCTGAGCCTTAGGAGACAGATGTTTGATATAGGTGTTCAACTCATGGATAAGCACTCTGCAGTCTCTTATTCTCTGCTTATTGACCAGCTGTGGGTCTCTGTATTAATCACTATCTGTTGCATGAGAAACCTTCTCTGGTGAGAGCTGAGAGATGTACTAATCTATAGGTATATCAATAAGTCATTAGGAGTCATATTAATATTATGACGATTTAGCAGAATAACAGTACTAAGTTCTCCCCTATGGCATGTGACCTGTCTAGCCACAGGTTCCTAGGCCTGACATCAGGGTCAGGTACGGGCTCTGTCCCATGAAGTGGACCTTAAAACCAATTAGAAAATGGTTGATTACTCACGTGACATTCATGCCACTATTGGACCAGCAGGCATATCTTGCCAAGCAAGTTGTGAATGGTTCTTTATATATTTTTAGAAAACTTTATCAGGAATTCTAGTCTCAGCATCATAGCAATAATTCATCTGACCTTCATTGTTATCACTGCTTTTAACATTGTCGTGGATCCACACAAGAATAAGCCGAGCAACAGCAACAAGAGCTCCTGGACTAGTGTTCTATGGTCTAAATGTTTGTTTGTGTCAATTATAGTCATCTGGGAGATACAGAAGGATGAAGCAGATATTTTTTCCATTTTTCTATTGCCTCTCCTTGCTCTAAAACTACATGACTAAAGTACTTAGGTTTTTAGTCATCTAATATCATAAAATTCAAAAATACTAATTTTTTTATTTTCTGACAGCATGTATCCTCAATATCACATATCCAAATAATTATTAACAATGTTATGATTCTTTGTGGATTTGTGTGTGTGTGTGTGTGTGTGTGTGTGTGTGTGTGTGTGTGACAAAGTACCCTGACAAAAGCAACTTGTGGAAGAGTCTATTTTAGGCTCACAGTTCCAGAGTACAGCCCATTTCGGTGAGGTCATGGTGACAGGAGGCTGAGGCAGCTGGTCATGTTGCATCCACAGTAGGGAAACAGAAGGAGATGAACGCTGGTGCTCAAATAGCTTTCTCTTTGTTTTGTAATCTAGTCCCCAGCCCAGAGATTAGTGCCACCCATAATCAGGATGGGTTTTCCCAGCTCAGTTAATCTAATCTAGATAAACCCTCACAGGCATGCCCAGAGGCTTGTCTCCTAGGTGATTCTAGATCCTGTGAAGTTGACAATATTAACCATCACCATGATCTCCAGAGCACTTCCACTATTTGTCACTCTTACAATGTTCCTAGGATATAGACTTTATTATTCCTAACAGATAGATTAGGTAAACAATACACAAGGCCAAGCAACTTGTACATTCGAACTACTGGAATTCTATGTTAGTCACTTTTTCTTGTTTCCTATAACCAAATACCTGAAAGAAACAACTCTGGGGAGGAAGGATTTATTTGGTTCATGGTTTCAGAGATGTCAGTCGTCGCAGAAGGGAAGACTTGGCTGAGCAGAATTCGTATCACAGCAGACCAGAGTGGAGAAAAGGTACCCCAGAAGAGGCCAAGGTAAACAGAATATTCCAGTGACCTGCTCCCTCTAACTAGGCCATACCTTCAACCTTTTAACACCTTCCAGTAATGCTACCAAGGGATTATTAATCCATTGTGATAGAGCCTTCATTATCCAACCACCTCTGGGAAAGCACTTACAGACATACTCAGAGGTATGTTTCACTAGTCACCTTTTACTCTTTTATTAAAGACTTATTTATTTTATGTGTAAGTATGTGTACCCTTGGAGGCCAGTAGAAGGTGTCAGATCTCCTAGAACTGGAGTTACAAAGGATTGTGAGTCACAATGTGGGTGCTGGGAACTAAGTTCCTCTGCAAGAGCAGCTAGTGCTTTTAACCATTGAGCCATCTCTCCAGCCCCTCCTAAGCGTTTCTTAATCCAGTAACACTGTCAATCAAAATTAAACATCGCAACTTCTGAACCCATGCTCCTGTTCACTTCGGTATTTCATACTTCGGCAGCCTCTTGGAAGGAAATTCTTCCCATTCTTTAATCAGAGTTGGCCATCTATGAAGATGTAGAGTGGTCCAACACTTAGGACACAACAGGAATCACCTCATCTTTATACTTATTAAAAAGCCCACATATGCTTCAAATACTCTTTGGAATTTGTGCGTAGACATCCTTGCAGCTTTCCAGAAAAGTAAAGAGACTGGAAAGGGACATAATGGAGTAAAGATAAGTTCTTACGTAGCAAGTAAATTTACAAGGAAGCAGAGCTGACCTCAGCCTTTCCAGCTGTGTGGGCTAACATAGATCCTGACAGCACCAGCAGCAAAGTCAGAGATGCGATGGAGAGGTGATTGGGAAAATCCCAACAAAACATCCAACAGCCCATTTTTCTGGCTACAAGTCCAGCATGATGCAGTGCTGGTGCAGCATCATACCTTGAACTACAGGTGAAACCCTGGCTGAATTCTCATTGTGAGTAAGCAGATGTAGATACAATGTGGACTTGTCAGGAGGATAAAAAATCTAAATGAATGAAGAACAGTGACTTTACATGAAGGGCTTTGAGTTCTAAAACATGAACTCTGCTACTATGAGATGTCATCAACAGTGATTGTGGTACTAGCAGATGCTCACTGTAAACCTGCTTTGTTTATACCTACAATAATAGTGACTGATAAACCTGTCTCACCAGAGAGACAGGGCTTTTAATCTCACTCTCACTAGTGAAAAGAACATTGTTTGCTCTCTTCCTTGCTATCCTTAAAGATTATTCTCCCTTTATCAGTTGCTTTCTGAGCTATTTTCTTCCTTCTTTCAAAAGGCCTATAGTACAAATATGTGTCTCCAAATATTATCATGCCTTCTTCCCCTGTTAGCTACTTCCTCACATGTTCTGAACTACCATTCAGTTCTATTTAAAAATGCAAAAGAATTGAGCTTACAAATGTAATAGTTATACCCGGGTGTGGTGGCACACGCCTTTTAGTGGATCTCTGTGAGTTCAAGGCCAACCTACACAGCGAGTTCCAGGCCAGCTGGGGCTACAGGGAGGCCCTGAATCAAAAAGACCAAAAAAAACCAAATGTAGTAGTTATGGAAAATGTTTCTCCAATATTTATCTATAAAAGATTAAGCTAGTCTTATAAATATATCCTGAAATGCATTTTATAAATGCTTTAATTTTGTTTTATATCTTTATTTGTTTATTCTGTGCATATGTGTGCATATGCATGCATGTGGGTTTACCATGGCATAAATGTAGAGTTTAGAGGACAACTTTCAAGAGTTGGTTCTCTCCTTCTACCATGGAGGTTCTGGGGATTGAACTTGTCAGATTTAGTGGTAAGCACATTTATCTGCTGAGCCACCTTACCAGGCCTATTTTGGCTTTTCCTCACTATGTAGCCCTTGCTTGCCTGGAACTTGCAATGCAGAGCAGGATGGCCTTGAACTTGCAATGATTCTCTTATCTTGCCAATTCTCCTGAGTACTGGGATTACAGATGTGTACCACCATGCCCAGATTAACATGTTTTCATATGTGTTACCAAGAACCTTCCCAATTGCATAAAATGGGATGCACATGGATCTTCCTTTAGAATCATTAGGTAGAAAAAATAAACAATAGAGTTAGAATCAATCCCGGTGCCACCATGCTCTTGCTCTCTATTGACTTCAACACCACCACAAACAGGCACAAGGGGCCAACCACTGTGGTACAGCAAAGTTTATAGCTAAATCTTAATCTGGGCTTCTCTGCATAGATAATTTCATTATTTTTTGACATGGGTCAATTTTGTATTTTCTCAACATACTAATGAGCCTTGTGATTTCTAAAATAAGGAGATTAAACTGTGTTAATATTCTGTGATCTATATACAGGCCACTCAACTTTAGCTTATCCTTCAAAATGACAAGCGTGAAAAAAATATATCACCTAAAGTTTTTGAACAGTCATTTCCTAAGTATTTGCAAATTATAATGCCTTAAACTTAGATTTCTTACATTTCAATGAAAAGCAAGTTTTAAGTTTAGCAGAAAGCACTTTGGCATACCTCTTCTCCTGAGCCCACCCAAACCAAGGAGATTACTTCTGTTTGGACCCCAACAGGTCTAAAATTCCATTCCCAGGGGCACCGTTGTTAAACTCTGTGGGAAGGGAAGGCTTGAACTAGGCAAACACATATAAACTAGTTCTTCTCCTAGATTAGTAAGAGAAAAATATATTGTCCTTACAAAAAGTGTGTTCCTAATTGGAGCCAGGTTTGTGCTCTCACTTTTTCCTCTACAAGACTTAAGTAATATCAAGGGGCTTCAAATTGCTGAGCAAATATAGGCAAGAAGAGGTCAATGTCTGCTAGCTAGGAGATGCTTTACAGCATTAGCATCAGCCAATCACATTGTCAGAGACAGTTATAAAGCAATCCCATGCCTTCTCCCAGGTTCCAAATTTGATAACTTTGTGTGTGTGGTGTATGTGGAGAGAAAGACGAGAGAGAGAGAGAGAGAGAGAGAGAGAGAGAGAGAGAGAGAGAGAGAGAGAGAGAGAGAATATACTCTGTAGAGTGGGGGGTAAAAAAAAGAAAGAGGAGAGAGAGAGAGAGAGAGAGAGAGAGAGAGAGAGAGAGAGAGAGAGAGAGAGATTTCTTCTAACTTTACAAAAATCCTGCTGCATCCTATAACACATGTAATCTATTTCCTTAACAAGGCACATGAAGGGAGGTATATATATTAGTTGCTTTTCTTATCACTATGACATAAAAACTTGCAGGAGTAAATTAAGAGATTTGATTCCATAGTTTCAGAGAATGCAGTCCATCATGGTGGGCATAATTCATGGTGCTCAATTCATGATGGCAGAAACTTGTGGTTTGTATACATTGTGGACAATCAGAAAGCAGAGATCAAGACCAGAAATAGGAATGGACTATAACCTTCAAAGCCTCATCCATAGTGGCCACCAGCTAAGCCCCATGTTCCAAAGATTCCACAACCTCCCAAAACAACACAAGGACCTGGGGACCAAGTGTTCAAATGTTTGAGGCTGTTGGGGACATTTCATACTCAAACCATACCTTTATACATATTTGGAAATACAGTATTTTTACTTCTTTCTATCTCTGATACAGCATATAAATATAAATTACTATAGCTTTTATTGTTTATTTCTGGACTCCTCACTAAGATTCTTAAATACCAAGTAGCACTCAACCTACCTCCTTCAGATATTTCAGGAAAGCTGCCTGGGAGAAACCAGTCATCCTATGTTTTGATCTTTGAAAATCCTTCCAGATCAAAGAAACCTGCAAACAGGTCCAGGCATACCTTACCACTTTTCCCCCACCCGCTATTTTAGCACAGATTAACAAACACTTGGACTTGGACCAAAATCATCTACATGAAAAAAATCCAATATTGCAGCTTCTCCATGCTTCTTTGACACAGTGTCCTTTAGTTTTCTTTTTTTTTTTCTTTTCCTCGACGACTCCCTTAAATGTTCAAATAACCAGAGGCAAGTCTTTACGTGTACCATTTTTCCCTTTCTTTCTTTGGTATGTGTGTATGCACGTGAGTGTGTTCACATGCCCGCACACACAGAGAGGCCAGAGGAAGACTTCAGGTTTCCTGCTCTGTATTGTTGCCCACCTTACTACTCCTTTAAGACAGTCTCTCACTGAAACTTGAGCTGGGCTGGCAGCTGGCAAGCCCCAGAAATCCTCCTGTTTCTGTCACCCACAGTGCTGGGGTTACAAGTGCACATCCACACCCAGCTTTTTATATGGATTCTGAGAATTTTAACTCAGATCTTCACGCTTGCTGAGCAAGTGTTCTTACCCACTGAGCCATTTCCCCAGCCCTTTTCTTTTTAAATACCTAGATATTATTTAGTGCTGAACAAAGTAAATAACAGCATCAGAATGTCATTTGTCAAGGCCAAGCAGTCAAATACAGTTGTGTGATGCATGCTTGGTTAGCTCAGTGATAATTTGCTTTGGATATGCCTTCTGAAAAGTACAACACCCATCTTTCACTGTGTTGTGGAGTCATTTCCTCCAAATTGAAACATTGCTTCCTCAGAACAGGAAGGCTAATGAGAATCAGGAAATAAACCTCACCAGGATGGGAGAACTGAAACTAACAAGATTCATAAGGCCCTCTTCTACTTAACTGGAACCGTAAACAACTGTTAAAAGACTGAGCAGTCTAGCTTCTGGAAGAAGACACTTTTCAACCTATCAGCTGCCTGCAAGTCACAGAGAGCTTGTTTGGCAAACTTCTGTGAGTCATCACCCAGGCTACGGTGGGCTTTTCAGAGAAGCAACTGTCAACCCACTCCTGAAAGTAAGCCCTTACCCATACTCCTGTGAGTAACTTCAATCAACTCATTAGTTCACCAAATTGGACTTGGGGAGAATTGTCACTTGTGCCTGGCCTTGGTTCCCTACCTAGAGTGAGTGGATATTCATTCATGCCTCTCTAGAAAAAAATCTCACATGAGGTCATTATATGGTCTATTGGCTCTGAAGAAAGTCCTACATTTTCAATGATTCTCTAGGAAGTATAACAAAAAATACCTCAAATTAACTCCTCTAACTTTCATTTGTCCTTCCACCTCTATTTCTATCCAGAATCTGTATTTCTTCTGTTTTCAAGATCTTTTGGTGGTGGCTGCCAACCTCAGTTGTTGCTGAAAATAAAAATACATACAGAAGGAGGAGGAGGGGAGCAGGAGGGGGAGGAGGGAGGAGGAGAGAGAGGAGGAGGGAGGGGGGAGAAGGAGGGGCAGGAGGAGACTTGGAAACATTTTCTTCCTGAGAATGCTCAGAAAGAAAGAAAAGTATTCATTCATTGATCTCCCGTCCTGAAAGGCACATTTTAGTGCTGGAAGATACTCTGCAAACCACAGCAGCTGTCTCCTCAGTTTACCCCATGGAGTCCTGCAGATCCTACACATATATGCCAAGGGGAATACTCCAAAGGCAAAGGCGAGATAGATCTACCAGATTTGACTTTTCCTACTACATGCTTAGCCCCCCACACACACAACCCTAATATAGAATTCCCTTATTTGTACTCAACTCATCCTGTCTCAAATTCACATCCATGAATTAACTGATTATAAATCAAAAATACTGAAAATGTACAGACTTCTACTTTTGTCATCATCTAAACTATACAACATGGCAATTCATTCACATAGCACTTGCCTCATGTCAGGCATCTTAAGTAATCTAGAGTGATTTAAAGTGCAAAAGGGGTGTGTATAATTGTTACGTAAGTACTGTGCCATTTTACATAAGGGACTTGAGCATCTGTTAGCTATGGGTTCCAGAAACTGAAGGACAACTGCATCTTTAACTTTTGAACTTCTAGATTAAGATTTCCTTTGAAGGAAGAATTTCACTGCATTATCTATGTATGTGATACATATGTGTGTGTGTGTGTATATATATATATATATATATATATATTTGTATTCTAGATCAATCCTCTATATCTATCTTATAAATGAGGAAACTAAAATTCAGTGACTCTCCCAAGGCCACACAATAACTTAGCCAAGCAATATCTTGAACCCAGAGCTTTTAAAACTACTTCTACCCTTTGAGTACTTGGTCTTTTTTCTTGATGTCAGCAACCCAAGATTTACCAAATATGTCTGTTCACTCTTAGGACATATACTAGTTTATCTAAAACAAAGTTACTTACTCTAAAATTGTTAATTAAACAAATTATGTAGATTGAATAAATAAAAATCAGTAAAAATAAACTTCCTTCTTCCACAAGTATTTACAAATTCTTCTGAATCCTTAGGCAGAATCTTCAAACTTTACTCTGATAAATCTCAGCAAGATCAAGAAAGAAACCATAAAGAGTCTATGGCTCTTAAACATCTATCAAAGCAACATTATTGTGTGGTCAAAGAATGGCCCAGACCAAAGTAGATTTTCAAATTGCATCAATATGTTTCTTGAAAATGAGCTAGGGAAGGAAAGGGAAATGGCATGACTAAGGCTTAGGCAGGTAAATTTATTCTTCCCTCACCAGTATTGTCTACAAATACTGATTATGGGAAAGAAATAAACCCTTGCCTTCAGGGACACTCTTCTAGAGGTTTCTGCCTCTCCTGGAAAAGAAGCTGAGATGCTGAGCATCATCTTGAAAGCCTGGAAGACTTCTTTTCATTTGTCTTTATAGATAGCACTGAGATGGATCAACAGCCATGTCTTGGGAACAAATGATGAAAAGGCCCAAGAGTTCACTATCTCACACAATAGAAGAAAAATCATCTTGCATCTGTCACCCCCTCCAAGGCTCAGAGACTCTTGAGGAAGAGGCTGGCAGAAGATCATAAGAGCCAGAGGAAGGGGTGGAGTGTTGGATAGGTGTGTCCTCCGCAGGACCATCAACAGTTGTATGTCTGAACCCTAAGAGACGCCATAGAAAGGGAGGGAGACAGACACTCCTCCCACCCAATCAGTCAGCTTCAGTTGCATGAGGGGGAGGGCCAAAGAATAGACATGGAAGAAGCCAGGGAGGAGGCAGGCACTTCTCCATCTTGGCTGTTTGATAGGATGGGGCAGGAGAATCACAAGTTGAAGACCAATTTAGGCAACTTATTGAGACCTGTCTAAAAAATAAAATGTAAAAATAAAACGGGAGAAAGAGCTCAGTACTCAAAAATTTGCCTAGTGTGCACAAGGCCTAGGGTTCAATCCTCACCATCACCACCACTACCCATACTCAAGGAAGTCCAAAATTGCCAAGAAAGTCTTCCTCAGCTAATTAAGAAGTAACATCTGCAACAATCAATGAAAAAGAAAATAAAATGATAGAAGTACCCCATGGTCAAAAATTTTATAATTAGCCAAATTACCTTTTGCCTGGACTTAGAAGCATGGTGTGAAAATGATTCTCCTTAGTAAATTATTTTTAACTAAACAAAATGCAATAATTACTTTAGCATGTTTCACTTTCTTAGCAATAAAAATAGCTTTCTCCAATGATTATGCTCTTCTGGGTTTTAAATAACTTCACATACTGTGCATTTTTGCTTTAATGCTTATAAAAATTACTTATCCTATTAAAATGGAGTAAAAAAATCTATAATTGCTTTGCTACACCTTTAAATAGTATTTAAGTTTCAAGGAACAAGACATGACAAATATTTAGTACATGCCTCAGGAACGTTTTCTTATCAAAATAAATGTGACCAAGAGGTTGCTGAACTCAGGAATTTTTGCCCAGTGATATGGTACTGGGTAATCAATTTGGAATAGAGTCAGTCCCTGAGGGGAATTCTTAGTTATAAAAACTAACCTTTAATTTTAAAATGTATTTGAATTTCACAAAGGTTCTCTCTCAAAAGCTGCTGATAAAAATTTCAAAATTTCTCAACTCTGTAGAACACTATCTCCCGGACAGATCGACTTCAGGGAGTACACACTTCCTGACTAGACTTCTAAGGTGGTTTTGGATTTTACTTCATACCTCATAAAATGAGTGTGGCTAGACTAGGGTCTAGAAACATGTGCTGTTGAAGTTGAGGGAAATCTGATCATAAATTGCTCAACTCATTTAACAATGATAACAAGGTATCAGGTATACTATTTAGTGCAAAAGTTACTTGAAAGGATTCACTTACTTCTAAAAGGTGAGTCACTTGCTAGCCACTTTCTAGTCACTCGAAGTCTATGTTAGCAAAACTTTTCCAATACTTTCTTAGTGATATTTATAGGTTAGATCAACTCGTATGTGGTAAAATTTCTTTGATGTACAGTGCTTTTTGATAATTTTGCTTTACTTTATCAAACTTGATAAACTTTTCTGAATTAAATGATGTACAAATAATATGAAAATGTCATTATAATTCCAATGCGTCGTAAAGGTCAGAGATTTGATTTGGTGACAGTAACAAGGAGGCCCTTTATCTTGTGTGGTATTGCCATTGCTGAAATAATTACATACACAAATCCATGATAACAGTGACCTTAGAAAAGTAATCCCTTTGAGAAGGTAAAATTATTCTCAAAGGGTTTCAGAAACCTATGGGAAAAGGAAGCATAATTCTGAACAGAGGAAAAGTAAATATCAGACCTAGCCACAGAGCACAGTTCATGAGAGGAGCCACAGAAAAGGGGTCAACAGCACTAAAACCAAAATCTGAGACAGAGTTTGCAAATCAGGACAAAAGTCAAGCTAAGAAAGGTAAATAGCCCAGTTCAGCCTCTCCACACATAAGCATGAAGCCTTTAGATGATATTGAGCAATCCATCTCTTTCATGAAAGGAGAACTGACCGACAGCCTTGGCCTTTGGATGATGTCATTGGGAGTCAATAGGTTACTCTGAATTCATCAATCAAAGGACCATAACTGGCACTTTCATACTGTCAGTACAGATTTTTTCAATGTTAGCTCAGTTATTTAGGATCTAGCCAAATCTCTCCTTTAATACAAAGCCCTCAGTAGATAAAAAGTAATGTAGAAGAAGACAAAATGTACAATTAAAAGCATTGTTCCTTGGATTTGACTAACTAAACCAGACTCATTGCAGAAAGTACATAGTGTATATTCCTTGAATAAAGTCCAGGAAAATAGAGACATTTCCACATTTTAGGTCTTTAGCACATAGAGACCGGAGAGGTGATCAAATTCTACATTCTATCGTTTAAAACACCCTTGGTTAAGAGACATCTACTTTGTACTTAAAGGCTTTCAAAGAAGGAAACTGGCAATTTTTTTACCACAGGGTCTCACTTTGCAGCCCTGGCTGATCTGGAACCCCTTATGTAGACCAGGCTGGCCTTAGAGATCCTAAAAATTGACCAGCCTCTGTCTTCCAAGTGCTATCACTAAAAGGTGTTCGCCACCATATCCAGCAACCTGGAAAATTCTTGATTGCTAGTTTCACTTAATTTTTTTCCTTTTACAAATTTTTGACTAAGTTATACATTCAGACACCAAACTACAAAAACTATAAAAATTAAACTAGCAAAATTCACCCATTGACTTACCTGTTGAGCTGTATAAGCACACCACCAGCACAAATATGTCCTTTTCTGCAATGAAGAGACATCATTATAAGTCCCCTGTGTAGAGCATGTAGGGTGGCTTAGTGGGTAAAGGAGCTTGCTGCCAAGCTTGATGACCTGAATTTGATCCCCAGAACCCACATGGTGAAAGGCAAGAACCAGCTCTTGCAATCCACATACATGCTGTGTGCACATACACAGTACATTAATTAATTAAAATGTAATGAATTTCTGAAGTTTCTTGTTTATTCTTCCAAGGGTTGCTTGCATATGAATACAATGTAAATGTATTTTTCCTGTTACACTTGGAAAGTGGTCCTCTTATCATAAGATACGTATTTGCAATGATCTTAATTTGGCTTCTTTTGTTTGAACAGAGAAGTTGCAGCAATAATTTTAGAAGAAGTTAAATGATATGAAACCTAGTCATGCTTCTATTTATTTATTTATTTACTTATTTATTTATTTAGTCTTTTTGAGACAGAGTCTCCCTGTAGCCCCAGCTGACCTGGAACTCACTATGTAGACCAGGCCGGCCTCAAACTCACAGAGATCTGCCTGCCTCTGCCTCCCAAGTGCCGCGATTAAAGGCCTGTGCCACCGTGCCTGGCACTTCTGTTTATTTACTACCCTAAATATTGAGTGGCTTTATATCACATTATCCTTTCCAAAATCCTGTAATGCAGGCATTCCTATCATTACAATAATATCAATTTAGCATGAAAAAAAATAGGACATTGCTACATGGGTTGGCAAAAAGAGTCTAATCTTTCTTCTTCCTCTGTCCCCTAGTGCTTAAATTATTTACTTCTTCGACCATAATTCTACCATCATTTCTAAAAATATCACTTATCTAATATCTAATTCCCAAATTCCATGTTCTCTCAACGGAAAGAGCATAGATTTTGAAGCCAGACAGATCTGGATTTGAATCATGTTTTGCCATTCTCTAGCTATTTGAGCCTTGATTGTTTTCTTCCTTCTCTGGAGTGAGAAACTAGGAGTGGGGTGAAGTGAATTTGGGCACAAATTGGAGAAATCTTTGTAGATTCTTAGAAGTAAAAAAATTAATCTTCTGCCTTAAAAATGCTCTCACCTTCCCTTTACTTTTGTCCCTTTTAAAGGATTCTGTAGTGATTAATCTAAACCACTGTCACCTTTTTCTTGCTTCATGTCCATGATAATGCCTCTTCAGCACGTTGGTGAACAGTTATAAACACAGTTACATTTAAGACAGAAACCCAATAAAGAAATAGGCAACATAAAGAAGCAAAAGAATTTTTTTAGAAAAATACAATAATTTTAAAACTTGAAAATTTTAAATTTTGATGTATGTACTCAATAGTAAACTGGTGCAAACAGAGGAATGAAATTGTGAACTGAGAGAAAAATAATATGAATTATTGTATCTGAAAACCGAGAAAACAGAATGAAAAAAAGAAGCATATTAGATCCCAGATGGACTATTTATTTTTAAAACCCCTAGTATTCATATTATTGAAGCTCTTAAGGAGAAAAAGGAAGAGGCTTTTTAAAAAATCATTAATAGAGCTAAAGATGTGGTTCAGTGGTTAAGAGCATTAGCTGCTCTTACAGAGGACCCCAGCGTTCCCAGCACCCACATGGCAGCTAACAACCATCAGTAACTCCAGTTCCAGGGTGTCCAACGTACTCTTCTGACCTATGAGGGTACTGCGTGACACAGGTGCACTTACATGCAGGCAATACACTCACACACATAAAATTAAAAACAAATCAAGAAATTTTTTTTACTTAAAAAAAAATCTGCTGAAAGATGCAAACCTGAAGAATCGACAAGCTGGGAAAGCACCAAATGAGAAAAACTCCAAGAAACTCCACACCAAGATATGGTGTAGTCAAACATGAAAACCTGAGGGCATTGTTTTTAATCAGGAAGAGAAACGGCATTGCTATAAGATTAAAAACCATTTGAAGAGCAACGTATCTCTCATCAGCAACCATGGAGTGCAGAAGAAAGATGATGTCTCCAAAGTGAAAGAGAAACCATGACATCCCCTGGTGAAGGAAAACTAGGAGACTGTCATCAGCACGTGTCATATGCTGGAACCTTTGGGGACCACTTATCCAGACCACAGCAGTAGACTTCAAATAAAACATAATAAAACCACCTGAGAAGAATGAAGATCATTATGCAATGATAAAACAGTACATGTGTAAAAAGACAGCAATTCTACAGTATGAGTGTGAACAAATCTGCCAAATGTGAACAAATTTCAAGAGCACGTTCATATTTTTGTCTTCAACACATATCTCTCAAAATACGATAGCATCACTTCATAAATAATCAACAAGAATATAGGACCAACAGAATTTAATCCTTAATAAAATGGTCCACCAATGAAAGAAGAATACGGCACAATACATACACCAAGATAGATCATTCTTGACCAGTAAAAGAAATCTAGAGAGTTTTAAGGGAACTGAAATCATACAGAACATGTTCTTTTTTAAAAAGTTTTATTTATTATTTTTATTTTATGTGTATGAGTATAGTGCCTACATGAACGCAAGTGCACCAATGTCATTCAATGCCCGCAGAGGTCAGAAGAAGGTGTCGGATTCCCCAGAACTGGAGTTACAGAAAGTTGTTCACCACCATGTGGGTGCTGGGAATCGAACCCAGGTCCTTTGCAAGAACAGTCAGTGCTCTTAACCAACCACTGAGCCATCTCCTCAGCCCCAGAACATGTTCTTTAACCAGAAATAAAGTTTAAGAATCAGAGAAGTATAATAATACAGCATCCAAACTTGGAAAACAGCACAGTAATTCATGAATCAAAGAGAAATTCTCAAGGATACATTGAAAAATTTACTGAACTGAATGAAAATGAAAATATACCAAAATTTGTGGAACAGAACTGTCCTAATTTGCTTTCTGTTATGATAAAACACTGACCAAAATCGACTTGAGGAGGAGAGGGTTTATTTTAGTTTGGTTACAGTGCATCCTTGAGAGAAGCCATAGCAGGAACTCAAGGCAGGAAATTAAAGGGGGCCTAAGGGAGAGACCACAGAGGAACACTGCTCACTGCCTTGCTCCTCCAGGCTCGCTGATCTACTTTTCTTACACAGCCCAGGCTCACCTGCCCAGGGATGGCACAGCCTACAGTGTTCCAGGTCCTACTACACCAATTAACAATTAAGAAAAGGCCCCACAGACATGCCCTCAGGTCAGTCTGATGGAGAAAATTACCTAATTGAGGTTCTTTCTTCCCAGGTGTCTCCAGTTTGTGTCAAGTACAAAAACCAACCAGCGCCACAACTGAAGCAATGAGAAAAAAACTGTAAGCACAAAAGTCATGTATTAGAAAATGTTTGAAATCAATTACAAAGCATCTCCTTCGAGAACTTAGAAAACAAAACCCGAAGCAAGTAAAGAAGGGTAAAAGTAAGAATCAACAAAACTGAAAGCAAAAAGAGAGAGAAAAATCAGAAAGCTACTTTTTATCAAAGATCAAAAAAATGAAAAACTTTTGTAAGATTAAAAGATTAAAAATCTGAACAGACACTAATTACCAATACCAGGGATGAAAAAGAAGATCTCACTGTGGAGTCTTTGCATATCAAAAGCAAATGATATAATACTATAAATAGTTCTACAGACAGGATTCTGAGAAAGTAGACGAAATGGGCTAACTTCTTGAGCTACCACAACTAACTCAATATGAAACGGATATTAAATACATCTAAAACTATTAGGAAAAACTAATTCGTAACTCCTAAACTCCCAGTAAAGAATCTTCTAGAACCAGATAGTTTCAACACAGTATTCTACCAAATTTTTAAAAATAATTAAAAAATAATTAATAGCAAGTCTATGTAAAATCTTTCAGAAAAATGAAGAACATATTTTTAGAAGATAGTATTACCCTGTTATCACAACTTAATTACAAAAATAAGTTCAAAAAATGAAAGAGAAAAAAAATCACTTATGAACATAAATTTAAAAACATTTAACAAATTACTGGCAAACAGAATCCAACAATATAAAAAATATAGCAAGATCAAGAGTCCTTCCCATAGATGTAAGACTGATCCAATATTTTAAAAACAATAATATAGCTATACATCATGGTACGCACTTATAATCTCAGTACTCAGGAGGCTGAGACAGGAGGATTCTGAGTCCAAGATCAATCTGGGCTACATAGAAAACCACTGTCTTTTTAAATAAAAATTCAGTAGTAATGTATCCCACCATATTAGTAGGCTAAGGATCATTTGTGCATCATTTTCCTAGGGAGACAATAACAAATGTTTATTCAAAAGGCACCAATAACAGACCAAAGAAATTATTCAATCCAAGTACAACTTAGTCAACCAGTGAGATTATTGGATTACTTACAGGTTCATGGATGGCTGAAAGGCAAAGCCAACTAATTCATCAAAGTCCACCCCATCAATCAATACTGCTTACAAAACTTTGGGGAGAGGACTTGTGAATCTTCTAAGTTTCAAAACCTTCCTGGGACTTGTGAGTTGTTTACTTCCTGAGTCTTAACCTCCCTCCAAGATGGAATGTTTCAATTCAGAGGAAATTGCTACAGAGTACTCTACCCCTTCCTTCAGCTCTACATTTTTTCCATCACCTCTTCTGAGATGTTCTATAAGCCTTGGAGATCTGATACAGATGTGTGATTATTTTCCCCCATCTATGACTGAGCATTTGGGCCACTATGCTTTCAACAGTCACTTGTTCTCAAGAGTTTGGCAAGTGATGCGTTTCTTCAGAATACTGCCTGTTGGGAAAAAAAAAGACTCATTCCATGACCATCCATGGCTGACAGTGGCAGTAATCGCTAGGCATAATCAGAAATGTTTAGAAAACAATTTTACAGGTATATTACATCCATTTAACAAAAAATAGGAATTGTTTCCCCAATGTGTTATGGCCCCAAATGGAGTTCTCCAAATTGTAATAGCCAAAGTAACTTCATTTTGTATAAAGCAGCCACTTTAAACTTTAAGAGCTAGAAAAACAGCCAGCTTCAAGGTTAAATGCCTGAGCTTAGTTGCCTCCCCTTAAAAGAGTGCTTTCTTTTGAGTAGCTGACCTTAGTCCTCCCAGATACTGCAGCTGCACTTAATCAGAAAGTGCCTTACTGTCAAGGTCTTTATACCTCTGTTAAGAGAAGGACTAACAAGCTTGTTTAGGCTTCTGTAGTTCGCCTATCTGCTACCTTGGGCATTGTGATCATATTCAGGACCACATGGCATGACTCATATATGATGAAATTCCTATGGTATTTGTGGTCGTTGCCTTTATAAGATAGTTTCACCCTCCTCTCTGGGCCGGGGGTCCAAAATCTGACTAAGGGACCATGGACAGCTATAGCCCTAATAAATTTGACCAACTAAAATTTGAATTGAGTCTGGTGGTCTTTTTCCCAGGGTTTCAAACTCCATAACAAATGGAGCTTATGACTTCCTCATCACAGGTTTCTGTCTTGACTTACAGTACCAGATAAGTTCCCTTGTTTCTCATTTTCTGAGCCCTCACCAGAACCTTCCATTCAGTCTAAGTTTTTCCTAGCTTACTTTTCCAAACTTTTTCAAGTTCCTCCCACAAGCTAATTCTAATGACTCTTCCACATCATCTCAAGTATAGTAACAGCAACAAACCTTCTTGGTACTATTTTTCATTGCTAGCTACCTTGCATGGTTGTGACGAAATTTATGTGGCAATTTCGGTTTTGTTTTTTGTTTGTTTGTTTTTATTTAATAACCACATGATTAGAAGAAACATTTCATTACAGCTTTAACATATTCAGTAACGCATTCCAGAGCAAGGTACATCTCTTTCAAAAGTGACTGTAAATTTTTAGGTTCACAGTTGAATTAATACAGTTATACAATATTGAACTCAGTATAAACCCTGTACGACATAAAATTGAATGAGTTTTTAACCTTTAAAGAAGATCTCCATTTCATTTTAAAATATGCTGTTTCCTACATTTTTAACTAACACTAGATGTTTACACATGTGTCTTTGATCTCTATGTATCTGATTATTACTAGTCACAGTCAGTTATACTTGGATCCTTAGTACCTGAGTATGGATTTAAAGTCATTGGTAGATTTCACTGGTAATGTTTATCACCTCTACTATTTAACATGAAGTACATTTTTATGCTTCCTCCTCAAATATGTCTTTTTTTTAAATCTGTTGATTTTTTGTGTATATATCATACAAACAATTTCATTTTCTAAAAAAATCTTCATTTTGACTCATGGTATCAGTTGTTTTAGTCCGTGGTCATTTTATAACAGGATTATTAGAAGTCATGTTGCAGAAGTAGAAATTATTTAATTGATACTTTATTTAAAGAGTTAATAACCTGAGATGGTAGCAGATTGATATCCTTTTTAAAACTGCCTTACTTCCCATCTCCAGCCAGGAGATTATATTATACAGGGAATTGAAACAAAGGAAGTCAACCATGCCATTGTTTAATTTTAGCTCTCTGGTCAGGTTCGTCCTTCTCTCTTAGATTCATGGTATTGGTTCATCTCCCCTTACATGTCTTGCTCTTTCCCCTCACTATCATCTCTCTGTATGCTGGTGGATTTACAGATGCCCAAGGCTACTGAGCCTTGCATTCCTCCTGGCAGTGCCACCTGGATTGGGGGGGGGGGGTCCCACTGGAAACAAACCATTTGCGCACCGTAGGTATATCCTGGAGTATTTACAATGTGTGTACATAGATTCCTTTTTACAATATGTACTACAAACGAGTCTTTACAACATGGAATATAAAAATGACCCTATCCATCCCCTATAAACTCAGCTCTGTTGCTTTAAACACACTACACTGTGGTGAGAGTATGTGGCAAATGCGGTCTCCCAGACCAGAAAGAAAAAAGAAAACAGGTTCCCAATATCTCCTTCAAGAACATGCTTTTACTGGGAAACACTTGAAACAGTTCCTAGTGCATATTAAGCTTATACCACACACCTGACTTGTCACACCCAGCTCACAGCCTGACAAAGTGTTGAATAAGTGAAAGAATAGATTATGAAATATTTTCTGGGCAGCTGTTTAAATTGATGCCTCTTTTCTCTCCTTGTCAGTATAAATCCAGCCAAACCCTTTCTTGTGCCCAACCTCATAATGAGATAATTCTTAGCACATCTTGTCCAATGTCTGACTCTAAATATTCAATAATTGCTGCCATGATTATATTACCCCAGTTTGTTAAACTCCATAATTTTATCACATGGAATCATTCTTTACTTTCTTTCACAGTAAAGAATATTTATTTAAGAGCACGCAAATCTGGGGCTGGAGAGATGGCTCAGCAGTTAAGAGTGCACACTGTTGTTGCAGAGGACCTGAGTTCAGTTCCCAGCACCCATGTCAGGTGACTCACAACTGTCTGTAACCCCAGCTCCAGAGAATTCAATGCCGTTTTCTGGCCTCCATTGGGCATTGCACTCAGGTGCACAAATCCACACACAGACATACACATGTATACATCATTTTAAAATGAAACATTTTAAGAGTATATAAATCTCTCAGCATAACTTAACTTTAACCAAGCCTTATATGCAAAATACTCCATAAATAATAGGTATAATTATGTTTACAATGTCTCTTGCTAGTTTATTTTTTACATTCCACATCCAAACTACTATTTCTTGCAGAAGAAAACATGGTTTTATCGGAAATGTTCTTTATCTGACAAATATTTTTTCATTGATGCTTTCATTCTGTCATCTATCATCTGATACCCACCATCTGTGTATCCATCCAAACTGCTCTTTAAGCATTCATTTGTTATTTGTCTTTCCACTCCCAGAGTTCAACATAGTGCCTAGCATATTTCAATACTCATTACAATTTTTTGAATGGAATTGGAGAGAAGAGGAAGAACTAAAGCTGCCAGTTGTCAAACCTCTCAAAACTTTTCCTGATTTCTTCAGATTACAGTCATTATAATTCAGTCCCACGTTCAGTCCCATGTGCTCTGTTTGGTAATGTGCCTGAGTTCCTAAGTAGGACACTTACTTTTAAGATATAAGTATTGCCACACGAATGTCCTAGGAAACCCTGAGTGTAATGTCTCTGAAGGGTCCAGCTGAGCTAGGTATTAAAGAAGACTCTTTGATCCGACCCGTCCTTACCCTCACTCTCTCCCTGGATCTCCCTCCTAGTCACCACAGTCTTGTGCTCTCAAACATGCACCCCTGAGGCCACATTTCCCATTTCCCCTCCATCTCTCTCAGTCATCATCCTTCTCATGAAAAATCTAATTCCTAGGGTCCTGCACTCAGCTATTTTAATACTGATACCTTGGTGACTGAAACAACTCACTGTTTTTCTACTGTCACCTTATTTGAGCTCTTGAGTATTTAGAAGTAATTCCTGGTTTCACTTCATAAATCTCAGCCAGGAATTTTACTTCATCCTTCAAATCACTGCCACTCAGTACAGTGCCAGTGATGAGAAAAGAGGCTCTACAGACACTGAGGCCAACTTAAAATTTCACTTGAAAATATGTATAGTTATTGTAGAGTTGACTCAAGTCTTAAAGGAAAGTAAGTCTTAAAGGAAAGCTACCAATATCAAGATACACAACTCTACTCAATCTTTATTTTCTTTTGGGTTTGGTTTGGTTTGGTTTGGTTTTTGGCCTTGTATAGTCTGACCTGACCTCAAACTTGCTATGAAGCCAAGGATAACCTTTAACAACTGATCTTCTTACATCCACCCTTTACTAAATTCTTTTAATTACTTCATTGTCTGAGCTGTTAAATTTTTCTCACAAGATTTCAAAAGGGACTTTAAAATGGATTTTTTTCTATCTGAATTTTACCCACTTCTTCAATCAGTTTCTCTTCCATAACAATTTATTCATTCATTATTTCACTATTTAGGAACCATAAATAGAATCCATTTTTTAATATGTGCCTTTGATTATAAGCACATTTTTCATCTGCAGTGTGAACAAATTTCATAAGCTCCCCCTCAATATAGAACTTCTAGCCCCAGAGAAGCTCCATACTCCCAAACTCCCTCCCACCCAAGGCCTTTGAGTCATGGGTCAGGGGTTCTCTGGTGAGATGTGTCCTATAGAATAATGGAGACAATGCCTTCTACTTGAGTTCCTCTCTGAAGATGGGAATCCTCACATACGGCTTTCCTTTTTTGAGAATTTTATACAATATAATTTGATGGTAGTTAGAGCCCCTCCCCTATCTGCACCTCCCCTTATTGCCTCCCACCCAATTTAATGCACTCTATTGTGTATATAATAAGGCCTATGGGGTTTAATTTGGGTCTCCAAATACCCTTCCACTGTAGGTCCATTCACTGGAGCCCGATTAACTCACCAACAGTCCCATCCCTGTAAGACATTGTCTCTCCCCTTCGCAGCAGCCATTAGTTGCCAAAATTTCCCTTAGGTTGGGTTGAAATTTCTTATCCCATGTTTATGCTAAGATTTCATCTGGTTTGAGCTTGCCTGGGACTTGTGCATGCTGCCACCACTGCTGTGAGTTCATATGCGTAACTTCCCAACTGTCTCAAACACTCTGCTTCCTTGTGGTCATCCACCACCTCTGGCTCTGATAATCTTTCTTCCACAATGATCCCTGAGCCTTGGGAGGCAGAAATTTGATATAGGTGTCCTATTCAGGGATAAGCATTCTGAAGCCTCTTTCACAGATGGTTTTTGTCTTAGTTTGTTTCTCCACTGCTGTGACAAAATACTCTGACCAATACCAACTTGGGGAGGAAAGGGTTTATTTTGTCTTACATCTCCCAGGTCACAGTTCATCAGGGAGCCCAAGGTAGGAACTCAGGGCAGGAACCTGGAGGCAGGAGCTAGAGCACAGGCCTTGGAGGGACTCTGCTTACTGACTTGCTCCCTGGCCCCTGCTCAGCCTGCTTGCTTATGCAACACGGGCCCACCTGCCCAGGGGTGGCACCACCCACAGTGGGCTGGGCTCTCCCATATCACTCTGCCCCATAGACATAACCACAGGCCAGTCCAATAGAGGAAATTCCCCAGTTGAGGCTCCCTCAACCCAGGTGTGTCAAGTTGACACTAAAGCTGTCCAGCACAGTTTTCAAACTGCAGTTTATCCTTTTCAGGAGATACATTTGTTTTTATAATGTCTTATTAACCTATATTAAGTATACGTAATGGGTTTCACTGACATTTCCAAACATGCACAGAATGTATTTCAATCATATTCACACACACTCATTATCTTCTTTGGCCCCACTTCTGCTTCCCTACTAGCTCCATTTCTACTTTCATGTCTGTCGTGTGTGTGTGTGTGTGTGTGTGTGTGTGTGTGTGTGTGTGTGTCCCAATGAATTTCACTGGGGTTGTTTGTTTACAGGAGCATGGATGAGCATTTGTTGACAGAAACATAGACACCAGTCAACTGCCCTATCTTCTCACCAGACATTTCTAGCATGCCCAGACCCTGTAAAGGGAGAAAGCTTAGTTAGGCTCAGGTTTGGTGCCCTACTGCATACAAATATTAAGTTAAAAAAAAAGGAAAGAAGGGCCTGGAGAGATGGCTCAGCAGTTAAGAGAACTGGCTGCTCTTGCAGAGGACACGGGTTTAGTTCCCAGCACCCATTAAGGATTCTTTCCATCCTATGTAAGGCCCTTATTGCTCTTCATTTCTCAATATGTCTTTTGGGCCTGGAGGGATAGTATGGCCATTAAAGGCTAAGGCTAACAACCCAAACATTAAAGGTTTGATTCCAATATGTCTCTTAATGGTGGTCCTGTATTCACCATGTCAGAAGAGTATTTCTGCCTTGTGTTTGTCTCCAAATGCATAGTTCCACTATTTTATCTTACTTGTGCACTTTTTGTACAAGTACACAGGTACACAGTTCCAGAATTACTCCATATTTTATCACGAAGTCCAAGCCTGCAACATGCTCTCTTCTAAAGACTGCTCATAGATGAAACTAACTGGAACTATTTAACCAAATTATAGCTATTGTTTCTGTATAAAAACAGCCTGAATGATGTAAATCTGCAATCTCTAAAGATTGTGCCTCTGGATAGTAAAGTTAATTATTACCTCCTTCAAATTAGTTGGAAAAGTTTCTGTATGTAAGGCAATTTGGGCACAACTAATTGGGAAAACAATGTACCCTAAATTCTAAAGAAGTTTGACAAGCTAGAGTGAAGTGGAATATTAGTGTTCATATACATTGACAAAGACTAATAAAACATATTAGGTAAAGTTGACATAAAGTCAAATATTTGTATAGAATGTGCCTGATATTTGGGGCACTTATCTTTCCTCTGTAAATTATCCTGAATTTTGATTTGTGTAAGCAATTTTGGTAAAGAATTCTACACACAAATATTCAACCAATGAGGTCATCTTTGTTTATCTATGAAAAAAAAAGTGTGTAGATAAGAATATAAATCACTAAGTCAGTACTGCCTAAAGAAAACATAGTAGCTGTGCTGAAATGCAACTGGGAAATTCCTAAATCCTCACGTAATTATGACATATCCTCTGGTAATAATAACCTACAACAATATCTTGTACATGAAGGGCAAAGTGGATAAGGTCATTATTTGTACAAAATCCATGTCACCTGCTTTGGATTAATCCTTATGTAAATAATGGAGTTCTGTAAGCAAATAGAATAATTTTCATTCTTTTTAATTCTTTTTTAACTATTCAATCTTCTTTCTACATTGGTGCAAATTTCTAGCACATTGGCCCACCCATTCTTTTTTTTCTTTTTTATTGAATTTTTGTCAATATCACACAATACATTTTGATCATATTTAGATCTCCTCTCCCTTACTAACTACACTTTCCCTTAGTAACTTCCCACAAAATTTCCTGCATGGCCCACCCATTCTTAATCAAATACATTACAATTTTCTTGAATCTCCTCTTTTCTAGAAAGTGCTCTACCACCTTCATAAGACAAAACTCTGTCTGCTATTCCTAATACTATACTCATAAGCATCATGCTTCATATGCTATTTATTATACATTACCTTGTATTATTACTTTTTTTCACAATGAATTATTCATATGTTACATGAATGAAATTTGCATGCCAATAATAGTGCATAGCCAGAGGTCTAGAAGCTCTTCAGTGTGCGATGTGCTGTCCTATACATGGCAGCTGCTTAGTGCAGAGCTGTTGGCTGACTTGCCTGGCACTGCTTTCTATACATTTTAATCAGGATTCTCTTCTTCAGTAAGCAAGAAGCCTTTTGGCTGAAACAGACTATTTAATGTGGAAAGCAACATAAGATTTAATTATTTATTTTAATCCATAATGTCCACGACTTTATCAAAGCTGATACAGCTATATGTGGTGCTGAGACAGTCACTAATGAAAACTGCATGAAATCTAAGCATAACATGCAGGGCCTCACCCCCAGATGAAGGGCTACAGGCCATCAATGGCTGCTGAAGGAGGGAAAGCCAGGTTTCTTCGGAGACAGGCTCCCAGTCCTAAGTGGTCAGTGCTAAACACTTGTACATACAGGCAACACTAATTGGACTCAGTAGGTTGTGTGTGTGTGTGTGTGTGGTTATATATGTATATCTATATATGGCTTGAAGAAGAGGTCATGAATTCCTGAATTTAAGAGGGGATGGGAAGCATGAGAGGAGCCAGAGGGGAAGAGGAAGGGGTGGAAATGATGCAAATACAGTATACTCGCACATGAAATTCTCAAATAAATAAAAAATTTAAAAAATTTTTAAAAAGAAATTCAAGAGCTAAAATTATAGAATAGGGCCTGAGATATTATAAACTTATCATTATGATTCAGTATAAATGATCAATTTTTGTTTCAAAACACTGCATAAGTACTAGAACATCCATAATAATTTTCAGAATCTTTATGCATTATCTCTGTTATTAATAATTCTGGTTTATTATTTTAGTTGAAACACTTTGGCACACATTTGTTGCCGTACCGTATGGTTGCCAGGCAGCTCAGCAGCATAAGTGTTTTCAAAGCTTTGACTCATCTAGTCCTTAGTTCACTTGCTGCTTAGCAGAATGAAAAAAATCATTCCCTAATTATATTATTCTGTTTCCTTTCCAGTGATCTCTTGCCTTTTACATGATTTCATCTTGATATGTTGGAATAGAAATTTAGCTGACATTCACATGTTCTTAGTATTACCCCTCAAGTAATTAATGAAATAAATGTATAATAAGATTAACAGGAATCCCTGGATTTTGCCATGAATTCTGAATTTCTTTTGCTTAAGTAGCTTGATTTATTTTTAAATATTTATTTTATGTGTATGAGTGTTTTATCTGCATGTATGTAAGTGTACCATGTGTGCACAATACAGGCAGAAGCCAAAAGAGAATGTTGGCTCTCCAGGAACTGTAGTTACAGACAGTTATTAGCTATCACATGGGTTCTGGGAACTGACCCCAGGTCCTCTACAAGAACAGTCAGTGCTCTTAACCACTCAGCCATCTCTCCAGCTCAGATAATAAATTTTAAATGACAACTGAAAGGTCTTTGATTACTCTCCCATTATAAACCCAGACCATGTCCAGCTTGAGTAACGAAACCTCGACCTCACAGGAATACATTGAGACAGATGAAGAACTTCATTATTTGTGAGAGAGCCTCGTAGATAACTCTGAAATTTCACAATTGAACTATCAAACCCGGGGGGGATTCAGACAAGTAGACACTTTAGTAGAAAAGCTCATCCCAGTGTGGAGAGAAGTGCACGAAGAGGGGCATGTGGAGGAAATACGAAGTAGGAGTGAGGAAGTAGAGGAAGGAGAGAGGAGATCAAGGCTAAAGGTGAGGACATAGGACAGTAGGCCATCCTGACTCATCACAAAAGCCACCTCTCACTCTAGCTCTTATACACACACATGCACACACACGCGCGCGCACACACACACACACACACACACACACACACACACACACACACACACACACAACACACTCTAGAGAAGAGATGAACTGCCAGAGAGTTAACTACAGATGCTTGGCTAAGAAGAGAGTGCAGGAGAATGATCTTACTCTTCTGGTAAGGTAGGAGGGCTGGTGGAGAAGGAGAGATTGGGACAAAGGCACTAAGGGGAGCTTGGAAGAGCACCAGAATACCTGTCGGCATCTTATCTATCATCTGCCTTCCTGACAGACTGGAATTTTCCCAGAGCCTACTGTTTTTGTTTAGTGGTTTCTCACCAAGATCTTGTGAGAGAAAGCTGCTTCACAGGTGAGATCATCCCTTTGATGAGGTACTGGGCCCTCCCAATAGATTTCTCTTCCTTAAGTTTTAGACCCATACCACTTAGCTTTTGACAAATCTGCCAAAGCTGTGTTATTATTACTACTTTTTAGAACATAAAATCAACAGCAGAGATACCCTCAATTTAACATAAATGAGTCAATTTTATGTTTAAATGTCTTCCTATCTGAAGAAAAATATAATCTCGAAACCATATTTCACAAAAATGAAAGCATGAAGATCTTAGTGTAATTAGCAAGGCAAATGTGTTAGTATAACTGAAAACAGAATAGATTACACTGGTGAGAATGAAGTCCTCACCATTTACCTTGTTCAAGCAGAATCTGGCCTGCAACTAATGAATACGAAAAGTTCACACAGATGTTTCTGTGAAATCAAGAGTATATGGCAATATGTGTGTGCTTGTGTGTACAGAAAAATAAAGCAAATATAGCAAAATGTCCAAAATTATTGGATCCAGATGGGAAACACATGGATAGTCTTTAGGCTTTCACCGATTCTGTACACCTGAGAAGTTTTACAATAAAGCACAATCATGTAGCATACCACATAACATCGTGTCAGTCAATGACAAATCTTACATATGATAGTGGTAAGATGATATGATCAGAATGGAACTTAAAAGAAAATCCTATTGTCCAGTAGCATTGTATCCGCCTAATAGGCGCACAATGTGTTACTCACGTGTTTGTGTTGGTAACAAACCTACCCTGATGCCAGTCATAGAAGAATATGAAAGTATAATATAATTATATGGAGAACATACTTAGTAGTGAGGATAAATATCTTTACTAGTGGTTTACATATTGGCTCTTCTATATTTTATCCTCATTTTAGACTGTCCCTCTACTTACTAGGCTCAGGGAACACTGCAGAAGAGGGGGCAGAAAGAATGTAAGAGCCAGAGGGACAAAATACCTGCTGCTATTTAATGCATTTCTCAAGTTTGACATTTAAAAAAATATTTTACATTAATAAGATAGTGAATATTCTTCTAATTTATCTCATAATTAGTGAGCTTTATTTTATGTTTATTGGGCATTTGTACGTGTTGAACTTTGGATTTGAAGGGCTCGCCCAAAAGGTTCATATGTTTAAGGCTTGCCCTCCAGTGGGTAATGCTATTAAGATATAATTAAAGCCGTGGTGGTGCATGCCTTTAATCCCAGCGCTTGGCAGGAAGAAGCAGGCAGATCTCTGTGAGTTCAAAGCCAGCCTGGTATACATAGTGAGTTATAGCCAGCTGGGGCTACAGGGAGACCCTGTCTTAAAAAGGCAAGAGAGAGAGAGAGAGAGAGAGAGAGAGACAGAGACAGAGAGAGAGACAGAGACAGAGACAGAGGCAGAATTAAATCCCAAAGGTGATAACTTCATCAATACAATGACATTGTTGAGTTGATACTAAATGGGCTTTTAGGACCCATTGGAGGAATGCCTTTCAAAGATCTATCTTGTCTCCAGATCACCATGCAATGAAACCTCTGAAACTATCAGACAAAATCTGTCTTTCCTGTCTTAACTTATGTCAGGTATTTTGTCACAGCAGTGAATGACTAACTTGGCATTTTTCTCCTGTCTTTTTTCCTAATGCATTTACTATACCCCTGTGATTTTATATATGCCTTTTATAGCATCTCCTATAATAAAATAATTTTTAAAGGTTTGTTTTATTTGAGTGTGTGTGTATGCATGTGTGTGTATACACATACACACACACATTATGTGTGTTTGGCTGCCAGCAAAGGCCAGAAGAAGGTGTAGAATACTTTGGACCTGGAGACACAGGTAGTTGTGTGGTCTGGGAACCAAACTCAGGTCCTCTACAAGTGCAGCAAGCACTCTGAACTACTGAGCCATCCTTCCAGGCCCCAACAAAGTATTTTTTCGTTCAATATCGCTTATTGTCGTTTTTTCATGTAAAGGACTTTTCATATACATGTAATCACTCTAAATTTTTCTCTGGAATTTGGCATTATATGCCTTATTTAGAAAAATTTATTTCATTCTTAGACTACAAAATCTTGCTCACATTTATTCCTATTATTATTCACACACACACACACACACACACACACACACACACACACACCCTTTACTTTGTTCTGATTGTTCCCAGATCGAGCTCTAGTAAGCTAAGTATCTTCCTTTCATGGTTAAGTATTAACTTTCTCCTGTTATTCAACACTGTTAGGGTAAGTAATTCAGCATCCTAATTAAGTTTTCATAAAGCTCCACCCCTGTCACACAGACCCTTAATCCCAGCACTCGGGAGGCAAAGGCAGGTAGACACAGAGATCAAGGCCAGCCTGATCTACATAGCAAGCTCTGGGTCAGTTGAGGCTATGGGGAGAACCTGTCTCAAACAAACAAAAGAAAACTCCACTCCTAAATTTCTTCCCAGTATGTACATTTTCAATTCAAAACAAATTACGAACACAAATATTCATGCGATATTTTAGAACAATCACACAAGTTCTGAAGTTCTAAAAATCCTTTTCAAAACCATCAACATGCCATAAAAGTATGAACTTTTCTAGCACCCCACTGGCAGGGAATGGACTAAGTGTCCTTACTCATATGTAAGAAGTGAGATAAGTAAAAAGTGCCATTCTAGCAGACTCTATCAAAGCCTCCTGACCACACACTGAAGGGTTGGGTTTCTTCTGTGCAGTTCTCTTCACTTGGACTACACACGTGACAAATCAAAGTGTAAGGTTTTCTTTACAAAGGCTTTTCAGGTGTTCACTCATCACAGACCTGACATTAGCAAGTCAGGGAAATCTGAAGCCATTGTGAGAGAGGAATTGGTCCCACTGTGTTAGCACAAATTGGTCCCATTTTTCACAGCAGTGTATTTGCAAAGACTTACCCATCACTCTCTGATAGCTGTGAGGCTGGAGTCTCTTCATACATCTCACAGAACTGGGGTGGGAGGAGGATTCTTCAAATTCCCACAAAATATAAAGTTTAAGATCCTTGCTATCTTTTTCATAGAAATATCGTGAAAGTAGAATGCTTTAAGGAAATACTATGAAAAATAGATTTCTGTGAACCAGACAGAATTTGCTACTTCTAAGTCACAATGGTCCTAGCTTCTCTCTCAACTGAGAACCAATAACTTCAGTATTTTCATATCAATGAACTTGTTTCCTTTCAGTCATCTCCTTCAAACCTAAGGTTCAAGATACTTTCATGAGCGTGCACCACAATTTCACTTCATTTCTTTCAGGTCAGTCACAGTCTGCCCCTCCAAAACCACGTTCTTCCCTAACCATCCATTCCCTCAAGGAATAGCTATCACCTTTGCATTTATTCATCTTTTGTTCTTTTTTTCTCAATCATTAGGATAAGGATGAAGTCATCTGGCTAAACAGGTTTATTCTTTCCCAATCAAGCAAAGCTAAGCTATCCCTTTCCACAGGTTAGTCACTGTGTGCAGTGATTGCTTAGTGACCTGCTTGAATATATGACTGATGAAACTGATCCCGAATTTACTAGATTGTGGCCATGTTCTGCTAACATGCTCAGTAAGTATGAAGGCTGTGAAAGTTCACCTTTTAACATCTATAATGCATTCACGGAGTTCACCATTTGAACTAGCATCTACCCAGGACAGGAAAGTTAGCATAAAATAAGATATTTTATGATATCTTTTTGAAGTGTAAGCTATAAGCCAGTCTGCTAACTTTGTGTACACATGAACTGCTTTTTCGTCTTTGGTCTTTGCTCTAACAGGGTCAACACAAAGCACACTGAAAGGCTGGCAGCTATTCAGATGGTTGGGCAGCCCATAGCTTTTGAAGGCCACGATTCAGCCAGTAGAATCCACCCTGTCTCTGATGCAGGGCTTGCAAGCCTTGGCAGGTCACCCTATGCTGGTCTGCCAGTCTCCACACATTATGTTTTGAAAGCATTTCCTCAAATGGGCTGCTGAATTGGCAAGGTGGACCTTTTGTGGATCAGTTTTTCCATTCTCTCAGTCCTGTTTAAACACTGTATTCCGTTGTCTGTCAATCTTCTATTCAAGTGCAGGCCCTGCCCTTGGCCTGCTGAGAAATCTGGGAGATTTGGGAAAGAGAATTCCCAGTTAATGGAGTGGATAATACTGACAGGAATATTATCTGTTGCGCACATCTCCAACCACATCTCACTGGCCTTGAACTAGCAATAGGTAGGTACAGAACAGAAAGTATGTGATGATTTAGTTTGTTCAAACTAGATTCTTTTCTTTAATGTATATTGAGTTCCTCATGTGTCCTGGGCACATGGAATCTGTAACCAGAATCTCTTTTGGTCCTAACGAAGCCCAGGGATCATCTCTCCCTGGACACAGGCCAGACCTGTCAGTGTTATCTCAGGAGCTGTCCTTTTAATATATTTCTGCATAAGAATATTATTTTTATCACCTTCCAAACAAAAGAGTGAAACCAACAATTTCTTTTTCAGCCCAGTGCTCTGCGTGAAACTGTATAGAATATTCAAGATGATACAGATACAGTATAACATCTCTTCTCAAAGTACTGAATTCCTATGAGGATTGAAGACTATACCCAGATCCACATGAGAGAAAAATCAGTACTTATAAATTAAATATAATGGTACATATCTTGGTAACACGAACAGCAGAAATTTCAAGGAAGACATGACTCAAATGGAAGGATTGGGGAATATTTCATGAAAGGGATAGAACTTTAAAGGTTAAATTTATCAGTTTTTTGCTTTGTACAAAAAGGCAGGAAATAGGAAAGTCAGTGCATCACAATAAAAGGCTTTGATGTTTTCAAGGGACAATTGAATCAGAAGTATCTTTTGCCAAAGAATGCATTTATAATGCTATTCATAAGAGTTACATGTAATGAATGCTTACCATGAACTAGATACACAGTATAATGTGATAGGTATCAAAATGTCCCTACACAGTGAACCCAGATTCTATCACCAGGCTCATATAAAAAGTAATGAAGCTAAAGTCTAAAGTAGCTAAGAAGTTTCTCATTATGACAGTAATCAGCCCTGCCAAGATTCAAGCATGAGTCTTACAGACGTCAGAACCAAAACCTTGACAAGCTTCACAAAGCCTCGGGCTGTATTGATCTTGCCCTCTAACAGGAAATACAACCCTTGATTACTAGTTAGCTAGTATTTCACAGTCAGAGCCTAAGTTACTTAAAATGATATCAGCTCAGAGAAAGATAATAAATCTGTCTGGGGAGAATACCAGCTTCATTTGTACAAGTGACTGTAGGGACTGTTGGTGAAGAATGAGACCACATGTGGGGAGAAAGTGCTATTCATCAAAGTCTAAAGCAGACACAGAATTTAGAGCCCCGCTTCAAGGGTTCAGCAATCAAGAAAATCATTTAAATTGTATGGTGCAGTACTCACTTAAGTCCCTGTATCAGTTACTTGTCTGTTGCTGTGACAAAACACCTGACCCAAGAAATGAAAGTAAGAAAGGGTTTGGTCAGGCATGGTGGCACATGCCCTTCATCCCAGCACTTGGGAGGCAGAAGCAGGTGGATCTCTGTGAGATTAAGGTTAGTCTGGTCTACATAATGAGTTCCATGCCAGCTAGGGCTATAGGGAGACCCTGCCTCTAAAATAGAAAGATAGATAGATGATAGGTGATAGATAGATAGATAGATAGATAGATAGATAGATAGATAGATAGATGATAGATAGATAGATAGATAGATAGATAGATAGATAGATAGATAGATAGATAGATAGATAGATAGATAGATAGATAGATAGATAGATAGATAGATAGATAGATAGATAGATAGATAGATAGATAGATAGATAGATAGATAGATAGATAGATAGATAGATAGATAGATAGATAGATAGATAGATAGAAAAATGGTGGCAGGAGGATGAAGTAGCTTGCCATGTTGTGTCTGCAGTCAGAAAGCAGACCAGTTAGTGGTCATCTCTTTTTCTTTCTTTCTTTTTTTTTTTTTTTTTTTTTTTTTTTTTTTTTTTGAGACAAGGTCTGTTGTAGCCCAGCCCAGGCTAGTCTCTAGCTCCTGATCTTTCTGCCTCTACTTCCAAGTGCTGGGATTACAAGCATGTGCCATCATACTCTCCCTTTCTTGTTTAGGACAATTAATCATATGGACATTTATTTGGAACCTCTTCTTCCCACCTATGACTAAACCCTGTTGAAGTTGAACAAAGAAATAAACAAGACATGAGCTACAAATTTGCCATCAAGTCAAGACGCCTAAAATATATATTACCCTATTGGAAGGTAAAAGATGTTAGAGATATGATAAGAGAAGTTCTAACAGGGTAGATAAGAGTTTAGAACAAAATAAATTCCATCCCATTCATTACTACTCTTTGTGCAGGGCCAAGAGAATGTAGTAACATTTCATCCATTCACCAAAGGCTTATTTTTCTTAATATTTGATTTAGGGTCTCTTTCCATGAATATATGATTATCTTTTATGAAGGTGCACGGTATTATCGTAAAGTCACATGTGAAGCTGTGAGTTAGCAATCGGAGCTTTTGTTTTAAGCGTTAGGAAACAGGGTGGGAGTTGTGGTGCATGCTTTTAATAACAGCACTTGAGAGGCAGAAGTAGGCCGATCTCTGTGAGTTCAAAGCCAGTCTGCTCTACATAGTGAAGTCCAGGCCAGCTGGGGCTACAGGGAGACCCTGTCTCAAAAAAAAAAAAAAAAAGAGTTAGGAAACAGGAAAGCAAGAGGTGAGATGGTATCCCCCTAGCAACTTGCTGAAAAAAAGTGCTGTGCTTATAGCAACAGGGCAGACCCTGATAAAGAGAAGCGGTTCTCTCCCTTCTCTTCAGAATGCCTTGGGATGTGGGGCTCGAAGCCCTATGAAGCTAGCAAAACATAGACTCATGAAGAGAGGAAGTTTTTCTTGGCAACAGAATGGTCTACAATAACACTGCTACTCATGAGCCAGTGGAGTGGGTTCTGAAGGTCACAAAACCACACCTTGGTTCACACAGCCTATTTAATACCCAAGTGAAACACCACACTTGCAGACCTTGAGAGGATGACTTGCTAACCAAACAAGAACAACAGTGGGTGTCTGTTAGAAAGTGCTTAAGACTAAGGGAACAGGAACAGAGAAGCTTCTTCTGAGAGGCCCAGGTCCCTTGTGAGAAGACGTGCTCACCTTTGCCTGCCTGCTTTTCCAATCTGGCTCCGCATTAGGAGTCAGAGTTTCTTGTATCTTTTCCAGCAGGAGCCAGAGAGAACACCTCTATCTACCAGACGTCCCCCTGAGCATGCTGCATCCTTGCCCTATCCTTATAGAAGTGGTGCTGCCTCTCACTCAGACCTCAGCACAAGGCCAGAGAAATGTGTCCTAGACTTTCTTGAAGAGCAGAACTCTTCATTGCAAATAACTGTGCAAGTCCAAGCCAAGCCCCACACTTAAATTTTCTCAAATAATGGCTAGAATACTCAAGAAGTTATCTGGGCTGTATAGATGACTGTCAGTAAGTACTTGCCATGTAAGCATAAGATCCTGAGTTTCACCTCTTAAAATTCCTGTTAAAAAAAAAAAAAAAGTTGCCCATTCCTTTTCTTGGCACCCCAGACACCAGGGGAACCACCACAGCTTCCTGATCCTTTGCATCCAGACACACCCAGTTCCTTCTGGGGTCCCCAGGAGCCCTCAGGGCCTGGCCTCACCCTCACCTCCCTCTGCTTTCCTGGGCTGTACAACCCACCAGCCTCTTTCCTGGATGCAGGGGGGCTGAACTTTCCACTTCCTTGATCCTTTGCATCCAGACCAACCAAGATCCTCAGTGCAGTACCCAGGAGCCCCTGAGGCGTCTTCCTGCCCCCATTTCTCTTTGCATCTGTGGGTGGCATGGCCATCACCTGCCCTAGACCAGGATCTTTCCTGGGCACTGCTCCCAGACCAGTCCAACCCCCAAGTTCCTGAGGCCAAAATCTTTCCTGGAGGGATCCAGACCTTAAGAGAAATCCTGAGAGCATTTGTTCCTCATCTGACTTGAGCCTCTGCAGGAACTCATGAAGACGAAAGCAATATGGCCACTCCAATATAAAATCAAAAGAGAGAACCAGAAGCTTAGACAAACCAGCTTTTGATGCCCAAACAGTAGACCACAAAAACACATAAAGTTTACAAAAAAAGCAGACCTAAAATTGAAGGCTTGAGTCTCACACAAGAATCAGAAACTACAAAAGAAATTCACATGTCAAAATCACAGAAAAAAAAAAATAACATGAAAAGCCAAAATAATATATCCCCACCAATACCAATAGTCTTCTAGAGGAGTACAATGAGAACCCCCTAGAGATAATGCAGGACATGGAACTCAAAAAAAAAAAAAAACAATTATAAACATAATAAAAG
>NW_008338999.1:6098516-6107823 GCF_000622305.1 Nannospalax galili
AATCATAGGCATACAGGAAGGAGAAGAATCTCAGGATAATGATATGGACTAGATCTTTAACAGGATTGTAGAAGAAAATTTCCCAAATTGAAGAAAGACATGCCCATACAAATACAAGAAGCATATAGAACACCAAATAGGCAGGGCCAGAAATGAAACTCTCCATGACACTCATAGTAAAACCACTAAATGTACAGAACAAAGAGAAAATACTGAAAGCTGCAAAAGAGAAACAATAAATCACATATAAAGGAAAACTCATTAGGATCACAGCTGACTTTTCTGTGAAAACTATGAAAGCCAGATGAGCCTGGACCAAAGTATTCCCAGGTTTAAATGACCACAGATGCCAACCCACATTACCATACCCAGCCAAAATGTCTATTATAGTCGAAGGGGGAAAAATATCTTCCATGACATAAATAGGCTGAAGGAATTCATGCCTGCCACAGGTCAGTGACCACAATTCAAACCTGATGGGCTTGGGGGCCCCGAGGTATAGGTGCAGAAGAAATCAGGATGCAGGGGATGCAGAGGCATGTGAACCAATGCATGCTTTATTCTAAGAAGTAACCTTATTTATAGTACAACAAGAGGAAGAGAAATGTTCTACTCAGGCCAAATGATCTCACTCTGACATTTGCAGTACCTTCCCGACCTTTACGATATCTTCAAGTTCCCAGGGCTCAGCCCTGTTTGGGCTCTATCTTTGTAGCTTTATTATGTACCTTTAATCAGGTACAAGGAACAGTCGGTCTTATGATAATGTCATCTGCAAGAAACTCATCTCACTTTCAAGGACAGGCACTACCTTAAGGTAAAAGGATGGAAAAAATATATAACAAGCAAATGGTACCAAGAAAAAGGGAGGCATTGCAATTCTAATATCTGACAAAAGAGACTTTAAACTAAAACTAATCAGAAGAGAATAAAGACGGCCACTTCATTGTGATCAAAGGAACAATAAATCAAGAAGATATTGCAATTATGAACATATATTCAACAAACTCTGGTGCACCCAACTTCATAAAAACAATTCTACAGGACTTGAAGACCCAGATTAATCCCAATGATTTGAGAATGGGAGACTTCAATACCCCACTGTTTCCATTAGATAGGTCAACAAGGCAGAGAGTTAACAGAGAGACATCTGAATTAAACAATATCGTATATCAAATGGACTTAACAGACATCTCGGAATAGGACATACTTTCTACTCAGCACCCCATGGAACTTTCTCCAAAATCGACCATATACTGGGGCACAAAACAAAGCTCAGCAAATACAAAAAGATTGAAATAATTCCATGTGTTCTATCAGACCACAGTGCAATAAAGCTTACAATCAACACCCGAAGAAGCCAAAATCACCACACGAACACGTGGAGATTAAACAACACACTCCTGAATGATGAATGGGTCAAAAGGGAAATTAAGAAAGAAATAAAAGTATTCCTGGAATTAAATGAAAAGGACAATACAACACAACAAAACCTCTGGGACACGCTGAAAGTGGACCTTAGAGGGATGTTTATAACTCTAAGTGCCTACGTCAAAAAATTGGAAAAAACACAAATAAATGACTTAACATTGCAACTCAAGACACTTGAAAAGCAACAGCAAATGAAACCCAAGCCCAGCAGACAAGAAGAAATAACAAAAATCAGGGCAGAAATTAATGAAATTGAAACAAAGAAAACAATACAAAGAATCAACAAATCCAAGACCTGGTTCTTTGAAAAGATGAACAAGATTAACAGACCACTAGCCCAGTTAAACAAAAGAAAGAAAGAACACCTCCAAATCAACAAAATTGGAGATGCAGAGGAAACATCACAACAGACACCAGAAAGATATAGAACATTATAAGGGAACACTTTAAAAACATATATGCTACTAAATTTGAAAGCCTAAAAGAAATGGATGGATATCTAAAGGCATGGGAACCACCAAAACTAAACCAAGAAAAGATTAACCGCTTAAACAGACCCATAACACAAAAAGAAATTAAAACAGGAATACAAAACCTGACAACTAAAAAAAGCCCAAGACCAGACAGATTTACAGCAGAATTCTATCAGACATTTTAAGAAGATCTACAGCCAATACTACTTAATTTATTCAAAAAGATAGAAATGGAGGGAGAACTTGCAAATTGATTCTATGAAGCCAGCGTCACTCTAATATCAAAGCCAGGTAAAGATACTACCAAAACTATAGAACCATATCCTTAATGAACATAGATGCAAAAATTCTCGACAAGATACTTGCAAACTGCATACAGACATACATCAAAAAGATCATACACTGTGATCAAGTCAGCTTTATCCAAGAGATGCAGGGATGGTTCAATATATGTAAGTCAATAAACATCATATATTATATAAATGGGCTCAAAGACAAGCACGACATGGTCATCTCAGTAGATGCACAGAAGGCATTTGACAAAATTCAACATGCATTTATGTGCAAAGTCCTAGAGGGAATTGGACTGGAAGGAACACACCTCAACATAATTAAAGCCATATGTAACAAACCCACAGCCAACATCATTCTAAAAGGAGAAAAACTGGAAGCATTCCCATTGAAATCAGGAACCAGACAAGGCTGTCTACTATCTCCACTTTTCTTTAACCTAGTACTTGAAACTCTTGCAAGAGTAATAAGACAAGAGCAGGAAATTAAGGGAGCAATAATTGGAAAAGAAGAGATCAAATTGTCCCCTTTTGCAGTTGATATGATATTATATCTAAGAGATGCCAAAAATTCCACCAGAAAACTCTTAGAAATTATTAACATGTTCAGTAAAGTGGCAAGTTACAAAATTAACCTACAAATGTCTCTAGCCTGTCTATATACCAATAACAAGCAATCAAAGAAAGAGCACATGGAAACACTCCCCTTCACAATAGCTGCAAAAACAAAATATTTCGGAATAAACCTGAGCAAAGACATTAAAGACCTCTACATTGAAATTTTTAAATCTTTAAAGAAAGAGATTGAGGAAGACATCAGAAGATGGAAGGACCTCCCATGCTAATGGACTGGAAGAATTAATATTGTGAAAATGACCATCCTACCAAAAGCCATTTATAGATTCAATGCGATGCCAATCAAAATCCCCATAACATTTTTCACAGAATTGGAAAAAAACGTCCTGATTCATATGGAAGTACAAAAGACCTCGGATAGCCAACACAACCCTGAGCACTAAGAGCAATGCCGGGGGGATTACTATACCAGATTGTAAGCTGTATTACAGAGCTATAGTCATAAAAACAACATGGTACTGGCACAAAAGTAGACCCATAGATCAATGGAACAAAATTGAAGACCCAAATATGAGTAAATGCAATTTCGGCCACCTGCTATTTGACAAGGGGGCCAAGAATATTCATTGGAGGAAAGACGGCATGTTCAGCAAAACTGGATCTCCACCTGTAGAAGAATGAAACTAAACCCCTATCTTTCACCTTGCACAAAAGCCAGTTTCAAATTTATCAAAGACCTCAATATAAAGCCTGAAACTCTGAAATTGTTAGAAGAAAACATTGGGAACAACTTACAAGATATAGGTATAAGAAAGGATTTTCTAAACCAGACATCAATTTCTCAGGAAACAAGGGCAAGAATTAACAAATGGGACCTCATTAAACTAAAAAGCTTCTGTACATCAAAGGAGGCAACCCGGGAAGTGAACAGAAAACCCACAGAATGGGAGAAAATCTTCACCAGCGACACATCTGACAGAGGTTTAATGTCCAGAATATATAACGAACTCAAAGCCAATAGAATCAAGACAAGAAGTAACCCAATTAAAAGAGGGGTTAAGGAACTGAAAAGGGAGTTCTCAAAAGAAGAAGTAAAGATGGCAATGAAACATCTTAAAAGATGTTCAACATCACTAATAATTAGGGAAATGCAAATTAAAACCACCTTAAGATTTTATCTTACCCCAGTCAGACTGCCTAAGATCAAGAGAACAAATGATACCAAATGTTGGAGAGGATGTGGGGAAAGGGGAACACTCATGCACTGCTGGTGGGGCTCCAAACTTGTTCAAACCCTATGGAAAGCAGTGTGGAGAACTCTTAAAAAGTTTGACCTAGTTATACCACTCCTTGGCATATACCCAAAGAACCCATCCTATTGCAGAGACACCTGTCCATCCATATTTGTTGCTGCTCTTTTCACAATAGCTAAGAGATGGAAGCAACCGAAGTGTCCCTCAGTTGATGAGTGGATAATGAAAATGTGGTTCATTTATACGATGGAATTTTCTCAGCATTAAAGAAAGATGAAATCATGAACTCATGAAATTTGCAGGTAAATGGATGGAACTAGAAACTGTTATACTAAGTGAAGTAACAGACTCAAAAAAAAAAAAAAAAGTATGTTCTCTCGTATGTGGATCCTAGCACCAAATCCTGATAAGTGAGCATGTATACAGACATAAGTACAGGATCCAGGATAATGGAAAGAACCAGGGAGGTAAAGGAAAAGAAAGAAACTGAAAGAGAAGACGAGTGGGAAACAGGCGTTAATAAGGGAGATATGGATAAAAACTGGGTTAGTTTAAGGGAGGGGGAAGGGCAAGGAACCTAGGGGATAAGGGGAAAGCAGGAGCTCAAGAGAGATAGGACCATAGGAGAAGGGTATTATCAAGGAAGAAAGGGGGAAAATGGGAGCCCCTTAATTAGGGAGACCATGATGGAGGGGTGAGACAATGTGAGAGGTAAATAATGCCTAGCTTGTTTTAAAAACCAGAGGGAACCATATTATTCCAACAACTGACACAAATTACACATACCAGATCAAGAAATATATGTCTAGGTAAGGTTTATCTAAGAACAACTGGTCTTTGCACAAGACTTATCTACATAACACACAGTAAGTAAAATTACCAGACTGGTGGAACTAACCTTCTTGGATGTTTAACAGACATACTTTGAGGCCTATAATAATTTGGTCAGAGGGACATAAAGGAGTTTTTGCTCTTTGCCCTCCTAGGTTGACTAGTTCCAGGGGTATGAGCATCTCTCAAAATGTCCTGTAATTGTGGTGGGTCACCTGTCCTCTTGATTAAGGAGGCCGAAGAGACCCCACGAGATGGAGTTGAGCCAGTGTCCAGTGTACAAAGAGGAGGGTCAACACAGAGGAATCATTTCCTTCATGCTTCCAGGCAAAGCCAGCCATGGTCGAGCAGGACCTTTGACTTATCTTCACATAGACAGAACTAGTAAAAGAAAGGAGCCAGGGGCTCCTCCCAAGCCCATGTGACCCCTGAGGAACAGATCCTCAAATGACCTTAAGAGTGAAAATAAATTGGTTTATCTGGGCCAATTGTATGGCCTTGAACACCCAAAAGGACAGTATAACCAAAGATTAAAAGGGCCAACATAATTTTTTAAGAGTCCATATGTATAGCTAAAGGCTACATTAAAAGTAACAATGCCAGATAGGAGATACCATCTTTTGAGTTGTTGGCCAGGGTGGCCCAAGGGACTCCCAGATAGTAACCCAGCATAGAACTGGGAAAATAAACAGCAGACCCCAAACTTATCTAAAGGAATATTGACAACTGATTGCTGCTAGATGAGGAACAGCTGACCTTCCTAAAACAAAGACCTCTAGATAGGATGACTAGATTCACCAGATGGACAAGTAGTGGGGAATGGCTGGGGGCGGGTGAGCAACAACACAGTGGACAGTAGCAGGGATATCAAAGCATAAGGGCTCTAGTGGGGGGAAGGAAGCTATGGGAGAGTGCCATCTGGGAAGTGGGTGTATAGTTGAATAAGATCGTTTGGGATATTCTGTGTGATGTACACACAAATTTAAATCTTTCAGTAATTATGAATTTTGAAATAAAGTAAGAATTGTAATCTAAGCTCATAGAACACCCCACTCTCTCCTTAAGACCTTGTTCAAACCATAATATTGGTAGATAAAATACGGAAAGAGCATTATAAACACAAAACTAGTGAGATGTGGTGATCTCAGCATGAAGGAGGTAAAATCAGAAAAAAACAGAAGTTCCAAGTCATCCTCAGGTACATAGGAGGTTTGTACACAAGCCCCCTGTCTCAAAATAGGCACACACAGCGTTACATCACTATCTTCCTGCTCTAGGGCTAAGCCAGGATTACTCTGGCCCAGGGCTCCCAACCACCTTGCTTAGCTGGTCAGAGCTCACCTAATTGGTCACCTTGTTCCTACTCCTGGACTAATCCAGTTCTCCCTAATGGAGGGCACCTGACTAGTCTTGCCAAGAACCAGCTGCTGGTGGGCTGCAAAGCACCCTGCTGAGCTCAGCAGACACTGCCCACTCTGTTGCGATCTTCTGGCTCTGGAACTAGACCTGGAAAGCTCTACTCCAGCATTAGACTAGCCTCGTCAGCTAGCTGGAACCAGTCCACCACACCCCCAGGGCCACACTCACAGTCCTGTGATTGCTCACCTCATATGCCAGACCAGCCTGAAGAGGAAGTTGCCCAAAGGAAAAGATATCCCAGAAGAAAATGAAGAAACAAAAACATACGGCACAGGAATAAATTGAGCATAAAATAAATGCAGATAAGAATTTTTCAAAGAATTAAAGGATTTCAAAGAACAAAGAAGTCGAAGAGGATAAAAACGAACTCCTGACTGAAGCTCAAGAAAATATAAATATGTGACTGAATGAAGTGACAAAGACAAATCAGGAACTGAAAAGTGAATTCATGACAGAAGTGCTGAAGAAAACTCAAGCTGAAATGAAGAAGGAATTGAAAAATTCAATAAGCCAGTTTGAAACATCAGGAGAAAGTCTCACCAGCAGAATGAATCAAATGGAAAATATAATATTAATACTAGAAGATAAGGTTGGAGAATTGAACCACTCAAGCAAAGAATATGAAATTTTTTTAAACCCACAGGAATAGAATATGTAAGAAATGTGGGCACCACGAAAAGACAAAATATACACATTCTAGACACAGAGGAAGATGAAGAATCTCAGGTCAATAGCATTGACCAGAACTTCAACACAATTACAGAATAAAACTTCCCTAAATTAAGGAGAGACATATTGTATTAGTCACTTTTCTGTTGCTGTGATAGAAACACTGACCAAAGCAATTTATAGAAGGAAGAGTTTATTTGAGCTTGCGGTTCCAGGGGAATTAACAGTCTGTCACGGCAGGGAGGCATGGTGGCTAGAGGTGGCTGGAGCAGGAGCAGCAGAAGCTAAGTTCTCACATCATCACATAGACACAGGAAGCAAGAGAGTGACTGGAGATCTGGCAAGGCTGAAGAACTCTCTAAGCCCACCCCCAGTGACGTGCTTCCTCCAGAATAGCCACACCTTCTAAAACCTCCCAAAACAGCGCCATCATCTGGGGACAAAATATCCAAACACTCGGAGCCTATGGGGGACATTTTTATTCAAACCATCACATATGTTCATATTACACAAGAGATAAACAAGCCACCAAATACACAGGACCAGAACAGTGACTCCCCACAGCATATTATCGTAAGAATACTAAATGTTCCTCACGGCGAGGGTAAGAGAGCTGCCAAAGAAAAACAACAGATTACACATAAAGCAAAAAGACTATAACAAGAGGCTACAGAAAGAATACAAATGAAGGTTTCAGTATGGAAACACAAAATAGTACTAAGAACAAAAATAGATAATTAAATGACAGTAACCAATACACATCTTTCAGTAATAACTTTAAATATCAATGATCTCAGCTTCCCAGTCAAAAGGCACAGATTAGTTGAATGGATTAAGAAATAAAATTGATCTTTTTGTTATCTACAAGAAATTCATCTTACCTTCAAGGATAGGCACCACCTTAAGGTGAAAAGATATACTAAAATATTCCAAGTAAATGACACTAAAAAATAAGCAGGCATTCCCATTCTAATATGTGGTAAAATAGACTTTAAAACTAATCAGAAGACATAAAAAGGTCACTTTATTGTGATCAAAAGAACGATCAACAAAGAAAACATTATAATCATGGACATATATGCACCAAGTATTGCACCCATTTTTATAAAAAGTATTACTGGACTTGAAGGTACAGATTAACTCCAACTCAGTAATAGTAGAGAACTTCAACACCTCATTTTCTCCAATAGACAGGTCATCTGGACAAAGAGAAAACAGGGAAACATCTGAATTAAATGATATCACACATCGAATGAACCTAACAGACATATTCCACCCAACCACAAAAGAGTATACATTCTATTTGGCAGCCCATGGAAGTCTCTCTAAAATAGACCACATACTGGGGCAAAAACAAACCTCAACAAATACAGAAAATTGACATAATTCCATGTATTCTATCAGCCCACAATGCAATAAAGCTTAAAATCAACAGCAAAAGAGGCTCTAGTGATTACATAAATTCACTGAGATTAAACAACACAATCAAGAAAGAAATAAAACTATTCCTGGAACTAAATGAAAATGAAAACACAACATAACTAAACCTCTGGGATATATTAAAAACAGTCCTAAAAGGGAAGTTTATAGCTATATGTGCCTACATTAAAAATCAGAAAGAGCACAAATAAATGACTTAATGGCATAGCTCAAGAATCTGGAAAAACAAGAACAAAGCAAACTCAAAGCCAGCAGATGAGAAGAAACAATAAAAATCAGAGCAGAAATCGATGAAATAGAAATAAGTTAAAGCAATATAAAGAATCAATGAAGCTAAGAGCTGGTTCTTTGAAAAGATTAACAAGATAGACAGACACTTAGCCCAACTAACCGAAAGAAAGAAAGAACAAATCCAAATCAACAAAATCAAAAATGAAAGGGGAAACCTTGCAACAGGCACAAAGAGATCCAGAACATAAGGGAATACTTTCAAAACCTATACTTGGGGCTGAAGAGATGACTCAGTGCTTAAGAGCACTGGCTGCTCTCGTGAAGGACCCGAGTTCAGTTCCCAGCACCCACAGTCTGTAACTCCACTTTCAGGGGATCCGTTGTCCTATTCTGACCTCTATGGGCATTGCATGGCATGGATAGACTTACATGCATACAGGCAATACACTCATACACATAAAATAAAAATAAAAGATGATATCAACAACTTAAATAAACCCATAACATCTAAGGAAACCAAAACAGTAATACAAAGTGTCCCAACTAAAAGAAGCCCAGATGCATTCACAGCAGAAATCTACCAGAACTTAAAAGATGTACAACCAATACAGCTTAAATTATTCAAAAAGATAGAAACAGATGACAGGTGTGGTAGCCCACACTTTTAATCTCAGCACACAGGAGGCAGAGGCAG
>NW_008338999.1:6111996-6132823 GCF_000622305.1 Nannospalax galili
TCTGGAAAAACAAGAACAAAGCAAACTCAAAGCCAGCAGATGAGAAGAAACAATAAAAATCAGAGCAGAAATCGATGAAATAGAAATAAGTTAAAGCAATATAAAGAATCAATGAAGCTAAGAGCTGGTTCTTTGAAAAGATTAACAAGATAGACAGACACTTAGCCCAACTAACCGAAAGAAAGAAAGAACAAATCCAAATCAACAAAATCAAAAATGAAAGGGGAAACCTTGCAACAGGCACAAAGAGATCCAGAACATAAGGGAATACTTTCAAAACCTATACTTGGGGCTGAAGAGATGACTCAGTGCTTAAGAGCACTGGCTGCTCTCGTGAAGGACCCGAGTTCAGTTCCCAGCACCCACAGTCTGTAACTCCACTTTCAGGGGATCCGTTGTCCTATTCTGACCTCTATGGGCATTGCATGGCATGGATAGACTTACATGCATACAGGCAATACACTCATACACATAAAATAAAAATAAAAGATGATATCAACAACTTAAATAAACCCATAACATCTAAGGAAACCAAAACAGTAATACAAAGTGTCCCAACTAAAAGAAGCCCAGATGCATTCACAGAAGAAATCTGCCAGAACTTAAAAGATGTACAACCAATACAGCTTAAATTATTCAAAAAGATAGAAACAGATGACAGGTGTGGTAGCCCACACTTTTAATCTCAGCACACAGGAGGCAGAGGCAGGCAAATCTATGTGAGTTCAAGGTCAACCTGGTCTACATAGCAAGTTTTAGGCCAGCTGCAGCTACAGGGAGATCCTGTCTCAAAAAGACAGAACCAGAAATAGAAACAGAGGGAGAATTCCCAGGTTCCTTCTATGACATCAGTATTACTCTAATACCAAAAACCAGGTAAAGGCAAAACAAAAACGAAAATATAGGTCCATATCCCTCAAGAACATAGATGCACAATGTCTCAACAAAATGCTTGCAAGTTACATACAGGCATATATCAAAAAGATCATCCATCATGATCAAGTTTGTTTCATTCCAGAGATGTAGGGATGGTTCAATATATGTATTTCAATGAGTTTAAATGGACTTAAAGACAAAAATCACATGATAATCTTTCAAAAGACACAGAAAAAAGGGCCTTTGAAAAAAACTCAACATGCGTTCATGATAAAAGTCCTAGAGAGAACTTAACTGGAGGTAATATACCTCAACACAATTAAGGCTATATACAACAAACCTATAGCCAATATCATTCTAAATGGAGAAAAACTTGAAGCATTCCCATGAAAATCAGGAATCTGACAAAGCTGTCCACTAGCCTTGAAATTCAAGCTAGAGCAATTAGACAAGAGAAGGAAATTAAAAGGGTACTGACTGGAAAAGAAGAGATCAAATTGTCACTGTTTGCAGATGATATGATATTAAACGTAAGAGACCCCAAAATTTCACCAAAAGCCTTCTAGAAATGATCAATACTTTCAGCATGGTGGTGAGATACAAAATTAATTTATAAAAGTCACTAGCCTTCCTATATGCCAATAACAAGCAGTCAGAGAAAGACCTCACAGAAACACTCCCATTCACAATAGCTTCAAAAAATCTGACACTAAACCTAACTAAAGACATTAAAGATCTCTACAACGAAAACTTCAAATATTTGAAGAGATTGAGGCAGACACAGGACATGGAAAGACCTCCGTGCTCGTAAAATAGTAGAATTAATATTGTGGAAATGACCATCTTGCCAAAGGCAATTTATAGATTCAATACAATCCCAATCAAAATCCCCATGACGTTCTTCACAGAAAAAGTGAAAAACACTGTAAAATTCGTATAGAATCACAGAAGACCCCGGATAGCCAAAGCAATCCTGAGCACAAAGAGGGATGCTGGAGGGATTATCTATCAGATTTCAAACTATATTATAGAGTTATAGTTATAAAATCAGTATGGTATTGGCACAAAGACAGACATGTAGATCAATTGAACAAAATAAAAGACTCAAATATGACTATATGCAGTTCAGCCACCTAATATCTGATAAAGTTGCCAAGAATACACACCGGAGGAAAGACAGCATCTTCAACAAATGGTGCTAGAAAAACTGGATCTCACATACATAAGAATGAAATTAGGCCCATATATATCACTCTGCTCAAAATTCAACTCCAAATTAATCAAAATCCTCAATGTGAAACCCAAAACCCTAAAACTGTTAGAAAAAAAATATATGCGGTACCCTACAAGATACAGGTTCAGGAAAGGACTTTAATTGGATGTCAGTCACTCAGGAATTAAGGTCAACAACTGACAAATGGGACCTCATCAAACTAAAAACCTTCTGACAAACCAAGTGAAGAGGAAGCTCACGGATATGTAATAATATACAGCTGATAGGATTAATATCCAGAATATACAACTAACTCAAAAAAAAAAAAGAATCAAGAAAACAAATGACCCAGTTAAAAACTGGGCTATGGATCTGAACAGAGGGTTCTGAAAAGAAGATGAAATACCTTTAAAAGTGTTCAACATCCTTAATAATTAGACTGTAAATTAAAACTGCTTTAAGATCTCATCTTACCCCAGTCAGAATGGCTAAGATCAAGAGAAAAAATGACATCAAATACTGGCAAGGATATGGGGAAAGGGGAACTCTCATTTACTGCTGGTGAATTACAAACTGGTGTATTCACTATGGAAATCAGTGTGGGATGGACCCACACTGAAGAACATTTGGGGACACAAATTTGACTCAGTAGCCCTTAATATATCCTATTACAGAGATACTTGTTCATCCACGTTTGTTGCTGCTCTTTTCACAATAGCTAGCAAAAGGAAACCACCTAAAAAAGCCTCAACTGAAGAGTGGACAATGAAAATGTGGTACATTTACAGGATGGCATTCTACTCAGCAGTAAAGAAAAATGTAATTATGAAATTTGCAGGTAAATGGATGGAATTAGAAACTGTTATACGAAGTAAAGTAACACAGACTCAGAAAAAAAGGGACATAAGTTCACTCTCATTTGTGGATCCTAGCTCCAAACCCTTAGATACACGTGAACCCTTCACCTCTCATCAAAGAAGCTTCTTTTTGCAACAAATAGAGACTATTACAAAGTTCCACAAGTGGTCAAATGCTGAGAATAAGTGTCTGTGAGGTGCCCAGTAACTGCAACCTCTACACCTGAGGCTCAAGGAACATGGCGGAACGGGGGGCATAAAGAATATTAATGCATCTCTCAACTCTCAACAGTGAAGCGTCCTCATACAACAGGTGGTGATTCCCCCATAAAGGCACAACTGGCCAAAGAGCGCAGAACAAGACTCCACAGTGCAGTCTTCTACCTGAATAACACACCTGTATCAAATGTCTGCCAACCAAGGCTCAGGGACCATTGTGTAAAAGAGGGGGGGAGATTATAGGAGCCAGAGGGGGTGGATGGACACAAGAACACAGCTTTCCAGACAGCTGCTCAGTTATTAATATGAACTCACAGCAATGGTAACAGCGTGCAAGCTCAAATCATGCAAAATCCCAGCATAGACATGGGGAAGCAGGTAAAAAGCCCCAACCTTAGCTAAGGAACTCCTGGGAGAGGATGTAGATAAGTTAACTAGGTTCCAGTGGATGGACCCACACTGAAGGTCATCTGAGGATACAAATTTGCCTCACTAGGCCTTAATATATATGACAGAGTACATGAAAGCTGGCAGGAGGCAGCTATAAGAGGGATTCAGATAAGGGAGGTGTCTAAATATGATCAAAATATACTGTATGAAATGCACAAAATCTTAATAAAAATAATAAAATAAATATCATCGAAAAAGACAAGCACACGCATGCACAGACACACACAAAGCTGTTCTGACAAACAGAATAAGCACCGATGTGGAACAGAACCAGCAGCAATGTGGAGAGCCGTCCCACCTCTTGAAAGATAATATCTCTCTAAAGATAATAATGCACTAGTATGCAAATCTCCAGAAACTGTGGGGAAGATAAAATGGCATAATATTCAAATGAGTGACACAAGCCTAGCATGTAAATACTCCATCTGTTGGCTCTAAGTCTCTCCTCCTGACACAGTATTTTAAAAGGCCTCAAGCTAGCTAACAACTGCTCCTCCTCAGAGGGAAACGTTATCCCATGAGCCAGCTGCACCAATTCCTGAATCTTTAAAACGATTTCCTGATTACTTCACTATTCTGTGCTGCTAAGACAGCAATTTAGATTTTGAAATGAAGTATGAATCGGGCATTAACATCTTCCAGGATTTGGTATAGGAACTAAAATGAGCCCCATAGTCCTGGACCTTAAGAGAGTTAGTTAGACATGTTTGTTTTACCACCAGCATTTTAATATTAAGAACATTCTCTTTGGTGTTTTAACACTACTCGGTGATACATAAAAACAAAAAAAGGAAAAAAGCAACTGCTGACAGCAATGTAATTTGCACAATAGAATAAAATCCTGAAATCCTGCAAGTGAAAAATATTAAATGTAGAATGTTACAATTTTTAGAATTCTTAAATGTAGCAACTTCAATTCAGTGCAGTGGTTCATCATTTACTCTGAGAACTTTGATCTTCAGTGCAGTGCGCCTAACATAATAACATCCAACTACATGTGCAAAGTCAAAAGTAAGACCACACATATAAGGCAGAGCATGGTTTTCACTCTTCAGGATATGAAAACTACATTTATTGTGATATATACGAGGCACTGGGCCTTTGGATCAATTTTTTTCTGTTTATTAGTTTGTTCTTTCTTATCTTTTGAAAGATTCTAAACTAGATTTTTTTTTCACTATCATGCCTAATAAGAAAATATTTCCCAGCACTTTCTCCCACCCCCAAAGCAGCTGCTGCTCTGTATCAGAAGTTCCCACAATTCCAGAGCAGACATGCAGCTAGACACCAGCTCTTTCACACCAAACCACCATGTGAATTTCAGGAAGATGCCCTCTGCCCCAATTTCCTTTTATGTAACAAGGCAAAAGAACTACTGCTTCTTTCCTGTAAACTGGGAAAAGTATCAAAGGAAATCTTTTCAATGGAAGGAAAAGGTACACAGAACACATTACACTTGCAGTCTCTCTTGCTAATCCATAGGCTCTGTTGTTTGGCTCTGAAATGTCCCCCAGAGGCTTGAGTTTTGAATGCACAGTCTGTGGCACTATTTCAAAGGCTGTGGGGCCTTTAAGAGGTTAGATCTTGCTGGTAGAATTAGGTCATTAGAAACAGGCCTTTGAAAGTTATACCTGGTTCTGGTTCTAGCCTGCTCTCTCTGATTCTTGGTCAGCCACCATGTGAACACATCTCATTACTAGCTCTCACCACCACGCACTCCTACCACCAAATCACTCCATTTCACCTTCCCACCATGATGAAATATTTTGCTCTGAAACTGAAACAAAATAACCCCCCACCATCTGTTAAGTTGCTCCTATAAGGTATTCTGTCATGGTGATGAGAAAAATAGCTAACAGGTTCCTTGGGGACAGAAACCATGACCAAACTAGTAATGATGATATTGTCTCCAGTAAAGTTCAGTTAGAGTTGCACTCTACCAACTTAAACTTATAACTACATTTCTCAGAATTATCTTCCCTGCAGAATTCTAGGGTAGTGTGGGCTATACTATTTTGTGTGGGTAAAGTTCAGACATGGAAATCATCTGCTAGGAAAAGAACAAAGGGATTTATCAGCAAGCATCAGGGCTCGTAAGACTATTTAAAGTCAGAAGGTTCTAGGCTTTTAGGAAGCACCCAGACTCTCAGAGTCCCTCTGTCTTTGCACTGCAGAAGCCACCAAACTGCTGACCACAGGACCACTGAGTCATTCCAAGTTGAGCCAAGGAACCATGAGGAGTGATACAAAACACGGGATTTATTGTGAGGCTTTGGTCTCACACAATCAAGTAAGTGCTTAAATGATTTATACAGGCTGCCTATTGCTTCCATGCCTGGAGTCTGAGGTCAGCAGGACAGGAATTTGGAAGGGAGAGCAAAGATGAAAACCTAAAAAAAATCTAAACATCAAAAAACAAACAACCCAATTAAAAACCAGGGCAAGGCAATAAACAGGGAGTTCTCTGAAGATGAAATGAAAATGGATGAGAAATAATTTTTAAAATGTTCAACATTGTTAGTCATCAGGGAGATGCAGATTAAAACCACTTTGAGATTTCATCTTACAATGACAAATGCTGGTGAGGATGTGAGGAAAGTAGAGCTCTTAAACACTGCTGGTGGCATTATTCTAATACAACCTTGGGTTAACCCAAATGTATTTACCCAGGGACAGACCATTGCATTGTCATTAGGTCAGAAAGGGCTAGAGTCCATCAGGATCACAAACTGCTCAGCCCAGCTGAATTGTTTGTTTCCCTTTCGTGCACTCACTATCAGCACTCAGCCTTAGAAATGTGCAACATTCCATAAACTGCAGAATATACTCTTATGGAGGCCCATGAGCCCTGCCAGGCATCAAGAGAGAGATTCTGGCAGGGGTAGGGGGGATACCTTCTCCACCCACTTAAGGCTGTTCATAACCTGCACCAGAATGATATCTTGAGTTTATTTTCAGTGAGGGTCAAATGAGATAATCTATGCTAGCAAGCATTTCAAATATCCTATGTAATACCATATAAGAGGTCATCCTCGTAAGGTACTTCCACACCAACTTTCCCCTGGTTAGGCTGGTGCTTAACTGAGAACCGAGGTAGTCCCCAACTTTCACTGAGTTGAATTTGACATCAGCTACTATTCTGTTTTCCATTAGACAACTGATAAGAAGTACACATTTTTAGACAAGAGCTTGTGTAGGCCCAGCTGACTGTGAACTCTTTATATAGCCAAGACTAGCCCCAAATTCACTATGTAGCTGAGGATAAACTTAGACTTCTGATCTTCCTGCCTCTACCATGGGATTATATGTGCCCCCATGTGCCACCATGCCCAGGACGTGATGCGGGGAATGAAACCCGGGACTATGCACATACTAAGCAAGCACTCTAGGAATCCGAGTTATGTCCCCAAGCCAGCTTTTTCTACAAAAGTCAACTAAAGACAAAATAAAATTTTGTTCAGGCCGCAGAAGATGATTAAAGAAACACAGAAACATTCTACTGGATGTTCAATCCGCAGTTCTGAGCAACTAGCATCTGCACACCTTAATCAAGGCAATAATTACTGAAAAGAAAAGATGAAGAAGAACCCTCCATTCTTTGGACTTAGCTTTCCCATAGCTGTTAAATCTGCATTCTTCTTAGCTGATTCACACTCCCAGGAATGACACCATCCTGCCAGTTTCCTGGAGTGACCAACTTCCCCAGCTGTTTGGAAACCCAGCAACAGCACAGTTCTCTTACAGTTCCTGATTCCTAAGGGTCACCCCTGTCTGTCACTGCCACACAGGGCCCTCCAGTCTGAAGACTGCACTCTAGTTACCAAACTGAGGATGAGCAATTCCTTAAAGTTGCTTGTCTAACTGCCCTGAAAGCCCTCTGTCCCAATTCTTTTTCTTTTAACAGCTGGTTGCACTAGTTTGTGGCACAGAACAAGAGCTCCTTGGTCATGCTGATGGTGGCTTCTAAGTGGACTAGTCTTTAAGTCCATGCAAAATCTTGAAGTAAAATGCAGCACCCAGAGTCACCATCTTTGGTATCTTGATGCTGGCATGTTAGAGGGCAAATGACACAAAACGGCACAAAATTTTGCATCATTACTAAACATGGGGAAGAAGGCCTTTAGAAACCTATATAATCACAATATTTTGTTGCAAAAATGAAGGCCTTTAGCAATTTCTAGTGGTTTTGATTAATTTAGTTGTACATACAGAATGCAATTTTAAAATGCTATGAAAGAAGAGAAAAACTATACAGCCAAGTCATGGGAAATCATCAGAAACATTGAGGCTTCAGGTTTGAGAAAGAGCATTCATAGAAGTGAATGAGCTAGACATGGTAGTGCACATCTTTAATCCCAGCACTCAGGAGGCAGAGGCAAGAGGATCTCTGTGAGATTGAGGCTACCTTGGTCTTCATAGCGAATTCCAGGCCAGCTGGGGTTACAAGGAGAGCAGGAGACTGTGTCTCAAAAAAACAAAAAACAAAAAATTAAGACATGTACCGAGGTGTTGGAGAATCTAAGCCCTGCTAGCTGTAACAAGCTAGGCTCACCTACCCATCTTCAGTGGGTCAATTAGACAAGTAATAGTGAAGAAATAGACATTAAGCTATTAGGAAGAGTAGCAAAGAGGTCCAAAGACCCCACACACACACCACCACCACCCAAGTCCGTCTCTAAGGGACTGACATGAATTTTAGGTTTCAATTGAAGGCACGAGGTATGCATAGCTAAGCAGTCCTAGTGAAGATGTGGTACCAGCCACCACTGACCCATCATTGCCTAGGATACAGTCTCTCCTGCAAAGTAGCCTGACAAGGCAGAGTCGAGTCCCACACTTTCTGGGAGACAAGTTCCACTGGCCGGCACCTCACTTCAGCCTTCTCCCAGCATGAGACTCCTGAGGAAATTCCAGTTGCTTTGGAACCATTGCTCCAGTAGTCTGATAGCCAAACAGAGAGGGACAGGTAGGTCTCTAGAATATCTTCAATCCTGCCAAGATGGTTACTGGAATCCTACCCTAGGAAGAATGGCCAGCCATAAAGGAAACAGCCATCCAGCTCTATAGCTTCAAGTCAATCAAACGGATCAAGGGGTGTCCTGACAGGAAAGTATGTTGAAGACTAGTAAGTTTCACTACAAAAATTACCAAATGTGAAAAAGTCAAGGAGAGAGAAAGCAAAGAAACTCCACACTAAAAGGACACACACTAGAGGCTGGAGAGATGGCTCAGTGGTTAAGAGCACTGACTGCTCTTGCAGAGGACCCGGGTTCGATTCCCAGCACCCACATGGAGGCTACGAACCGTCCCTAACTCCAGTTCCAGGGGAATCCGACGCCCTCTTCTGACCTCTGCGGCATTGCACGACACGGGTGCACTCACATACATACAGGCAACACACTCATACACATAAAATAAAAATAATAAATAAAATATATTTTAAAAAAGACACACTCTGGGGAAGGCCCAAAACACCATAAGGAAAAGTTGTTATTATTATTGTCTGTTCTTTCCTACGGCAGCTCTCTGGCTGGAAAGTGATGAAGTCAGCCATAAAAACACAATGCAACATTCTGTTCTAAGGGAAACTAGAAAAAAAAGTTCAAGGATGCCTCCTCCTTCCCCACTCTTGAGGCATATTTTCATACCATTGTTGGACTTTGTGCTTTCCCTCTGGTTGCCATGGCATCAGAGAGACTTGCTTCCAATCTAAAGCTGAATTCCCTTACAAGCAAAATTGTTTCCATTTGAGGATATGCTCACCCTCCCACCCCATGTGAACACTTTCAAAAGAACAGGACTTCTTAAAATATGGATGAAATGCATTGCACTCCTCTGATGACTGAAGCAACTTGTTTTTTCTAATTAGAAAATGTAGAAAAATTTTTCTTAAAATGGAATGAAATTGCTCTGTGAGCCCCTTCGCCCACAGATGACCATGTAAGTGGCATTTGGGCACATGTATTTCATCCTTTTCATCTATGGATATATGTAGCCCTATTGCATATATTTATATAATAATGTATGCTCTTTTTCCTTCATTTGTGTCCCCAACATTCCAAGTAAAGATTTAGCAGATCCTCATCTGCATCTTATAGACACTTATGAAAGGAAACGTCTACTAAGACCAAGTCTGATACTCAGGAGATTGAGACGGGGGATTGCTCTGAGTTTGAGGACAGCAGGGCAGCATAGAAGATTATGGCTCAAAAAAGAAAGAGAGAAGGGAAGAAGGAAAGATGGAAAAGATGGGGCCATGGAGACGGCTCAGTGGTTAAGAGCACTGCCGTTCTTGCAGAGGACCCAGGTTCAGTTCCCAGCATCCACATGGTGCCTAACAAGCATCCATAATTCCAGTTCCTGGGAATCCAATGCCTCCTTCTGATCTCCACGGGCATTACACAGCATTGGTGCACTTACATACATGCAGGCAAAACACTCATACACACAAAATAAATAAATAAATAAATAAATAAATAAATAAATAAATAAATATAAATAAAATTGAAAATGGATGGAAAGGAAGGAGGGAAACAGAGACAGAGGGATGGGAAGATTAGGGAGGGAGGCAGGGAGGAAAGAGAAAGAAACCAATCCAAAAAAGACAGCGGTCTAGCCTTTTTCATTTATGAGGGCCTGTGCCCTCATAAATGTAAAAGTTTGAGACATAGCCCTGTAGAATGATTGTACAGAAAGTTATGAAGGGTATTTGTGCCCCATTATTATGCTATTAAGTACAGAGGTCAAAGAGCTTCGTATATTATCCTGGGTTTCTTTAGAGAAAAATATCTGAGACAGTAACTATAAAAGCCGTTACTTTTCTTTCAATGATTACATGTTTTCTACACATACAAGCACACTTTGCAATTAGTGATTCATTAGTCCATTTGACCTTACGAAACAGATCAGGATGATTCACTACTTCCATAAACCAAGAAACTAGACTTTGAAAAGCATAAAAATATGCATGAAGATTGTGCTACAGAGGCAATGATGTGGATTTTTACATCAGACATGTTTTTCAGTACTGAGGCTTTCAATTTAGTAGGTGTTTGACATTGAGCATGTTATTAAAATTCCCTAAGTTGTGATGGAGAGATGATACTATAGTTAAGAGCAGAGGATCGAGGTTTGGTTTTCAGCACCCACATGACTGTCCACAACCCTCTGTAACTCCAGTTCCAAGGGATCTGATGCCTTCTTCTGGCCTCTGAGGGCTCCTACATGCAGTTGGTGCACATAAACCTTCACAGGCTCAGACAGATACATATAAATAAAAATAAATAATTTTTAAATTCCCTAAGTCTTAACTCCCTTATCTGGAATAATTCATGCTGAAAAAAATGCCCGGCCATAGGCTTGCAATGAACATTAAATAAAATGAAACAGGAAAAAAAAAGTCTTACACAGTTCCTGAGGTGTAAGAGCACAGTGGGTGCTCAGTGTTTATTGGCACTCTTCCAGCCATGACAACCTGAATTAGAACTTGAAAGGACCCCCGGCATTGCACCATTTCTGTAAGCAGTGATATTGCCATTGTTCATTGGATAATTGGATAGTGATTCTGTGATTTTTTTCAGTTCACGCACTCCCAGAACACTGCCCCTACTCTCTTTTTAGTAAAAAAATTATGTCATGTAAAAAATTTTCAGACCTGGGAGTAGTGGCTCACACCTGTAATCCCAGCATTCAAGAGGCTAAGGCAAGAGAATTGCCATGAGTTAAGCCAACCTTGGCTATAGAACAAACCCTGTCTCAAAAAAAAAAAAAAAAAAACCACAGTTTCCTAATGACTCCTGAGTCAGGAAGAGCAGGAATGTAGGAATGCTCATATTCCAACAGGTTCCTCTTTCTGAATTCCCAGTTCAGTAGTCGAAATGGGTTAATTTGTGAACCATCAAATCCAAGAGAATAAAACACTTCCTCCAGTCCACTGTTAAGGACCTTAACTACTCTACCAGGGCTTCCAGAATCTGTATTAAAAAGAAAAGGAAGAAAATAATGTTTCCGCACATTATATCAATAGGAGGATGTCTATGCTGGTAAACAGAGTCAGGAAGCAAAAGCCTCATTAGAAATGAACTGCTTTATAATTAACCACAGTGGAAGCAACTGCTACCAGGACCTCACTCAAGAGACTTTTGAAGATTTTGAGATTAATTCGAGTAATTATCTGCTAAAACTCTTGAAAATATAATGCAAGCACCATAAAAAGGTTCACACATCTTACTGTTGCTAGGATTAACTTAGGGTCGAATAATAGTGAAAATGTGGCATTTTTATTTTATGTATTAGATTTGTGTATTTAGCATATTTCAACCAAGGTAACTAAAATTAAAAATTACTTGTATAAGCATAGAGGGAAAGTGGGGTGAGAAGCCCCAACCCTAGCTGAGGAACTATTGGCACCTGATAGCTGTTGAGAGAGAGTCAGTTTTCTTTAAGGGTGTGACACTGGGTGGGTTAACCAGGCTCTAGTGGAGGGACCCACATGGAAGGGCATTTGGGGACACAACTTGGGCTCTATAAGCCTAACTTGAAATGAAATTTTCATCTATATGTGAAGTTTTCATATATAGATGAAATTTTCATAAATATATAAAATTGGGTAGGGTTAGTAAAGGGGGTTAGTAAAGGGTAGGGTTGGTAAATGTATTTGATCTGAATATGATCAAAATACATTGTACAAAATTCTCAAAAATTCAATGAAAATGTTCTTAATAAAAATCTTTAGCCGGTGTGGTGGCACACACCTTTAGTTCTAGCATTCGGGGGACAGAGGCAGGTGGATCTCTGTGAGTTCAGTACTAATGGGAAATCAATTTATATAGAAATAGATGATAGATACATGGATGATAGGTGATAGATGATGATAGATAGATGATAGATAGATAGATAAATGATAGATAGAAGATAGATAGATAGATAGATAGATAGATAGATAGATAGATAGATAGATAGATAGATAGATCGATCGATCTACTAAAAAGCTATTTTGAATCATTTTTTAAGTATTTAGATGTCTGGCTTAGCTAGGTTGCTGAGATAATCTACAGGTTCTTATACAAAGATGTCATTTCACAGATAAGGAAAACAATGGGCAGGAAAGTATTGGGGTTTGACTAATCGTAAAAACATGAAAACCAAAATTAACATGCTCAGATTTTCTTCCTGGAACAGCAGTACAGTTTGAATGTGAACTATCCCCCATAAGCTCTTGTGTTTGAACGCTTGGTTCCCAGCTGGTGTTGTCATTTCAGGAGGTTGTGAAACCTTTAGGAGGTGGCCTAGCTGGCAGAAGTGGGTGACCCGGTGGACTTCATGGTTTATAGTCAGACCCTGCTTCCGGTCCCCCCTGTGTTTCCTGATCCACCGAGATGTAACAAACTCTGTCACGTGCCCCCACCCCCCCACCCCGCCAGCCTCCATGCCCTCTCTTCCATGAGAGTCACTGCATCTCCTCAAACTGTGGGTGAATGTGTGTGTGTGTGTGTGTGTGTGTGTGCTTTCTCTTTTAAATTGCTTCTCTCAGATATTTTATTACCGTAGTGCGAAAGGTAAGAAATACAATGATGCGTAATTGATTGTTTTTAATCATAAAACTTGTATTGTCACTACAATGTGAGAACCCCACTTAGACAGCAGGTTGCACAATCAACTAAAGAAGTCAGTGGGAAGTAAATCAGGCGGTCAGTGAAACAACCCATGCATGCACGCACACACCGAGATAGACACAGAGACAGACCACACACACACACACACACACACACACACACACACACACACACACAGAGCATACTCGTTGTTGAAGTTTGGAGAGTTGAGATTGGCTGAACAGGTTCACCAGCAGTAGAGTTTGTGATTTAGGGGACTGCACTTCAGGGCTCAGCCTTCTAGTAAGGCATTCCTTGGAGCAACTCTGTCTACTTTAGGGAATACATGCCTTTTCTTTTCTTTTCCACTATGGAAATACCTTTCTTCTTTGAGACACAGTTTTTACTTGAAATAAAAGGGAAAAACAGGAATTTGATGATAAAAGGAAATGTAGTAGTTTTATGTAATCAATAAATAAATCTAGATTAGTCAACAAACAAGCCAAAAATGCCTCATATTAGACAAAAATCATTGGCTTTTAACAGTTGAAAGATATTTTAAGAATTATCACTATAACTCTTCATCTTTACATGAACAAGAGACAAAGCTTACTATTTTGTAAAAGAGCAATTCTCTAGTAAATTAAGTATGATAAACTAAAGAACACTTCCAAACTTCCTTAATAAAAACTTTTTAGAGACTTGGAAAATAGGTTAGCAGGTAGAATTATCTAGCATTAACAATATTCAATAGAAATATTTTGTGTGCTAATATGTTTACTATGTTTCAGGATCTAGTTAACATGTTATATTTATTGACTTCAATATAGGAGGTTAAAAATGTTGTAACTTTCTCGGGGCTGGAGAGATGGCTCAGTGGTTAAGAACACTGGCTGTTCTTGCAAAAGACCCAGGTTTGAATCCCAGCACCCATATGGCAGCTAACAACTGTCTGTAACTCCAGTTCCAGGGGATCTGATGGCCTCTTCTGTCCTCCGCAGGCATTTCACGACACGGGTGCACTTACCTACATGTAGGCAATACATTCACACATAAAATAAAAATAATAAATTTTTAAAAATTTAAATGTTTTAACTTTCTCAAGTCACCTAATTGCTTTTAACTTCCCTTTTGACTTTATCCCCTACTACAGTGTAAGCTCCAGGAATACATAGGTGGCCTCTTATTATGTAGTAGCTATTTGTTAAATGAATTAACTATTAAGATTTTAACATGAAGCCAGAGCGATGACTCAGTGGATTAAGGTACCTCCTGTCAAAGCTGAGTTCGATCCCTGGGATCCATGTGGTGGAAGGAAAGAACTGATTCCTGAAAGCTGTTCTTTAAGTTCCATGTGCGTGCCATTGGACATGCATACCTGCGCTCACAGACACACCTGAACACCATATACACAATAATAATAACTATTTTTTTAAAGATTTTAACATCAAAGCTCTGTTTTATTTTTCCTTTTTAGTCATTTTAAGCTCACAGACACAAAGATAGTGTAGAGTTCTTGTCTACTCTTCCCTGGCTTTGCCCTCTAACGTTATCATCTTATAGTTCAGTGATCATATGTCAACACTGACATTGGAGCCTTGCTCTGAAGCAAGCTTCAGACTTCTATTTTAATTTCAATTCACATTTTCCATTTGTGTTCCTTTGCCAATCCAGGATACAACACTATGGTCAGTTATGTCACCTTAGTGTCCCTTGGCCTGTTTTCCAGTCTTTGTTTTTTCATGACTTTGAGAGTTTAAAACGAGCACTGTCACATATTTTGTACAATCTCCTTAGAATTGGTGTTGACTGTCATTTACACATGCGCGCGTGCGCGCACACACACACACACACACAAAATTAAGAAGGGGTGCAGGCGGCAGAGAGGATCTAAATTTGATCAAAATATGTTGTGTGAAATTTACAAAAACTCAATAAAAAAGAAAAAAGTTTAGGTCTGAGGGAAGAGTGCTACACAGGTTCAGTGTTCTTCTGATCACGGGGCACAATGTACACACGATCTCTCTGGGGATGTCAACCTTAGTCACATGGAGAAGGATGGGGAAGGGTGTTCCCCAGGGTTTTCCGCTGTAAAGTTTATTTTCTTCCTGCTCTCTGTGCTATTCTTCAGAAGCAAATCAGTAAATGTAACCATGTTGACAAAGGGAAGGCGAAGTTATCTGCACAACTGATTGGGACTTGTGTTAGGAAGACGTCTCTTTTTCTACATTGACTTGGTTATGCAAGCATTTATGTATATCAGAATGAAAGTATATATTATTTTATATTATAATCCTATATTTCATTATTTATTTTGTTGCTCACTTCATTCCAGCTTTAGACATCAAAATCTAGATTTGCTTTGTAGTTCTCCTGCCCAGTCGTAGAATCTTCCATTTCTCCAAGGACCTCTGGATCCTTTTATTAGAAAATTATATCTGGAAAATGAGGTCAGTGCAGTGGAGTGCTTATCTCACCTAAAGTTTCATTGCTTCTAGAGTTTTCTCAGTAGACAGAGCTAGGTACTGTGTATATGTTAACCCATGAATGTACACATAGCTAAAAGACATCGTTACATTGATCCAGTTGTGTAGTCATTATGCATGCACACATGTGTTCACACTGATATGTTCAATCCCATACCACGGGTTCCATCCAGCCTTAGCTTCTTGCTCATCTGTGGCATCCCACACCAAAAGGAGATAGCACCACTGTCCACTTACTTATTTGTTCTATCCTAGTGGAAATGAAAAGTCTGCTTCAGGATTATTGATGTATGCACATTCCCATGAAAAACAAAGCCACCAGTACACTGTTAAGAGAGAGTTCCCTGGGTCTTCACACTGAGCATTTCCAGTGAAAACACTGATTTGCTGATTCGCTTAGACTTGCTCTTTTCTCTCATATGCTTTATGTAGCTGTGATATATAATTGTAGTCCAATTAAATTCATTTGCAATGCCTGAATTCCATCCTAGGACCTCTAAGCACCTCTTTTGGTCTAGTTTGGTTTGGTTATAATTTTAATGCATTAACATTCACTGTATGTGATGGGCAGTTCTGTGGACTTTGAAAAATGCAGCTATGTACACACCACCTCCCAGAACCATCCAGACTAATTCCGTCACTCTCAATAGTCCATGGACGTCCCCTTTTAGCCATTCTTCTGGTTGGTTCTTCAATCCTTGGCAGCGTCATCCTGTATATATAATTTTGCCTTTTCCAGAATGTTATTTGGAATGGACCAGTGTCACCTTTAGGATCAGGATTCTTTGAGTTAGCAAAATAACATCAGAGTCATTATGTTGTATGAATCAACTGCTTTCTTTCCTGAATAGTGTGCCATGGATATACCGCAGTTTGTTTATCCATTCTGGGAGATATCTTTTTCAAAGGTGTTGAAATCAATTTTTTAAGATTTTATTTTATGTATATGAGTGTTTGCCTGAATGTATGTAGTGTACCATGTGCATACAGTGCCTGAGGTGGTCAGAAGAGGGTATCAAAACCCCTAGGAACTAGAATTTCAGGTGGTTATGAGCTGCTGTGGCGGTGCTGGGAGTCAAACCTGTGGCCTTTGCGGGAGCAGCAAATGCTCTTAACCACTGAGCCACCTCTCCCTTTTATGCTCCCAGTTTTTAATGACTCTGAACAATGCTCTGGAAAACATTCACATGCAGGGTTTTGTGTTGAGTGTATGTTTTTAGGTCACAAGAAAGACCTAGGCATGTGATCACTGGGTCATATGGCTAAGCATGCGTTTACTGTTATGAGAAACTATCAAACCACCTTCCAAAAGCTTTAAAAGAAAAATCACAGACCACAGATGGTTGTCATTTTAAACCATGTCAATTATAAAATGAGGCTGTAGGACCAGAGTATAGCTCAATAGCATAACAGTTGCTTAGCATGTGTGAGGCCCTGGGCTCAATCCCAACACAGCTTAATTAGTTAATTAAATAATTAATTAATTTAATTGTGGCATTAATGGTTTACTATCATTTCAAAAACCATTCTGGTTAAAAGCTCCTCTACAAAATGTCAGCAACTGCCCCTGGTCATAGCGGCACATGCCTGTCATCTCAGCACTTCCAGGGCTGGGGCAGGGTGACTACAAGTTTCAAGCACCTTGAATGACACAGCAACACTCTTTCTAACAGAAAAATAAATAAATAAGTAAATAGCAAGTCCTACTGACCAGAGGACCTCAAGCCAGTTATCCACAGCTAACACCATCTGTGAATACTGTTGTATTATTCTCATGCAAAACTACCAGGGCAAAGCAGCCTTCCCCTTTTTTTAAGTTTTTGAGCTAGGGTCACCCTGTAAAGCCCTCACTGGCCTCCAAATCCAGATCCTCCTGAAATTACAGGCACATGCTGATACACCTGCCGTTAAATGGTCTTTTTTCTGGGACATTTGTAGTTAATGTAACTAGCTGATAAAATAATTCAGACAAAGAATATAGTCGTTTTCCACCAAGTATACTACAGATTCTAAATATATAAATAAGCAACTTGTTTGTCTCCCTATAAAGCATCATTCCTTTTGAATGTAACAGTACCAAGCTATTTTTTTTTTAAGAAAAATGAAGGTTGAGGGACTGGAGAGATAGCTCATTCTGCAAAGTGCTTACCACACAAGCATGAGGACCTGAGGGCAGTCCAGCACCTATATAAAAAGGCAGGCATCGTAACAAACAGTCTCAGTCCTGGGGAGGCCAACACAAGCAGATCCCTAGGGTTCATGGCCAATCGGCAAGGTCCAGGTCCCATGGAGAGACTCTATCTCAAACAAAGTGGACAGTTCTGAGGAATGACTCCCAAGATTGACCCTGACTTCTACATGTATGTTCAGAGAGAGAGAGAGAGAGACAGAAAGACAGAGAGAGAGAGAGAGAGAGAGAGAGAGAGAGGAGAACCACAGTTTATTTCACTAATGATTTATCTTTCTTTAGACAGCTTAACCATTTTTCCCATTTTCAAAACATTTTCTTTTATGGTTTTTTGTTATTTTATTTTCATACAAATAGGTTTCATTGTGGCATTTTCATACATAATTTATTTCTGTTGATCCTCCTCACCTCTCTTCACCCCATCTCCCTCTTACATCTTTCCACCCTCTTTCCATTTTTATGTCTCATGCATTCTATATCCCTTCCTCAAAACCCTCTTCCCTTCCCAAGGTCCTCTTTCTGGTTTCATAATCTATACCCGTGATTATACTTATTTATATTCATAGTATTTTTGATCCTTAGAAGCTAAAATCCACATGAGACAGAACATACTGTTTTGTCATTCTGAGCCTGGGTTACCTCCCTTAATATAATTTTCAGATCAATGCATTTTCCTGCAAATTTCATAATTTCATTTTTATTTATGGCTGAGTAAAATGCCTTTGTGACCATGTACCACATTTTCACATATCACATCTGCTGATGACCATCTTAAGCTGATTCCATTTCCTTGTTATTATAAATAGAGCAGTAATAAACACGGATATGCAAGTGTTTCTGTTACAGGATATATTGTTTGGGTATAGGCCCAGGTGTGGTATAGCTGGGTCACATAGTATCTCTGTGATAGGTTATACAGTCTTCTGGGTATATTTCCAGGAGTGGTCTAGCATACTAGTGGTAGAGAAACACATGGTGTCTCTATTTTTAGTATTTTGAAAAGCCCAACATGAAGTTCCATTGTGGCTGTACCAGTTCACACTCACACCAGCAATGAATAACGGTTCAGCTTCCCCTATTGCCACACAAAGTATGAATTTTAGTTGCATAATGGCCTCTCAGAATCATTCATGAAATCCATCTTGGGGGGGTTGTTTGTTTTTACAAAAACTTTATTGAGAATTTCATACATGCATATAAGGTGTTTTGATCAAATCCATGCCCACTCCCTCCCCTCCAACTCCTCACATATCTCCCCATCACTTTTTTTTCTTCTTTTTCTTCTTTCATTTATTTATTTTTATGTGGCTTTTGGCTAATCTAACATTCCCACCTCTGAAGAGGTAACCCTAAAATCTTTTAAGGATTAGATACAAGCTCCCAAGTACTTTTGACATTTTTGGCCTTTGGAAGAGAGTATGTTGGTAACAGTCCCAAGGACATTTTGACTTTTAGCCAAGAAACTGGCTAGATTTCTTTGGGGTCCTTTTACCCTAACTGCCTAGGCAATTCCTACCTCCTATTCTTATCATGCCATCCTCTGAAGAGGTTAACCAAACTGCCAGTAGGGAATAGGGACACAGACTGCTCTGGCTTCTTCCATGCTGAACGGGGATGCAGGTGAGGCAATTGGAGTACCCCTTCAGTGGGCCTATCTAAAAGTCTACCAGATTGCATACTCTTTTCTCTAAGGGGAAAAGCAAGTCCTTGAATGGTGAATAGAAGATTTGAAGGAGAAGTAAAGGCAAGAGTAATTAGCATTACAAGTTCTAGACAGGGAACTAGAAAAAAGTCAGAACAGGACAATTTTCAAGTGTTCATATGAGAGTCCATTGGAATTGCTTGACAAGGGCTTCCAAAAACATCCTTCTATTGGGTTCCTTCTCATTCTTCTTTTGTCTTCCAAGGCTGGTCTTTAGAGTGATGGATTCAGGATTTGCTTTCAGGTATTTTGATAGCTGGTGGAGTGGTTAGAATCAGTGTCAGTTCCCTCTCAAAGGCTTCGAAATAACTGAGGGGTTGCTGAGGTGTATGTATGACCTGAGGGCATGCACACTGGAAAGACTTTACCCAGTATGGCTCATGCCTTCTCTTCCTAGCCTCCCCCAGATTGTGTACTCTAGCCCTCCTCAAGTCCAGGAGGCCATTGTGATTAGGGTCAAACTACATACAGTTGACTGGGAAGAGTGGCTGGATAATCCGGTGAGGGTCCAATGACCCTGACTGGCCTTCCTTTAATGAATTAACACAACTGTCAACAAGCCGAATTGTGATGATGTTTGGCGATCAGGCTCAGCTGAAATAGTGATGATGGTAGTTATTTCATGCAGAAGGGACTTCTGCGTAGCGTCATCTTATTAAAAGGACCTGGAATTTAAAAGGATTTGGTGCTAGGCGCCACATATGAGGGAGAACATACGTTGTTTGTTTTTCTGAGTGATGTTATTTCACTTAGTATAACAGTTTCTAGATCCATCCATTTACCACAAATTTCATTATTTCATCTTTCTTTACTGCTGAATAGAACTCCATTGTGTAAATATATCACATTTTTGTTAATGATTCATCAGTTGAGGGACACTTAGGTTGCTTCCATCTCTTAGCTATTATGAAAAAGAGCAGCAACAAACATGGTTGTACAAGTGTCTCTACAATAGGATGAGTCCTTTGGGTATATGCCAAGGAGTGGTATAACCGGGTCATATGGTCGGTTCATTTTTAGTTTTTTAAGAGTTCTCCAAACTGTTTTCCATAGAGGTTGCATGAGTTTGCAATCCCACCAGCAATCAGTGGACATTCCACTTTCTCCACATCTCCTCAGCATTTGGTATCATTTATTCTCTTGATCCTAGCCAGTCTGATTGGGGTAAGGTGATACTTTAGGGTGGTTTTAATTTGCATTTCCCTAATTACTAATGATGTTGAACACTTTTTGAGATGTTTCT